>NC_044390.1:73912563-74220577 GCF_006542625.1 Nomascus leucogenys
CAACCTGGGGTTTTAAGGAAAATCAACCTGGGGTTTTAAGTTAACCATAACAAGGCCACAAGAGTGGAAATGGTAAGAATCAAAAAGAAGAGGCTGGACACGGTAGCTCATGCCTATAATCCCAGCATTTTGGGAGGCCAAGGTGGGTGGATCACCTGATGTCACAAATTTGAGACCAGCCTGGCCAACATGGTGAAACCCCATCTCTATTAAAAATATAAAAATTAGCCGGGCATGGTGGCACATGCCTGTAATCTCAGCTACTCAGGAGGCTGAGGCAGGAGAATCATTTGAACCCAGGAGGCGGAGGTTGCAGTGAGCTAAGATCATGCCACTGCACTCCAGCCTGGGGCAACAGAATGAGACCCTGACTCAAAAAAAAAAAAACCCAGAAAAGATGAAAGAAAGAAAAATGGGATTGGGGGTGAAGGGGGGAAGAAAAGAAAAGAGAGAAAAAAAGAAGAAAAAGGAAAAAAATAGATGAGGTTTTTAAAAAGGTGTCAAACTGATCTGTTCTTGCTATTACTCACACTACTCAATGTGCTTGATGCATTTTAGATACACGGGAAGCTATAACTATGGGAGCTATGGCAACCAGCATCCTCACCCCATGCAGAGCCAGTATCCGGCCCTCCCTCATGACACAGCTATCTCTGGGCCACTCCACTATGCGCCTTACCACAGGAGCTCTGCACAGGTGAGTCAGTGGTCCTGGTTTCTTGGCCAGGCCTTGGTATACTTGGTGCCAAATCTGGTTAACACAGTTCATAAACTGTTATGCATACTGTGTGTGCAGCGTGTGTGTCCCCAAGGAGAGGACGGTCTTTTTATCAGTGTCATTTCTGGCCTCCAATGGCTGGCCCACAGTGGGTGCTCGGCCAGTGTTCATGCTCCATTTGCTCTCACACACCTGGTTGCTAAACAGTTTTTTTTTTTTTCATTCTATCCTCTCTTTGACCTCTTCATGCCGAGATCTAATTGGCTGCATGTCTGCTGCCCTTTTTCGGGCAGCTACCCTCACCCTGGATCTTGGGTCTCCTTTTCCATCACCACTCTCCTGGTGCAGACCCTCATGGAGTCTTGTCAGGACTGGTGTCTCAACATCATTCTAACTGGCCTTGGGGTGTCCCGTGTCTGCTCTTGTCATCCAGCCTGCACAGGTAATCTTAAGCAGAAGAATTCTCCTGAAATGGATCCCTTTTCAAATCACTCTCAAGCCCTACATCTCCTTGGGCTCCTCACTGTCTAATAAGGCAAATCAGCCCTCTGTGGCCTGTGGGGAATAGACAGGCCATTGCACTTGGCTGCATTTGGGAAACCACCGCTGGACACTCTACCTGTTGAACACTTCCCTGTGCATTGGCTCTGATCTGACTGGTTGCCAGTTCCACTCTGCGTCTTAAGTATCTCTGTATGCCCTCTGTGCTTGTCTCAGCTCAGGCGTTTATCATATCCAACTTAGATGAAGACAGAAGCCTTTCTGGTGATCTCTATGCCTCTAAAATGTGCCCCATCTCTGGTCCACCCCCTACACTGCAGCTAGAGGAGTCTTTCGGAAAAAAACCCAACTGACCATGACACTTTCCCTGTCTTTGGCACATGATTGCTTTCCAGGTCAAGTTCAATTCCTTATTATGTGTCCTAAGACTGGTTACCTTTCTGGCCTACGCACCAACTCCCTTCCTCCCCCCAGCCATGCCAGCCCACATGTGGTTGTCTTGGATGTGCCGAGTTCCTCCATGTCTTTGCAGAAATTGTTCCCTCTGGCTGGGTGTCTCTTCCCCAGTGTCTTCGGCTGGGCATTCATGACAAGCATCTTGCCGTCTTTGTGGCATTCCTGAAAGTACCCCCTTGAGTCCTCCAGGACTTTATTAGGTGCCACTCCCTGGGTTTACTCTCTCAGTAGCATTTCTCACACCCTGTTATCATCACCAACTTTCCTGTCTGACGCGCACGGAGACCCTAAGCTCCCTGAAGGCAAAGATTAAGTCCAGTATCCTCAGGTCACAGCACTTGGCACCTATCAGAAAGAGGAGCTACCTTCTCCTAAACACGTGTGTGTGCCAGGCTCTGTGCTGAGCACTCTCCACATCCCTTAGAACCCCTGCAGAAGAGGAAGTGAGACTCACAGTAACCTGCCTGAGGAGTTGAACCCAGGCGCTGTGACTCCTGTCCAAGCTCTCAGGCACCACCCCCTGCCGCCTCTCAGATGCAGGCATTCACTAAGTGTACACTGAGCAGATGAGTACATGGGAGGTGGCGTCAGCATGAACAATAGTATGGTGTGCCGAGCACGCTCACTCTATTCTGCAGGCACAGGAAGCTAGGGAGTGGTAAGATCAGAGCTATGATTAAGAAAGAGAGCTCTCAGGGCCCCCACAGAATGAACCAAGAAGGGGGACTGGTGGAGTCAGGGGGCTCTGCTCCAAAGCACTTGTTGAAGTTTAGGAATGAGATGGCAGGACTGACGCTAGCGTGGAGGCTGTAATTACATCAGCTGTTAGCACACAGACTTGTCTCTGAGGGAGGGCACCAAGGAGAATATATCCACAACACATGGGCACTCTGGGCAAACAGGTGTTTGTTTTGATTGCCATCTGCGGTACCAAGGGGAGCCCTGGTTTAATCCTCAGACAAGCTAAGAAGTTGATTCCACTAAATCATCACCTGGGGCATTCATTATAGGTCTTCAACTGCGTCACACAGAGATGCCAGCTCCTTAGGAGCTCTGTCTCTTGGGAGCACTCTGTGCTCCTCACTGTGATCCACTGCATGACTGAGAATGGCTGCAACAGCCTAGATCACTCCGCACGCTCCAAGCATCTCATTCATTCATTCATTTCTCAAATGGCTCCTGGGTAACTACTATGTGCAAGCACTGCACTAGCCACTGGGAGTACAGTGAGAAGGAGACAGAGCACACCTGCTTTGGTAGAGCTTATGTTCCCGTGGGAGACAGCATCATCAAGCCACAGCTCTGGGCATTGTCTTCCCTCCATCTTCACTTCCTCATTCCCCCTCATGAAATGGCAGGAGCTGGTTTTCTGGGGTGATATTTTTAAAGCCATTGCCATAAAAAGAAGCCAAGGTCTCCTCAAGGCCCATGAGGTCCTGCTCTGGAAGCCACAACAGTCCCCAACTGGAACACTGTCATTTAATACCTAGTCTTAACAGAATGGCCCAAGGACAAATGAAAGCCCATGGAAGGGCCTTTTTTTTTTTTTTTTGAGACGGAGTCTCGCTCTGTCGCCCAGGCTGGAGTGCAGTGGCGCAATCTCGGCTCACTGCAAGCTCCGCCTCCCGGGTTCACGCCATTCTCCTGCCTCAGCCTCTCCGAGTAGCTAGGACTACAGGCGCCCGCCACCACGCCCGGCTAATTTTTTTGTATTTTTAGTAGAGATGAGGTTTCACCGTGGTCTCGATCTCCTGACCTCGTGATCTGCCCGCCTCGGCCTCCCAAAGTGCTGGGATTACAAGCGTGAGCCACCGCGCCCGGCCGGAAGGGCCTTTTTAATCCAGACAAGGTGTGAGAGTCCAAAGGGTCCTAGGCCAGGCTCCTCGCCACCATGCCTTGTGACTCTTAAGGCGAGTGCCTCTGACACTACCCTCAACACACACACACTCCACACTTCATGGTTTATGCCTTAGTCTTCATCTGTAAAATGGGGTGGAGAGAAATTAATTATGTCAGTCTCTACCCAGGTTGATGAGTGAGGTCAGTGTTCAAAACATACCTCTCTGGGGGAAGGTACTGTCTAAAGAGAAAGTATCTTTTGTTTTTCATCAACATTTATTCAGAGCACTGTTCTAGGCATATTTAAATATACAGACTCACTTAATTGCCCTAACAACCTTGGGAAGAAGGCATTTTTGGAGATAGGATCTCACTCTGTCACCCACGCTGGAGTGCAGCTGTGCAATCTTGGCTCACTGCAACCTCTACCTCCTGGGCTCAAGTGATCCTCCCACTTCAGCCTCCCAAGTACCTGGGACTATAGGCACATGCTACCAAGCCCAGCTGATTTTTGTGTTTTTGTAGAGACAGAGTCTCGCCATGTTGACCAGGCATGTCTCAAACTCCTGGGCTCAAGTGATCCTCCTGCCTTGGCCTCCCAAAGTGCTAGGGTTACAGGCGTGAACCACCACACCTAGACTTTTCCCTCAGTTTTTAAAGATAAGTAGACTGCCTCAGAAGGTAATGTGCCCCAGGTCATGCATCCAGTAAGGAACAAAGCAGACTCAAATGCAAATCCTCCAGCTCTCAATCCCAATGCTAAACCAGTGGTACTTAATGCTAAACCAGTGGTACTTAAAACTACTGTTTTGGAGAGTGGAAGGTAAATTCAAGAGGTTACTGCTGCTATTCTCAGTAGGTTTCAAGTTGCCAAAGAGAAGCACACACCCCAAGATAACCTTATTTCTTTCCTTTATTGGTTTTTTTGGTTTAAGGTTGAGCATAGAGAAAATCCACTGCAGGGCTAATTAGTTTTAGCTTTCCAGAGCAGGGGTCAAGCTGTTCCAATTCTGAGTAACTAATATCACACTTCACTACATCAGACTCACCAGGGAAAAGGACAGTCTGAATTGGAAGAAAAATTGTAAGTATACAATATGGTTGGAGAAATGCAATTGGTCATCAGCACAAAAGTAACTGAAAACTACTGCAAATAAATGCCAGCTAGATTTGCCTTAGAGGGCTGATACATCTATGAAGTGCAGTAATTATAGGTTTCCCAGCACTTATATGCTCAAAATAATTTTAAGTCATTTGTTTTCAAAATAGAATATGTGTATGCCCTTGTTTACTTATTTGCACAATACATACTTTCTTCCTGGGTAATACAAAGGTAAACCTCCCAGCCCTGCTTAGATTCTTGTAACTGCTGACTTAGTGAGTCCAGATGAATGAGGTTTCACAGCATAAGGTTTGAATTATTTTGGAAAAACATTGCAACTGTGCTGCACTTGTTCACATCAAAGTAAGCTGCCTCTTTCCAGGTTCCCCATTCCCAGGCCCAATCAAAAGGAGAAAATAAACCAGACCAAGTACATAGCTACAAAATCTTTCTGAGCCTCATTCAATACATGTTCATAGAACCTCTGCCCTGTCAAGCAGCCATAGTGGAACTGGGGACCTTGAGCTCAAAAGCCATTTGATCACACTTACACTGGAAAGCTGTCCCTTATTTCTCATCTGAAAGGCAGAGGCCCAGCCTTATTAGCTAATCACTGCCTCTCACAGAATCTTCAGCAGTCTGGCCCAAACCAACCCAGGAACACTGAGTGCTACAAAGTTTGCTTAGGGCACTGTACTTTGGGTTGGTGTCTTGGGCCAAAAACAAACAAACAAAAAATCAATCAATGATAGTGTTGTAAGATCTCTGACTGCAGAGCCAGGCTCCCTAGGTTCAAATCCCAGCTTTGCCTCCAATTAGCCCTGTGCCTAATTTTCTCATCTGAAAAATGAGGATAATTATGGTATCTATTTCACAGGGTTGTAGTGAGGGTCAAGTGAGTTAATAAAGGTCGGAACAGGGCCTGGCTCATAGTTAACACATTTTATTATTATCCTTTGTAACACCACAGTTATAATATTATATTTAGGGTAATTTTATAATTAAGATCTGTCTCCCTCACTGTACTAGCTCTGTGAAAGCAAGGACCAAGTCCTTTTTCTCTCCCCATTATATTCCCATGGCCTAGCACCGAGCTTGGCCCTCAGTGAGTGCTCAGTAAATACTTGTCAATGAAATGAATGAATGACTGGATTCTTACTCTGGTACTAAGTTGCTGTGTGACTGCAGTAGATCATTTCCCTTCTCTTGACCTTAATTATCTCATCTGTAAACCCAGAAGTAGAACCAGATGGTCAGTCGCTAAGGCTCTTCCTATCATTAATGGACCATGACCCTATGATTCTAAAAAGAACATTAATAACAGCTAACACTTCTTGAAAACTTACTACATAGGAGTTCTAAGTGTTTCACATGTAATAACTTAACTAATCCTGACTCTAAAAGCTCAGCAGCAGAGGGATGGTGGCTCACACTTGTAATCCCAACACTTTGGAAGGCTGGGAGCCCAGGAGTTCCAGTGGGAGGACCGTTTGAGCCCAGAAGTTTAAGATCAGCCTGGGCAATGTAGTGAGACCTTATCTCTACAAAAAATTTAAAAATTATCTGGGAGTGGTGGCGCATACCTGTAGTCCCAGCTACTTGGGAGGCTCACGTGGGAGGATCACTTAAGCCTGGGAGGCACAGGTTGGAGTGAGCTGAGATCACCCCACTGCACTCCAGCCTGGGTGACAGGGCAAGACCCTGTCTCAAAAAAAAAAAAAAAAAAAAAAAAGCTCAGCAGATGTGGACTGTCTGACAAAGATTTTTTGGGAGCTACATCCTTCTCCAGAAGAGGCTAAGAGGCTAGGGGTGAGCCCTCTGGCAGTACTTTGGTGCAGTGAGAGCCGCCTTTCATAGGAAAACAGTTTGTGCTCCTGACTGGGCCACCTTTCACCCCTTGTTCAAGTAGCAGCTCATTTGGTAAGGGGTCAGGAATAAAGGGCTCTTTCTTCCCTCTCCATGTGTAGGAAAGTCAGCCCTTGGTGTGGAGAGTCATTTCTCAAAATAGATCTTCCTAATATGGTTCCAAAGAGACCAAGAGTCAATCACAGCTGAGATGGGCTTATGCCATAGGCATCTGATGAACGGTGGACTGTGTGTGCAGGCACAAACATGTGCACACAGGCACCTCTCATATACTCCTTTCAAGGGATGGTAAACTGGTGACTTATGTCCTTTTTAAAATCAGTAGCAACAGCATATGATTTGATCCAGAGAATGGTAACTTCCTGTTATGGGCCCTCAACAAAAGGTGCCTTATTCCAGACAGAGATCTCCGGACCCCAGAGTTTGTGCCCAGCATGCTTAAGGACCCTGTATGAAACCGGATGTAAAGCGTGAGAGGTGAGGCGGGTGCCATGGGCCAGCCTCTGCCACTCCCACCAGACTAAATAGAAGCTTCATTGGTCATGTTAATGACCAGGCCAAGGCAGTGAGCACTTCAGCTAACTGGTCTTTCAATAGTCTCTTCACTACAGGGAAAACGAGTCACTGACTCATTTGCAATTAGCTGACCTAATGGAACAGAATTTTCCATGCTGGATTCTGTGGTAACAGAATTTTATTGTCACATTAGAGATATTTTGAGCCAGTCTCGTTTCCAGGCAATTACTCTTTTCAGTCTATGACACAACTTCTGAGCACAGCTGTGTCGAGGGTCCTTGACTAGGCACAAAAGCCACACTCTCTCGGGTTCTGTGGGAAAGAGCCCAAGTCCATTCTGTGACATTTTATCTACATGAGCCAAGGCAAGGGGGACTCTGTCGGAACCAGCAAGCTGAGGCCAGGTGAGAATTCTAAGGCCCCAGAGCTCTGTTGGGGAAGAGGCAGCTTAGTGAAGGAAGAGGAGCAGAGGGATTAAAGTCTAATGGGCTGGCCTCCAAAAAGGGAGTGCTCTCCTGCTCCTGGGTAACTTGGCAGTGGCAGGTCGGCCTCCTTTGGGACAGTCATATCAATGTGGGGAAAGCATGCTCCCCAACTGGGTTTCTATGCCAGCTCTTCCACTAGCCTGCTGTGTGACTTTGGGCAGGATACTTGATCTCATGGGGCCTGGCTTTCTCATCTGTACAACATGGGGTTGGATCACAGGATCCCTAAAATTCTTTCTAGTAGTAACGTCCCAATGTTCATTTGCCAATTATTATTTAGCACCTGCTAGGTGCTAGGCACCATGCCAGATGTTGGGAACATGGTGTTGAACACAGCAAAGCCCCATCAGGAGCATATGAATATAAGCCAAAAGAAAGACCTAGCTAGCTGCCAGGCAGGATGGTAAGGCCCCAGCTTGAGAGGCACAGGCTGGGGTGTTTAGGTTCTTGAGATAGGATTCCAGAAAAGTCTCTCCGGGGAGGAGACATTTAAGCTGAGATCTAAAGAATGACAAAAGGGGAGGCATGGCAGGAGCCAGGGGTAGGGGTGGTAGAGAAGGTTCTAGGTAGAAGGAACAGGTAGGACAGAGTTCCCTGAGATGGGAACCAGCTTGGCATGCCATGGGACCAGAAGGGAGGCCTCTGTGCCAGGGAGAGCACCAGGAGGTGAGGTGATACCCAGGAGTTGACCTGAGAGAAGATCAGGAGGGGCAAGCAACCTTTCTGAAAAAGTAAGGATCGTTTTGTAGTAATAGTTCCTAATGTTATCTGTTTAATACACCTGGGATCTTGTTTTTTGGGACAGGGCCCAATCTTACTATAGTCTCACTGGGATTTAGAGAGGTTCCTGTGCTAGAATCCTGCTGTGCAGGCCTGAGGGTCCACCACTGCTGCCACACAAACAGCATCCTGTAGGTTCCCATGATGCAGAGCACAGGGGTATGTGCCAGTGTTTCTGATCTGATTTGGGATTAGGAAAGCCTTGGCGTGCTGTCCATAGTTTCCTTGGAAACAGCCCTTGGTGCCTTCTCCCTTGAGTTCCCAGACACCACCTACGCCCTTCTCCCTCTTTCCTAACTGTTCTTTTGGTTGTGAAGTGACTGTACTTTTGCTATGTAAGGCATGCCATCCTATGTAGGGGGGAAAATCCCTCCCTACTCAAATTGGGATCCCTCTTTCTTGACCTCTGAATTGCTGGTTCTCTTTGCATGCTTCAGGCCTAAGCACCTTCCCCAGCTCCCCTTAGGCTCCCACTCACAGAGGAAGAGCAGTTCCCTGTAGCCACCTAGACTCCAGGGAGCAGCCATTGTTGTCATAACCCCTTCTCCCTGCTGTCTAGGCTTCAGCCTGTCTGTCTCCCTCACAGGAGGCAGCCTCCCACCTAATCCCCTGGGCCTCCACTTTCCAACTGTCAGGGAAGACAGATGGGGAGCAGAAGAATTCCTACGTTCACACACTCTCTCTCCTCCTCGCTGCTCTGGCCATCCTTGTTGATTGGCTCCTGTCCTTGTTGGTGTAGCCCTCAGCACAGCAAAGAAATCTTTGTGCTGACTGGCCTGCAGACGGGGAGCTCTCAAAGGGAACCCATAGCTCCTCCCCTTCCTCCCCTCTGATCCTACTAACAGGGGCTTATTTGCATAGCTGTCTTGGTAACAGAAAAGAATGTAAAAGAAGCAGCACTTCAGAAGCACTTCTTTTACTCCTAATCCTTTCTAGAACTACTTCCCCTCTTCTTGTAGCTACTAACACCTGTTCCTCTGACCTGCACAAAGTCTCCCCTCCCCGCCCCTCTCAATTGGTTTCTCTTGACTCCTTCCTCTACACTCACACCAAGCCCAATTTCTATTCATGTATCTTCCAGGAGTTCAGTGAATGTGAGCCAAAAAGAAAAATGTTCTCTAAATGATAGGCACTAATAATAACCTCCGAAATTGTTGACTTGCTTCCTCTTCAAAAGTCTGCTTTTAGGCTGAAGTTTATAATTGAATTCAACTGTAAAATGTTATTTTTAATAACATCATTGTATTTTACTTGGCAGTGTTATGCTCTTGGGTTGATGGACTAGGACCTATCACATCTCCATAACTAACGATAAAATCACTACCATCCATCTGTACATCCATATTTATTTATCTGGACATGCAGTTACTAGTGTGTGTGTGTGTGTGTGTGTGTGTGTGTGTGTGTGTGTGTGTGTGTGTGACAAACACACACTTTCCTGTATTCCTGGTGTGGCTGTTTCTCATTTTGGGTTTGACTTCCCAAGATATTGTAGATTAGGAAAAGAAAGCCAGTATAACCGCATGAGTAAACATCAGCCCAACTCAAGCTATGAAATCTTTTGCATTTCTCCTGTTGACTTCCCTAAGACCAAGATTCAATCTTGTAGAAGTTCAGTGATTCTTCTCCATCAACTCTCATTAATAGCATCTTAAGAAATTTAACTTCAACTATAAACATGACTGATATTGTGTATATGCAACCTCAAGCTAATTTTAACTTTGTGGAATTTCTTTCCCCTCAACAAGTACCCTTTTAATAGCCCCACTTCCCGGATGGAACCTTGTTTGATGAGCAGTACTCCCAGACTGCATCCTACCCCAGTCACTCCCCGCTGGCCAGAGGTGCCCTCAGCCAACACGTGCTACACAAGCCCGTCTGTGCATTCTACGAGGTATGGAAACTCTAGTGACATGTATACACCCCTGACAACGCGCAGGAATTCTGAGTATGAGCACATGCAACACTTTCCTGGCTTTGCTTACATCAACGGAGAGGCCTCTACAGGATGGGCTAAATGACTGCTATCATAGGCATCCATATTTAATATTAATAATAATAATTAATAATAATAATAAACCCAACACCCATCCCCCAGAAGACTTTATCTCTATACCTTGTAACTCATGGGCTATTCCTAAGTGCCCATTTTCCTAATGAACATGAGGATGGGATTCAATGTGGGATGAATAAACTTTAGTTCAGAAACAGGATTTACTAAAAGTCAGTGGGACTGGGTTTCTGTAGCCAAGCCAGACTTGACTGTTTCTGTAGAGCACTATCTCGGGCAGGCCATTCTGTGCCTTTTCCCTCTGTTCCATGACTTTGCTTTGTGTTGGCAACCACTTCTAGTAAGCTACTGATTTTCCTGTTGACAAAATCTCTTTAGTCTTGAAGGATGGATACTGGAGACAGAATCTGGTTTGTGTTCTTGGATGGGCACATAATTTACCAAGAGCATTCACCTTGCCATCTGTCTGTCATTGTACTGTACAAGGAACAGCCCTCAGATGTGTTCTGCACATCCCTTCTTCCTGGTGGTACCATCCCTATTTCCTGGAGCACCAGGGCTAAATGGGGAGCTATCTGGAAACTCTAGATTTTCTGTCATACCCACATCTGTCACAGTACCTGCATTGTCTTGGAATGTAAGCACTGTCTTGAGGGAAGGAAGAGGTCTGTTCTGTATTGCCTTAAGTTGATTGAGGTTTGTAGGAGACTGGTTCTTCTACATACAAGGATTTGTCTTAAGTTTGCACAATGGCTAGTGTCAGCAAAAGGCAGGAGAGCGTTTTGGTTTTTTTTTTTAAGTTCTATGAGAATGTGGATTTATGGCATTGAGTATCACACTCAGCTCTGCTGTGTTAACTTTGTGAAACTGGATGGAACAAACTTTAACTTACCAAGCACCAAGTGTGAAAATGACTTTCATGGTTCCTTCATAAAACTATAATAATATCCGACACTTTGATAGAAAAAAATTCAAAGCTGTGCCTTTGAGCCTATACTATACTGTGTATGTGTGGAAATAAAAATGTATTGTACTTTTGGAGAATTTTTTGTAGGCATTTTTCTGTCAGATTTGTAGTAATTTGTGAGGTTTGTTAGAGATTAATATAGGTTTTCTTTCTGTATTATAAAATGCACCAAGCAATTATGGTGGACCTATTACCCTATGGGTAAGAAATAAATGGAAATATGACATCGGATGTTTTAGCAACTGTTTTGTAAATAAAATCTTTGATCACACCACTCAGTGTGATAATTGTGTCTACAGCTAAAATGGAAATAGTTTTATCTGTACAGTTGTGCAAGATATGAATGGTTTCACACTCAAATAAAAAATATTGAAATGACCTGCTTTCTTTTGACTTTTCATTTGACATGACGTGTGTGTGTGTGTGTGTGTGTGTGTGTGTGTGTGTGTGTGTGTGTATAAACATTCTGAATACTTAGGGTGTAAGTAGGCAGGGCAAAACCAAGTAGTCTTATATGGCTGTGTTTATCCAGTTCCCCATCATCTTGTCATATAATAATAATTAAAATGTGTATAAGCCACACACCCTGTCCTTGAATAATGATTAAGTAAAAATAGTACCTACAGCCTGATAGAGGTTTGTAGGGGACCAGTTCTTCTACACACAGAGATGTGTCCTAAGTTTGCACAGTGGTTAGTGTCACTCAAAGGCAGGAACCTTTCAGCTCTTATAGGGAATATTATTCTTCAATACCAACACCATTAAGAGGTCCCTTGGTACTTGGTTCATTATGCTTTAATGATCACTGGGTGTAAAGATATTTCAAGTGCAGTGTTTTAAATGCTAATAAACTATGGAACAGAACAGTAACATTACTGAATACTTAATAAGTATTAACAAATTATTCTCCAGCACTGTTTTTTTTATTCTGAGGCTGAAAGGAGTGGGGTATAGAAATAAAATGATGATGTTTTTCTCAAACATTAAGAGTCTAGGATCTATGAGAAGTTCAGAACCACAGATTTCCAGAAATGGGAGTAGCGAGTATATTAACTAAAAGGCATGAGAACTTGACAACTCAATTTGCATTTTGAAAGATTTATATTTAAAGCCAAGTTCTTACTTGCTATTACATAATATATTTATACCTGAACATGATTTTTAAGATTAAAATTATGTACAGACCATCCCCTTATATTTAGCTATATTGTTCTACAAAAAGAAAGCAGATGTTGAATCTCACTTTCTGATGGTCAATTAGTTTGATCTTTTGTCCACAATCCATTATTTGGCTTTCATATAAGGAAAGTAAGGAAAAGGAAGAATGAAATTTCAGATTTAGTCACTGCAAAAAATAAACCTGAGAGTGACCAGACCAGTCTCTCTCTTACAATTCAAAGCTAGAGCTCCCTTAAATAAATGAAAGGGTATAGGAAGTCTGACTTTTGACTTACTAAGCACAAAAAAGTAATCACCAAATCCTTTAGACAGGTAACAACAGCATAGGACACCCATTTACACGTAACAGCCACAAGCTCATTAACTAAACAAATCTTTAGGCAAAACTAGTCATAATCAACAAGGGCCTGAAACCCAGAGAATAGGTCACTCCAGGAACTTTGCAAGGAAGAAAATGCGTGCCTCCCTTTCTCAGCACAGCCAAGACCTAGGCATCACTAGCACCCCGGAAAAGAAGGCAGCTTCAGATGAAGGAAAAGACCACTGGGCCTTCTCTCCAGAGCATAAGGTGCCTACCTCTTGGGAGCCGAGTAGTATCTATGTTCCCAATTGTTTTAAAACTTTCAACTTCAGAACCAGGAAAGATCTGAATAGGAAAAGGCAACAGCTGCTGTGAGCACATGACTCAAATGCACCTTCTTTCCCTCTGATAGCTCCCAGTCAGTCACCAGAACGGGAAATTCGGGCAAGGTTGGCAGCTGGGAGTGGGGCCAGTCACTTGTCAGGGGAAGAACAGAAGAGTCTTGGCAATAAAGGGACCCTCCCCTCTTAGGACTTTTTCTGAAAAGAACTCTGCCAGCTTGAAACTGGCTGAAGTCATGAAGAGCAGCCAGGATGGCTCACCCACATTGCAGGCCTGTGGTGTCCTCAGATTCCACCCTGCTGTGTCCTTTGTCAGGCCTCTAGTACACCCCAGCTCTGGGTAGAAAGAGAATTTGTGGCCCCTCTGAGACTGAAACCCAGGCACAGACCAACCCAAAATGTTTGCCATCGAGTAAGCCCAACCTAAATGGCAGTGGGGGGGGGCGGGGGGAAGTTGTGGAAACTGCCATGTGACCTTGAACAGTTCATCTCCCCACTCTGGACCTCAAGCAGGTGTGTTACATGATTATGACATTCCAACTTACAGTCTGCACTGATGGACCAGGGCTGGCAGATCTGGATGAGGAGGATGGATGGGCCGCTTAGGGAAAACAAAAAATGGAGTAGACTGGCAGCTGGGCAGTGATTCAGGGAGGGAGCCACAGGAGAGAAGGCACTGGCTCCACCAGCTGGTGCTATAACACAGAGTGAGGCTCCTGAGTCCAACCCCATCCTCCCTTACACAACTCTGGATAGTAGTGTTTGGCAATTTTCCTCTCTCTTCAAAACTGGCCTTAATATTTGCTTTAAAGTAAAGTAAAAATGTCTGAAGTGAATCTAGAGAAGGAAAGACAGCAAAAACAAACAGCTATTTTGTCCCAACCTCTTGCACTGTTTAAAGGCAGACTTGCAAGATTAGAAAAAATTAAGGCTGGGCATGGTGGCTCACGCCTGTAATCCTAGCATTCTGGGAGGCCGAGGTGGGTAGATCACTTGAGCTTGAGCTCAGGAGTTTGAGACCAGCCTGGGCAACCAGGTGCCTCTACAAAAAATACAACAATAAGCTAGGTGTGGTGGTGCATGCCTGTAGTCCCAGCTACTTGGGAGGCTGAGGCGGGAGGATGCAGTGAGCTAAGATTGCGCCACTACACTCCAGCTGGGGTGACAGTGATACCATCTCAAAAAAAAAAAAAAAAAAACCACACACACACAAAAAAGAAGAAAAAAGAAAAAAAAAATAAAGAACATAAATTAAATCCTAGGAAGAGGGAAAGCATAAATACCCCCATTATTACAGTGGAAAGGACTTGGGGAACGGTTGCCATAGGTCTTCTGAAGCCTAGGGGAAAGCTCTCTGAAGTCTAGTGGGAGCAAGAGGCATAGAATTCAGACGTGGGCAAGAGCCTCAAGTATGCAAATCGCCATCACTAGAAGCTTTTAAAAAATTGGCCCATTTGCTGACTTTAAAGTGAGGGAGAACTGAGGTCAAATTCTGGTTTCACCAAAGATGTTGTAGAGGGGGCATTTCTGCTCTAAAGTAGAATTGGATGTCAGTGGCTCTCAACCCTGGCTGCCATTAGAGTTACCCGGTCAACTTTTTAAAAATACTGAGTATAAGCCGGGTGCAGTGGCTCACACCTGTAATCCCAGCACTTTGGGAGGCTGAGGTAGGAGGATCACTTGAGGCCAGGAGTTTGAGACCAGCCTGGGCAATATAGTGAGACCCTATCCCTACAAAAAATTTAAAAATTAGCCAGTTGTGGTGACATGCACCTGCGGTCCTAGCTACTCAGGAGGCTGAAGTGGGAGGAACACTTGAGACCGGGTATTTGGGCTTCCAGTGAGCTAGGAATGGGCCACTGCACTTCAGGCTGGGTGACAGAGACCTGTCTCAATAAATTAGTAAAGATGAAAATACTGATGTATAGGTCCCACCCACAATAAATAATGACTTGGAATGTGACCCAGGCATCAGTATTTTTCTAAGCTCCCCAGGTGATTCAATATGCAGTCAAGGTTGAGAAACATGATCCCTTCCACCCTCAAGTTCTAAACTTCAGGGACTACTATTCCCTGAACGTGTGGCCCAAGTTTCTCTCTTGCAGCATTGTTTGTCCAGAGTGGAGAACCATGCTCTGTGCAAGTAGTGGCACTCCACAATAACCTACACCGTGCATAGTTTTCCCTTAGCTGACAAACCTTTCCCTAAACTGAGCTGTTCTGTTCACCCTTCAGCCACCCCCACCTCCCTACCACTTTGCCGCCTGCCCTTCTAACCTGGAACTTCTCTGCTTCAGTTCCTTGGCAGCCTCCCAAGCTAAGCCAGCTTGGACACAGTGCTTGGGGCTTCCTCTTGTTCCAAGGAGGTCAGAACCTTTTGTGCTTCACCAGCCTCCTCCCTGAAGCTCTTCCCCCAATCCCCCTCCTGTGTCTCAACCTCCCCCAACCCCGCCGCCGCCCTCTCACCCCCATATTTTGCTGCTGCTGGTGTAGGTGGGACGGAAGACGTGGGCCACAAGAGATGAAGAAAGAGCTGTTGCTAGGAAAGGAGCGTGGGTGAAGAGAAATGGTGGGCGGGAGAAATAGGACTCCCCAGTTATATGCCTCCCTTTCTCATCATAAATGCCTCAAGAGCTAAAACCAGCTGTTTAAAATCTATTATGAAAAATAATGAGGTCTGACCGTGACAGCAGGGGTAAGAGAATCAGACTCAGAAAGAGCTGAAGTGCTGATATTTGGTATTTATAAGTCTCCTCCTAGAAAGGAAAAGCCTCTCAGTGAAGTTTAAAAGAGTGAATTCTTCAGGAACTATCAAACTGTGCCCCTGTGAGGGACGGTATCCAGAATGTCTTGGCATATGCCACACCTCTCAGAAACAATAAACTGCAAGATGTCTTAAGAACCAAAATATAGTTGAGGCAGAAAGATGATCTTTAAATGAGAAGTCTGCAACATTCTTTCCTCACCTCACACTCAGGGACACATTTCTGAAATAGATCTGCCTTAATCCACGGAGTCTCCCATTTATTGTAGTCTTCTCTGTACCAGGCACATTAGACTCACCATGTCTGCTTCTCACAAGTTCCCTGCAATACCAGTGGCATAATCACTTCTGTTTACAGATGAAGAATTGGAGACTATGAGCAGCTTAATGCCTTGCTGAAGGTTACAGTTTAAGTGGCAGAGCTGGGATCTGAAAATTACTCCAGGCACAGTGGCTCACACCTACAATCACAGCACTTTGGGAGGCCAAGGTGGAAGGATCACTTGAGGCCAGGAGTTTAAGACCATGGCAACATAGTGAGACTCTGTCTCTCTCTATATATTAATTTTTAAAACACGATAAAAGAAATACTACTCCAGAGCCTGTCTGTGCTTTTTCTACTAAAGCACACTCTTCCTCCTTCCTACTTTTCTTCCCACCTTCCCACCCCTATCCCAACTTCCATTCCCCTCTCTTAAGCAGTTTGGCAGTTTTAAAAATCAACCTTGACTGTGGTAATAGAACCTACTGGGGTGGAAGAGAATTTCAGAAGTTCTGGAAAATTTTTGTGCTCACAAACTGCAGGCAGTTTCTAAGCTGGGCAACAGATCTTCCCCTAAACCAGAGGTGGCATTCTGCTCACTGTAAATAAATAGCAGACTACCTTTCCCTCTGTAATTCCCCAACGTACAAACAAACCACTGCATTATCTATGACTGAGATCTGGTTATTCTATAGAGAAACAGGAATAAAAGAAAATCAATAATAATGAAAAAAAAATACCAGGTCACAGAGGATTTTTATTACCAGGTCGAAAAAAAAGCTCTGCAGGGGGGCGTGCAATGAGCCAAGCATTCACTGGAATGAAGTCACTGGGGTGGGGGAGGAGGGAGCACGGAGGAGACTGGCTACCTCTTGCTGTTAAGGTCACTACCCTTTGACAGAGGTGGCCTCTGACCTCAACAGCCCTACAATTCTGTTTTGACTGACCCTGAAACCCATGAAATTCAGATGTAGGCACTGCCCAAAAGTTGAGATAAAGCTGACTAATATGGGAAAAGCTCCCGGTATGTGCCCCCAGCTGAAAGGAGCTGGCAGTTCTTTGGCGGTAGACGCAATTTATTCTGTCCTCCTCCTTTCAGGGAAATGCTAATCCTTCATAGGCAACTCAAGGGGAAGACTAAAATGTGTTGATGATGAATGACAATAATCCTTTGTCCACCGCCACCTCCTCCTAGGGTTGAACCTTAAGAGTTTAATCAAATGTTGGTAAGTAAATTAATGCCTTACTGCAAAAGGAGGTGGTGGGAAGAAAGGTTGTGAGAATATATTTCCTCTGACATGTGAATCTCAATAAACTTAATTGCAAAGGCATTGATATGGGAAGGGGGTACTGAAAGAGTGTTTTAGATTCCTATTTACACACACATACACATAACAGTCACTATCCGAAAACTGTCTTACAGCATGTCAGTGTTAAAATGTTAACTTTGAAGTCTAAAGACCAAAGCAGCACAATGGAATCACTTTGCTGTTGTTAAAAATAACAGCAGCAACAACAAATCCATAGGAACAGCAAGATGTTTAGCTCTGAATCTTCACATCTTTCTAAGGAAGGTTGCATTTTTCATTCCAGTTCAGCTAACATTTTAGTGGCTACTCCATGCCAGGTCCGCCTTGCTGGCCACTTTGACAGCCATCTCTTTTAACCCTTCCAACTTACTGCAAAGTAGGTATAATTATGCTCATTACAGTTGAGAAAAATCGGTGCTCAAAGACGGCAAGTGATTTATCCCTGTACACCCAGAGTTAAAATTCAAACTAGAGTCTTTCAGCTTCGGGTTCTCCTGTTAGATACAAAAAATTGGTTGCCAGAAGGGTTTCAAGGAATTTGACAAATGATCGGCTTCTGAGACTCACACAGTGAGTCAGGGCTAAAAACCAGGTTTTCCAATTCTCAGTCCGGGTTCTTTCACCACATTACAGCATTGCCACCCAAAGCGCTGCGTTTTCCCAAGAGGTGTTTGGATGGGATTCCAAGTCAGCAAGATGCAAATAGGTCTGACCCACATTCCTGCTCTTGGGTAAATAAAAACTCCTAAAGGGCAGAGCCCATTTTGTGTGCTTAATCTAAGAGTCCCACTGTGGGTAGTCAATCAATATTAAACAACTAGAGGGACATCTGCCTAGGACTAACGGCATGGACTCAGTTTAAGCAATCAGAATACAGCGAATATTACTGGGGAACCTCATAAAGGTGCTGAAAGGCTGAATCGAGTAAATTTTTAAGAGGTAAAAAAAAAACCTTTGAAGTCATCTAGTCCAACTCTAATTTTATGAGATAGAGATAAAATAATGTGCATAAAGATCTGAAGACAGTCAGGAGCAGACTCTCCCTTCCTGTCTCCCAATTCTATTTAATTTTATGTCATACAGCATTGTAAGGTAACGTTTTCAGGAATGCAACATGTTGTAAGTCGAAGTTGGACTGGCTGGTTATAGTGTCATCATTGATTATGAAACATCTCTCATATTTAACTTTTCCTTTCCCACTGACCAAACTGACCTCTAAGAAATCGCCATTGCTGGCTTTCAAGTTCAACCAAGTTGGTATCATTTCTCAACAAGAATGTCGTTAATTTTGGCCTCCTGACCTTTTCTCACAGCATTTCCCTGTCTTGGAGCCCTCTATGCTCTCTCCACCGTCCCTCTTTATAGATCACCTCCTTCAAGAAGGCTACTCTGACTACTATCCTTCCCATTAATGTTTATCTTGCTTTGATTTACACAGTACTATGCTCAATTTCTTTTTCCCTATCAGTAAAAAGGATTACTTTATTGTTTGGTTGTTTCTTATATCCTCAAAGGATATAAGAAAATTTAAAAAAATTTTTATGGTATCTAAGACAATGCTGTGCTGCAGTGAGCACTAAATATGTGTTAAAAGATCAAACTATGTTAAGTAACTTTGCTATCAAAGGGAGACTGCATTCTTTTTTTATTTTTTTTGAGACAGAGTCTTGCTCTGTCACCTTGGCTGGAGAGCAATGGCACGATCTTGGCTCACTGCGACTTCTGCCTTCCGGGTTCAAGAGATTCTCCTGCCTCAACCTCCCAAGTAGCTGGGATTACAGGCATGCACCACCACGCCCAGCTAATTTTTGTATTTTTAGTGGAGATGGGGATTCACCATGTTGGCCAGGCTGGTCTCAAACTCCTGATTTCAAGAGATCCGCCTGCCTTGGCCTCCTGAAGTGCTTGGATTACAGGCATGAGCCATTGCACCCGGCTGAGACTGCATTCTTGGTAAAAAATGAAATAAAAATAACTTTCTTTCTTTTTTTTTTTTTGAGATGGAGTTTTACTCTTGTTGCCCAGGCTGGAGTGCAATGGCACGATCTCGGCTCACTGCAACCTCTGCATCCCGGGTTCAAGCGATTCTCCTGCCTCAGCCTCCCGAGTAGCTGGGATTATAGGCATGCACCACCAAACCCGGCTAATTTTGTACTTTTTTTTTAGTAGAGATGGGTTTTCTCCATGTTGGTCAGGTTGGTCTCGAACTCCTGACCTCAGGTGATCCACCCACCTTGGACTTCCAAAGTGCTGGGATTACAGGCATGAGCCACCACGCTCAGCCAAAAACATAACTTTCATATTGTCAGGTTATTTCTCAAAGACTAATGAGTTACATGCACATGAGTTTGGGGGTCTATCAAAAAACCAGTTCAGTGGTAGATACTCTATCAAAATTTTGATCCAGTGGTTCTCAATACTAGCTGCTTATTCAAATCAACTGAGAAGCTTTTAAAACTACCAGTATCCAGATTTCACCACAGATCAACTGAATCAGAATCTTTGAAGTTATGCCCAAGGAATGATTTGCACATATCATATTGATATTTGATTTGCACATATTGATTTTCACATCCCCACTCTTCATAACAGGTTTTTCTAAAGAATTAGCATATTTAAAGGTGGTTTTGTTTTTCCGAGAATCACAAAATTTTAGAACTGAAAAATTTAGAACTGAAATAATATCTGGATCAATCCCTTAGTTTAACAGCTAAGGACACTGTGGGACAATCCAGCTATTATTTCAGTTCTAAATTTCTAAACCTCAAGAAAGGCTGAGTGAGTGGCCTCACATAGTGAGGTGGTGGTTGCTGAGTGACAAGTCATATCTTGAATTAGTGGGATTCTCTGAACTCCAGTTCTGGAGCTGTGGCCAACAGATCAAACTGCCAAGGCTTTAAATTTCTGCTTTCTCCTAAAGAAAATGTATTCAAAGTATTACAACAGTTGAATTTTAAAAGCTGTTAGCACCAGGTATTCATTAAAGACCTTCAGTTTGGCACATTCCAACTAACCCATTGTCATGGCAAGAGGAAATGCCACAGCAGGATATATCAAAGTCCAAAATAAATGACTAGTATCTATTTGCAGGCTTTTTCATTGGCCCTAACCTGAAAGCCCATAATATTTTATGTTATCAGAGCCCAGGGTGCTTCTAGCCCTTAACTATACCACTTATTAGCAAACTTCTTTGCTTATGAGCCAGCTAATCAATACCCTGAACTTCCCTTTTCTCTGTAAAAAAGAAAATAGTGCCTCTTATTGACCTTGTGATTTCAGCTATAGTAAGGATTAAATCAAATAATCTACGTGGAGATATTTTAAGAATTTAAAAGCTCTATCCATTGATATATATAGGATTACTATATTACTGTTTCTAAGAGCAACGACTTGTGAAAAAATATTTGTTGCTTTGATTACCAAGGCTCTAAATCTTAATTCCTTGCTATCATGCCACTCAAGCATCACCAGGAAGCGAAGTCAGAACAGGACTAGAGTCTCTAGTCCCTGAAAGTATCCCATAACTAATATCCAAGGAGGTAAAGTGATGTAGTGACCTAGGACTCAGCTAGTCTGGGCTCCATTCCCAGAGTCTGCTATTGACCTTGGACAAGCCACTTAATTTTTCTGGAACCAGAGTCTCGTCAGTGGTCAAAAGATGACTTGAATTAGAGTCAAAGATCCCTTTGAGTTATAAAATCAGAATACGAACATTTAATTAAAATTACTAAAGGACAACTTCCCAAGTCATTAATTCATCTGGTTTTACATTTTTAAAATCTCTTTTTAGAAGTACAGAGTTGGAGCCTAAAAACATAGCCTATTTCTGGCAAACAGACATTTCAAAGACATGTGTCTGAAATGTCAGAGACCTTCTAAAAGAATTCTAAAGAGAAACATCTCCACGGAAATAAGATACTTTGTGCTCGTTTAATATCCTCTCTGGGAGACCCCTGCTCCAAAAATAAATATATGGATACCCCCAAAGCACTTAATTCTGTACTGGACACAGAGTAGGCACCCAAATACTTTGTTAACAGCTCTCAGTTTTTGTCCCAGTTCTTGTTACTTAACTCATCTGACCCTGTTTTCTTATCTATAAAGTGGGAACAATACCTTCCCCAATGATCCATTGAGATTAGAAGTATTAAAAAGTTCTGTAAACTGTTAAAAACAATTGCAAGATGTTACTATTAGCTTAGAAATTTAGCTAACTATTCCATGACCTTACTAAAATGTGCTTTTTGGAGAGATGGATTAAAATCTTTCTGACTTAATTTATTACAGAGCACCTACCCCAATGCCTGACTCAACAGATACGCTCAATAAATGTTTGCTGCATGGAAAGTATAATATACAGAAAGACCAAAAGCTCCATAAAATCAGGTCCCATGTTCGTTCTTATTTCCAAATTCCCAGTATCTAGCAGAATATCTAGCACAGCATAGAAGAAATTTAATCATTAGATGAATAAACTTTTGCCCCCTCTAGTTCCTCTTCAGCACAGCTCAAGAGGGAGAGACTGGTAGGGATGATTATGGGTAAAGGCTGCTTGGAACGGAAAACTTGAAATTACCTGGAGAATTCATCCACTCTCTATCAAAAAAAAAGCTTGGGAGAGCAGAAAGAGCACAGGCTCTGAGTTCAAATTCAGTTTCCAAAAATCTGCAATTTTGATAAATTAACCAACTAACCTCTCCAAGACTCAGTTTCCTCATCTTAAAATGAGAATAACTCATATGGGTGCTCACTAGAATGGAAGCTCCACGAAGGCAGGGACTTTACTTTGGGCCCGCTGTATCCACACTGCATTTAACAGCGCCTGGGCACAGCACAGGCTCTCAAATATTTGTTGAATGAATGTGTATGAAATTGATTGAGCTAACACAGGTGAAGTATTAACAGAGTGCCTGACACGTAATTACTACTGGGGCAATGGGAACCTTTGTCATCACCACCACCGCTACTGTATCGGTATTATTACAGTTCCTGGTGGTCGTAGAGCGGCCGCTTCGGGGGGGAAAGGCCTGGTTTCAAAGCTCGACTTTCCCATGCTCTGGCCGTGTGACTTAGGATAAATTAAACTATTCGGGTTCCTTTTTATTTCCACAAAAATTTGTGTTCGGAGAATTAGAGGATATAGGGAAATTACCTAAGAGAGTCTAGAGCCCCGGTGGCACGAGATGCATGCTAAAGATTAGTACTAAGGCAGAAAATCGCCGAGTCCTCTTTCATCCAGGTAACTGCCTTCGATTATTTCCCACATTACTGTAGCTGAGTACATAACAAGAACGCAAACAAGGGTGGAAGGAATTCCCGAGACCGAAACCGCTAAATGAGAAAAGGGAATTAAACCGGTGCCTGACAGTTCCCACCAAGGGATGGCAGTTTCCGCGACCGTCAGCCAGTCCAGCCAGCCCAGCCAGCCGAGACTGGAGCAGGACAGTCAGCGGCATAAGGAACAAAACCGAAGCAGAGGCTTAGACCCTCCCTCTAACGGTCTCCCCGCCGCTGGCCTCAGGCGGCCGCCAGACTCCCGTTTCCGGCCCTCGCGGTACCACAGTTCCCAGCATGCCCTTGACGGGAAGTCTTTCCGGCTGGATGACTACTAATCCCAGCATGCCATTCGGCACTCCAGTAAATTAGATGGAAGAGAGGGATAACCCCATTGCATGCAGGGAATTGCAGTCCATTTAGCGGCTGGTTCATAGATGGGCGGGGAAGGGCCGGGTTGCTCTCGTCCTTTAAGAATGATTCATAGAGGAGGGTCAGGAAAGAACGGTTCAGTCTGTGAAAGCCCCCTTAAGAGACTGGACACTTCTCCCAGGGAGGGAGAGGCAGGAGAGCAAGCAGGGCCTTGGGCCTGACTCCGCCTCGGTCCGCTAGCCAGGCCTCCATCGAGTCCTGGGCCTTGTCGGGGGCGGCCGTGAGGCGCCTGTTGCTGGGGGAGCGGTGACGTCGCGGGGTGAAAGTTGAGGGGCGGTGACGTCGGGCCGGCCCGGGCGGAGGCTGGCGGGTTGGAGGCAGGAGGGAGGGAAGGAGGGAAGGAAGGAAGCTGGGAAGGAGCGAGCGGGGGCGCGAGGCGTTTACCTGGAGGCAGCGGCTTGGGCGCGCAGAGCGGCCGCGGCTCCCCCGCACCTGCGGCCATGGATGAGGAGCGCGCCCTCTACATCGTCCGGGCCGGCGAAGCGGGGGCTATCGAGCGGGTCCTGAGGGATTACAGCGACAAGGTAAAGAGTCCTGGCCCCGGGCGTGCGCTATCGCACCCCCGGGCCGCCCTCCGTGCTTGCACATCGCATCCTTCCCCACCCCCCTCATTCCGGGGATGCGCATTGCTCTCCCCCGAAAACGTTTCCGGCTTGGGCATGCGTGTTTGTGCCCCCAGCCTTTTCCATCCATGCATCCTGCATCCCACTACCTCCACTCTAGCGCCCACTCCTCTGATTCCTGGCCCAGCAGCTTGACCTCCGGTCCTCCTCTCAAGCGTGCAGGTCACACCCCCGGAATCCGTAGATGTGCATCTGTGCCCCGTGCCCCACTCCTGGACGCATAAATGCATGCGAGGCTTCCTCACCTGTATAGCATAAAAATGCGTGCTTCCCTGCATAAACACGGCCCTTGACATGCATCAAACGTATCAACAACGATGGCAGTTCTTTCTATACCTTTAGCACTGTACGGTTTTCAAGGCATTGATGTCTCATCTATGGTCTCCTTTGATCCTCAGAGTGTTTATAGGGTAGATGGTATCCTCCCCATTTTATAGATGAGGAAACCGAGGTGCAAAAGCTGAAATCACGCCCAAGGTCATGGACATATAATGTTGTAAGTGGGTGGAGAATGTAACTCCTAATGATACCTGTTATTTGTATCGCATTAACTGTCCATTATCTCATTTAATCTTACAGCAATCCTGTGAGGTATTATCTGCATTTTGCAATTGAGACTCTAGATTGGTTAAGTAACTTGCCCAAGGTCATACTTGGAGCTGGTATTCCAGTTTAGTTCTTTCCACTTTACAACTCTGCTGTAAAAGAGTATCTTGTTATAAATCCCAGTCACTTCTCAGAACCTCTTTCCAAGAACCGTTAGCTCTTCATTACTTTTCCTTCCAGGAATTTTACATGCTCACTTCAAAAGATAGCCTACCACACCTTTATCCTTTGGTTTAGAAGACTGCTTTATAGGAATGACTGGCGACTCCCTTCTGTGAAAACACACCCAACACCACGTCTCAACCTAGCTGTTAATGTTTTTCTTTCTTTTGCCCCCGTACATCATCTCCCCTTCAGTGTTTGCTTTGTGTCCACCGCTGCATCCATCCACTTTGTATTACTGACAATTTGTGTCTTATTTTTGAATCTTTTCCACCCGGGGCAGAAATGGCATACTGGCGGCTAAATTCCCATTTAATCTTCCCAACAACCCTGTGAGGAGAGTGATGGTATTCCCCAATTCACAAACGATAAAAATGTAGGATGATAATGTGGTCCCAAGTGCACACAGCCACTGAGAGATAGAGCTGAGGTTTGAATTTAGGTTGTCCAAGTCCGTGCTCTTTCTGCCGTACTGTGTTGCTTTCCTCGGGAGCATTCACAGGTTCTATCTATTCATATCTTAGTTCCTTCACTTTCTGATACGCTTTATTGTTGAACATGTCTGCCTAATTTAGGAATAACTCATTTAATGCATAGTTGTACATATTGTGGAGGTTATGATTTAACCCGATTTATTACTGCTTTCCAGAAAAGATATGAGGCAGCTTCAAACTGATTTTCAGAAGCAAGAAATGCAACAGAGAACTTGGCCATTTGTTGAATCAACTAATGTTTATTGAGCACTTATTATATGCCAGATACCCAGCAATAAATAGGAATTTGTTTCTGTAGGGGAGGAAGGAGGAAAAACCTTCAACTGGATATAATCACGTTCTTTAATATTTCTCCTTCCCTTTATGGCTAAACTAATTAGACTCCAGATTTGCCTCCTCCAATTTATCTCTTCTCATTGGTCTCCCTCCAGATTGGTATCTGCTTACCATTCCTGGCCAGGTGCTGTCAGAGCTTAAATCCTGAACATCTCCAGCTCCCTTTTTGTATTGGAAATGTTTTTAAGGTTGTTTTGCATGGTGTGTCTTGCTTAAGGTGGTATCTGAAGTGTTTCAGAAGATTCCCAAACACTTGTAATTTTGGGATCAAGCCTGAGAGTGCTCTGACTAGATGTGAACTGGGTCAGTTAGCTCTTTCAGAAGAAAGCGCTCCCTTCTTTTTTGGAGACGGGGTCTGTATCTGTCGCCCAGGCTGGAGTGCACTGGTGCGATCACGGCTTACTGCAGCCTCCATCTCCTCCCGCCGCCGACCCTCCCAAGTAGCTGAGACTGCAGGTGCGTACAACAGCACTGGGCTAAGTTTCTAAATTCATTTTTTGTAGAGATGGGGTCTCACTATGTTGCCCAGGCTGCTCTCAAACTGCTGGGCTTAAGCAATCCTCTCACCTTGGCCTCCCAAAGTGCTGGGATTATAGGTGTAAGCTACTGTGCTTGGTGAGAAAGCTCTCATATTTAATACTGACTGTAGTAGGGCCAGTATAGTAGGGCTGATTATAATACAAAGAAAATGGCTGAGCATCATATTGCAGTGAGGTTTTGCCCCTCAAAGGGAGAGATTTTGAGAGCAGATGAATAGGAAGTGAATGTATGATCATAGTGGTTCAGGCAGTAAGAATGGGGAGGTGGAATTAAATTGCCCAGCTCTATGGTATATGGAATTTGGAACCCTGAAAAAAATAGTTGGGTACCATATACTTCAGTTTCCTTATCTGGAAAAATGGATTTGAGAAATGTTTGGATTATGAGGTGATTATAGGACACTGAGGAGTCCAACAGAGAGAAATGAATGCTGTAGAGAGAGAGAGGCTGGTTCATTATTTGGGAGAGTAGTGGAGAGGTTCTTTATGCTACCTTATTCCTCTAATAAAGCTAGTGCTTGAAAGGAGGCAGTCAAGTGTAGTGGAAAGGTGGTGGGATTTGGCATCAGATAAACTTGGTTCAATCCCAACTCTGCCATTTATTAGCTTTATGACTATGGATAAATTATATTAAGCCTGTGAGTCTCAGTTGCCTTATCTGTAAAATAGGGATAATATCACCATTCTCTTAAATTATTGTGAGGATTACATTAAATGAAATATAATGCCAACACTGGGCACAATGCATCTAGGAAGCACTCAGTAAGTTACAGTTATAATGACCAGGGTACCTAAGAGGTGTGGCCAGAGCACAGGTTCTGTAGGCAGCCTGGCCACTGATCCTCAACTTAATGGCTTGTGTGACCCTAAGACGAGTTACTTAACTTTGCTGTGGCTTAGTTTCTTCATCTGCCAAATGGAGATAATAATAGTAACTATATCATAGGTTTGTTGTCAGGATTAAATGAGTTACATGTGTAAAGCACACAGAACAGTGCCTGCCACTGAGGAGGCACCCCGTAACTGTTAGCTTTGAACAAAAAAATTAAACGTGGCATGAGTTGGGATAGCACAATATTAAAATTTGGGAATATGCTCCATTCTTCCCCTTCTTTTTCTAATGGGTAGCAAAATTGTACCTTGTACCACTTTCAGAGATACCTGTCGGGCTCCAGGAAACATCTAATTTCTACTGTGTTATATAGACTCTCATTGTCAAGCTTTCTTGCTTCATTCACTGACCTTTGTTATCTTGGAGAGAGAAAATATCTATCTATCCCAGAAAGAATGAAACTTGTCTGTTTGTCAAGGGCATAACACAGCATAGGTCTCAGCATAGGCAAGTTTTTTTGTTTGTTTGTTTAATGGGAGGAGCAGTTGTTTTTCTCTCCTCTCAATTCACCTGTTAACATTTATTGAGTGCCGGCTATGTACTATGTATTATCCCAAGCATTTTCACATTTCGTATGTCATCTTATATTAATTCCTCTTATATTAATCCTCTTATATTAAAACTTATGAGGGAGATGGAAGTATTCTATATACAGGCTCAAGGTCACATAGCTAAGAAATGTCAGACCTGGTCTTCAGATTCCGTATCCAGGGATCTTTTTGCAGGGCTGTGTTGCCTTTACCCTGTCTCTTCTGTGTTTTTGAGCACAGAAAAAGTTTCTTTTTCAGGAGTGGTATACTACGGTTATTCTTCAGTATCCAAAGGGGATTGCTTCCAGGATCTCCTGTGGATACCAGAACCTGTGGATACCAAAATCTTCAAATGCTTTAGTCCCTGATAGAAAACACCATAGTATTTGCATATAATCTGGGCACACCCTCCATTTTTTTGAGATGGAGTTTTGCTCTTGTTGCCCAGGCTGGAGTGCAATGGCACGATCTCGGCTCATCACAACCTCTGCCTCCTGGTTTCAAATGATTCTCCTGCTTCAGCCTCCTGAGAAGCTGGGATTACAGGCATGCATCACTATGCCCAGCTAATTTTGTATTTTTAGTAGAGACAGGGTTTCACCATGTTGGTCAGGCTGGTCTCGAATTGCCGACCTCAGGTGATCTGCCCGCCTCGGCCTCCCAAAGTGCTGGGATTACAGGCGTGAGCCACTGAGCCTGACTGGGCATATCCTCCTATATACATTTTTTTTTTTTTTTTTTTGAGGCAGAGTCTCATTCTGCCGCCCAGGCTGGAGTTCAGTGGCTTGATGTCGGCTCACTGCAACCTCCGCCTCCCAGGTTCAAGCGATTCTCCTGCCGCAGCTTCCCAAGTAGCTGGGACTACAGATGTACGCCACCATGCCTGGCTAATTTTTGTATTTTTAGTGGAGACAGGATTTCACCATGTTGGCCAGGCTGGTTGTGAACTCCTGACCTCAAGTGATCCGCTCACCTGGGCCTCCCAAAGTGCCGAGATTACAGGCATGAGCCACTATGCCTGGCCTCTCCTATATACTTTAAATAATTTCTAGATTACTTATAATACATAATACAATGTGAATGGTATACAAATAGTTGTACTGTATTATTTAGGGAATAATGCCAAGGAAAAAAAAAGCCTGCACTTGTTCAACACAGACACACAAAAAAATTTTTTTTTCCAGGTATTTTCAAGCCATTGTTGGTTGAATCCACAGATACAGAATCCTTTGGCTACTGTTGGGTCCTAATCACCTCCACTTTAGTTATAGAATGAACTGTTAATTTGGGGAAGTATGTATCATTCCAGTCTAGACTGTTCAAGCTCTTGTTCCCCCACAGGCCTGTTCTGTTTTTCTTTTTTTTGTAGAGATGGGGGTCTCACCATGTTGCCTAGGCTGGTCTTGAACTTCTGGGCCTCAGCCTCCCAAAGTGCTGAGATTACAGGCATGAGGCACAGTGCCCAGCCCTCAGGCCTTCTCTAATAACAGATTTAGTAAAGAGATTAGTTGCCATCATTATCATGATCAACAACAAACTGTGACTAAGGGCCCTGAGGTATGGAGTAGTATCATGATTCTTTACATCACAGGATATTTATGTTAGAGGAGCCTCAAAGATAATAGGGCCCAACCCCCTCGTTTAATAGATGACTCATCAACTATGATGATAACCAGGGAGGTAGCTTGGTGGCCCTACAGGCCACCTGGACATATGACTATCCCATACATAGCAAATTCCAGCAGGATTCCAGTTTTGAAGTATGGCAAGTTTTTGGCCAAATGAAAGGTATTTAAGATACAGACAGATAGGTAGGTCTCTAGTAATAGTCCTCTTAGGAGAAGAAAACAAGACTGCTGGCAGTGAGGTCTTCATTCATGTGCTAGAAGAACCTGATTCATAGAAACCTAATATTGGGCCGGGCGCGGTGGCTCATGCTTGTAATCCCAGCACTTTGGGAGGCCGAGGCGGGTGGATCACGAGGTCAGGAGATCGAGACCATGGTGAAACCCCGTCTCTACTAAAAATACAAAAAAAAAATTAGCCGGGCGCGGTGGCGTGCGCCTGTAGTCCCAGCTACTCGGAGAGGCTTAGGCAGGAGAATGGCGTGAACCCGGGAGGCGGAGCTTGCAGTGAGCTGAGATTGCGCCACTGCACTCCAGCCTGGGCGACAGAGCGAGACTCCATCTCAAAAAAAAAAAAAAAAAAAAAAGAAACCTAATATTGGGTCAGTTCTATAAATATAGCCTCTACATTTGAATAGAATATGTAAATATCCAGGACCATGTAAGAGGACTTTCTGTTTTCTACTTTGGAAGTTGGGCTCTGACTCTTTGAGTTCACTCTGTGGGTTCTTGTAAAGAAGCATGTTTAGTGGGCTGTTCCTTTGTTATACTTTGTTCTTATGTCCATATTATGTTATATAATCTGTTTCTGATTTTTAGTTGTAGAAGCAATCTGTGTTCATGAAACAGCACAACATACACCACCCAATTAGGTTTATTCCCTTGTAGTAGTGCTGTTTGAGTGTATCTTTAGAAATCTATGAAATTACTCCTAGCTCTCTAATAGGTCAATATTTGGCCAGACACCACACCATAGGTTATTCAACAATAACAGTAGTGGCCATTGAACGCTACTATGTGCAAGGTGCCATGCTTGTAAAAAAATAAGGAAAATTTGATAGGTAGTAAAGTTGAATAACTTGACCAAGTTTACACTTTCAGTAAGCAGTAAGACTGGACTCAAACTCAAGGTTGTCTGACTCCTGATCCTGAGCGTTTTAGAGCTTATTCATGGGGTATGAAACCTGCAGTGAGAGTCCTCATAATAGTCTGGTGTGTCGCTGAGCTGTTAGCTTGCTTGGTCTCTAAATTGAGCAATGGTTTAACTCTGTTTTTTTTTTTTTTTTTTTTATGGGGTTTATCATGTTGCCCAGGCTGGTCTCAAACTCCTGGTCTCAAGCCATCTGTCCACCTCGGCCCCCCAAAGTGTTAGGATTACAGGTGTAAGCCACCATGCCCGGCCAGTTTAACTCTTTATATTTGATTTTTTGCTCCTATTTCTCTGGAAATTAAGCATGTAAAGAAGGTGACATGGCTGACTGTTGGCTAACAGTTTTAGAAATACATGTACAGCTGGAAATGCTTGTTCTCTTTTTCCCCATTTCAGCCTTAGAAAGGGGAGAGAATAAAGATAGGGGTACTGAATAAGTTAAGTATGATCTAAATTGGATAAAAGAACCCAGGTTTATAGAAGCCAACATCTGTTGGATCCAAACAGTCTTAGAGGTTTGAGCTTCTGAATAGATTGGCGCATTCCAGATTCAATTTGTAGTGCCTCACAGACCATTATATTTTCTAATTAAGAGCAGCAGAATAATTAGACCTTGGTACTATTCTGAATTCCCACCTTAAAAGATTAATTCTACAGAGGAACTGTTTAAAAGACACTTTTATAACTTACTGAGTGTCTTTCCAAAAGACAATTTATTTTTCTTTCCCCTTACCATTAATGCCAAAAAAAAGTTTAGAAGAAACATTATCTTAACAAGTAGGTACATTTATTCCAGATAATTTATGGTATTAGTATTTAATATATAATGGCAAAAAAAATAGGCTTTCTTGGTTTCTTAGTGCAATTATTTTCATTTGTGTTGAACCTTTACAGAGCTTTAGTTTGCAACTTTAACCTGATATCTGGCACTTTTAAATCTAATGTTAATTTTCACTAAACCTCAGGTCTATACATTTCTAAGTATAGCCCTCAGATTTACAATCTTTCTTTCCTCTCCTCCTTTCTTTTTCTTGTTCTTTATCATTATCCATTAAAAACATTTTTTTATTATGAAAACAATATACCAACAATGAGTCTTCTTTTTAAAAAATTGCTACATAATATTTTGTCAGGTGAATATGCTATGTATAATAGAATATTGTCACATGCATAACATTCCGTCAGTCTCCTGTTGGTTATTCCAGTTCTCGCTTTTTTTCCTCCACAATATTGGATGACACTGCAGTGATACACATATAATTATTCTCTCCTTCTAGATCAGTAGGATAAATTCTTAGGAGTAGGAGTTCTGGGTCAAAGAATGTGAATATTTTTATGGCTTCTAATATGTGTTGTTGCCAGATCACTTTCTCTTTTAAGGTTTGTGTCAGTTTATACTGCCACCCGGAGTATCACGCCTGGATTATTGATGTCCATTCCTCACAGGGCAATACGTCCTTAGTCTTGCTTTCCTTTAATCTGGCCTGTGAGCTACTGCCCAAAAAGTTCTACTAGAATGCTGGTCACACCTCCGTCATAGTCTTCTCCTGGTTGCCTGTCACCTACTTGCCAATTCAGGTTTAAATTTTAAAATCCATGCCCTTACCACCTGACTTCATTCCTTTTAATTGTTTTGCATCTGTATTCGAGGCAGCCTCCCTCCCTCAGATGGCCACTGTATCCTACCTCTGAGTGTTCCCTCCGATCATTTCTTACATTCAGAACTTCTTTTCTGCCAACATTTCTCTATCTTCTTTAATTTAAAAAATTGCTGCTTCTACAAAGATGTCAACGCAGAACCACCTGTAATGATGATATCTTTAGTACTTAGTGTACTTCACTCCTGGTGGGTTGCCAGTAAATATTTGTCAGTGTGGCTAATGAGAGAAAGAAAAAAGAAAAAGTGGAGAGATTTTCGGTGGAGATTTTTGTTTTTTAATAGAAAGGCTTAGAATTCTTAAGAGTACTTGGTTCTCCTGAATAAAACTTCAGAGGAGAATGAGGAATTCTGTGCTCTATTTTTGGGGTACCACTGTTCTTTCTGTGATCATAGGCAAGCCAACTTATTCTGTCTTCTATTCTCCTCTACTTCAGCTACAGAGTAGAAAATATAGTCTTGCCAATCATTGCAGAAGAGTCATGACACTCTCTGCCTTTCCAGTTATTTTTTCCTCATAATCATTTACATCATCATCATTATATCCCTAATATTTACTGAGTATTCCTACTTGCCAACACTGAGATTGTGCTTTGTATACATGCCTTAGCTTTTTTTTAACTGTCACAACCTCTCTGTGAACTAGGTACACCCTGTTTTCAGATGAGAAGCCCAGTTCCAGAGAGTTTACTTGCTCAAGGTCACAGCTAGTAAGTGGTGGAGCCATCGTGATTTAAACTCTTATTCTTACTGAATTACTTTTCTGAAATATCAAACTATCAAATCTTCCCTATCCACAATTCTCTGATGATTTCTTATTGCATATGAAAAAGAAAGTATAAACTCAGCAACATTGGAAGGCCCTTCCAAATCACTGTCCAGTCTACTTTTCCATTCTCATCTTCCTGCATGCCCCACCCCAAACATATGTCCTGTGTTCCAGTCTCACAAAGTTGCGTATTTCACAAATAGATCATATAGTTTCACACATTCGAGCCTTTGTTTTTGTTCCTGGAATGCATTCCATTTGCCTCTGGCAAACTCCTGTTTATCCCTCAAGATCCAGCGCAAATGCTCTGTGTGCTGTGAAAGCCATTCCGATTTTCCTGGACAGTTAGTGGCTTGGTTTGCTGTGCTCCTTTGTATATGTATCTGCTGTAGTCTTTCACACTGCTTTATAACTATTTGTTTACATGCCTGTCTCCCTTACTTTAATAAGAATATTGAGATATGGGAAGGCAACATTTTTTACAGGGACATTATTTTAGATACTATTAAACGTAGCCAAAATTAAAAAATACATGTATTTAAAATGACATTGTTTCCCTTTTTTCCCCCCTCAGCATAGGGCTACTTTCAAATTTGAATCAACAGATGAAGATAAAAGAAAGGTAAGCCTTGGTGTTACTCTGTGAATGTTTATGTGTGTGTGTATTGCATTCATGGACTTTCTAAGCAGTGGTCATGTTTTCATCTGATGGTTATTGATTGGTTTCTTGTTTCCCTTCATTTTGTTTTTTAGGAACCCTGAGAAGAAAGGTTAGGTTAGGTTTAGTTTGGGTTACACATAACCCTTTCCTCCTTTGTCCTCGCAGGACTATTAACACTTGTATAAATCAGGGGAGTGGGAGGGATTCAGAGGAGTCTCTCCACAGATCTACTCACTCCCAAAGACTGACTGTTTAGTGGCAAGACCCCAGGTTGCCCAAAATCCATTGCTAGTATTGTAAAACTTAGCTTGAGACAAGGTCTCGCTCTATCACCCAAGTGGGAGTGCAGTGGCTCACTGTAACCCCAGACTCCTGGGCTGAAGCAGACCTCCTGCCTCAGCCTCCCAGTAGCTAGAGCTACAGGCACACACCACGATGCCCATTTTTAAATTTTTTTGTAGAGACAGGGTCTTATGTTGCCCATGCTGGTCTCTTGAACTTCTGGCCTTAAGTGATCCTCCTGCCTTAACCTCCCAAAGTGCTGGGATTACAGGTATGAGCTACCATGCCTGGCCCTGCCTTTGTGTCTTGCTGTACTCCGTACATCTATCCCTGGCCATACAAATGCCAGAACCAAACAAGAGAGTATGACTGAATCAGTGTAAATCTATCACTGCTGCTAGAAAAATAGCTTAAATCCAGTATTTTGCTAGTAGTGGGTTGACAGTGCCTTGAAATCATTCCTCCATTCACCTGTATCCCCATACCTAGTATCAGTGTCCTGCTCATTTTACCTTTTCAGATTTCTTCCATCCATTTTTTCCTTAACCTCTGCTCTAATTCAGGCCTACATCTGATTACTGCATCAGTTTCCTGACTGTTCTTTCATTTTCCAGTTACATGCTTTTCTAGTAGATTGGCATCCATAAATCCAAAATAGCAATCTGACCATGTCATCCTTAGCCTTAAAACCCTTCATCTATCCCTTCATTGACTTTCTTTACCTACAGAATAAACTTCAAGCTTCTTAACATGACATGCTGGGTGCTCAGTGATCTGATATATGCCTACTTACGCAGCTTATTTCTTTTCTCTCCCTTGTATTTTGTGTTTTAGAAATAGAAAATGTTTCCAGTTATGCACACATCCACATCCCTTCTGTTTCTTGCTTACTATTTTTGCAATATATTGTTTTCTACCTAGAATGCTCTCTCCCTCTTGTACACCTCTTCTTTTTCTCACCTGGTGAATCCCTACTCACCTCAGGGGCACCTCCTTCAGCAAGCCTTCTCTGACATTCCAGTTAAGGTGAAGTACCTCTTCAATATTCTCATAATGCTCTATATAAATCTCTAAATTAATATTTATGCCTTGTTTCTTAATTATATATCTGTTGATGTTAGACACTGGTATCTTTATACACGTGACATTTGGAGTGCCCAGCACATAATAGGCACTCAAAAAGTATTTATTGGATGAGTGACCATGGAATATAAATTTTGTAGATTAAAGGTTTAACTCTGACTTTCTCTTGGATTTGAACAATGTAACCAAGACTAGAATACCTTTTAGAACAGGGATTCTCAACTAGGGATATGCTCTTTGGAGAGCTTTTTCAAAATAGCCCTGCTCAGGCCTAACCTCTTATCTACTGAGTGAGAATTTGGGAGGTGAGCTCCAGGCGTGTGTATTCTATGTCTCTGTCTCTCTCTCTGCATGTGTGTGTGTGGTGTGTGTGTGTGTGTGTGTAAAGTATATAAATTATTTAGAGACAGGATCTTGTTTCGTTGCCCATGCTGGAGTGCAGTGGCATGATCACAGTCCCCTGTAACACTCCTGGGCTTAGGTGATCCTCCCACCTTAGGCTCCTGAGTAGCTAGGAATACAGGTATGTGCCACCATGCCCAGCTAATTTTTAAATTTTTTGTAGAGACGGGCTCTCACTCTGTTGCTCAAGCTGGCCTCAAGGGATCTTCCCACTGTGACCTCCTACAGCCCGAGGATCACAAGTGTGAGCCACCACGTTTGGCCCAATGTGTATTTTTTTTTTTTTTTTTTTTTTTTTGAGACAGAGTCTTGCTGTTTCGCCCAGGCTGGAGTGCAGTGGCGCGATCTCAGCTCACTGCAAGCTCCGCCTCCCGGGTTCACGCCATTCTCCTGCCTCAGCCTCCCGAGTAGCTGGGACTATAGGTGCCCGCCACCATGCCCAGCTAATTTTTTGTATTTTTAGTAGAGACGGGGTTTCTCCATGTTAGCCAGGATGGTCTTGATCTCCTGAGCTTGTGATCTGCCCGTCTCGGCCTCCCAAAGTGCTGGGATTACAGGCGTGAGCCACGTCGCCTGGCCCCAATGTGTATTTTTATACATGGTCTTCAGGAAATAAATACTCATATATCTGATGGGAGTGCAAAATGGCACGATCCCTTTGGGGAAGAAACTGGCAGTGTCTACCAAAATTACAGATGCATTTTACTCTTTCACCAAGCAGTGTCTCTTTTAGAAATCCATTCTGCAGATAGATTGAACACCAAGTAAGCAAAGTTATTCACTGAAACATTGTACATGATAGCAAAAGATTGGAAACAAGTGTCCAGCATTTAAGGAGTGTTTGAAGAAACTATGGCTCATTTACATTATGGAATATTATGATGTAGTAAAAAGAGATTCGCTGTATGTGCTAATGAGAGAGTGAAAAAAAAAAGCAAGGTGTTAAAAAGAACATGTTTGACAAACTCATGATAAGTATTCAGGCTAGGAAGCCAGTTGCTATTTATTTAATTTCATTGGAAGATCCATACTGTATCCATAGATTCATGGTGCCTTAGAAATCTGACATTAGAGTCTTTGGTAGTGCTTTTACTGGTAAAAATAAGCATATTAAGACAGTCTCCTACCCCATATAAATTTCAGGTGAAAGGGAGAAATTTCTTACACAGTTATTAATAAAATGTGTATTTCCAATAGGGTAGTAGAAAAAACTAACATTTTCAAAGTACTGTCTTTTTCTGAGTTTTAGATTTCTGGAGAGAGTAACTACTGTATAGTGCTTATTACCAGTTATAGTGTGTAGGTTTCTGCTTCCTGGGAGGTCTGTTATAAACAAATGTCATTAGGGACCTAGCCAGGTAATCTTCATTAATGGGAAAACATCAGCAAACAAATCCATTTCTGTGAAGTCTCCAGGGGTTAAAACCATTTGTGACTCTTTCATGCCTAAGGCTCTTTTTATACTTAGACATCAGAACTATTGGACACCTCGGAACGATCTATACCTTAATAAGCTTTTCAAGTTCTTAATGGAGAGACATATAGAATATAGGCATTTCTGTACCTTAAGCCTACTCGGAAAATAAAAGGAACTCACATTACTGCCCAATTCGTTTGCTCCCTGTATTCATTTTCACACTGCTGATAAAGACATACCTGAGACTGGGAAGAAAAAGAGGTTTAATTGGACTTATAATTGCACATGGCTGGGGAGGCCTCAGAATCATGGTGGGTGGTGAAAGGCACTGCTTACATGGCGGTGGCAAGAGAGAAAAATGAGGAAGATGCAAAAGTGGAAACCCCTGATAAGCCCATCAGATCTTGTGAGACTTATTCGCTACCACGAGAACAGTATGGGGGAAACTGCCTCGTGATTCAAATTATCTCCCACCATGCTCCTCTCACAGTACGTGGGAATTATGGGAGTACAATTCAAGATGAGGTTTGGGTGAGGACACAGAGCCAAACCATACTGTTCTGCCTCTGGCCCCTCCAAATCTCATGTTCTCACATTTCAAAACCAATTATGCCTTTCCACCAGTCCCCCAAAGTCTTAACTCATTTCAGCGTTAACCCAAAAGTCCACAGTCCAAAGTCTCATCTGAGACAAGGCAAGTGCCTTCCTTCTATGAGCCTGTAAAATCAAAAGCAAGCTAGTTACTTACTAGATACAATGGGGGTACAGGCATTGGATAAATACAGCCATTCCAAATGGGAGAAATTGACCAAAACAAAGGGGTTACAGGGCCCATGCAAGTCTGAAATCCAGCAAGGCAGTAAAATTTTAAAGCTCCAAAATGATCTCCTTTGACTTCATGCCTCACATCTAGGTCACGGTGATTCAAGAGGTAGGTTCCCATAGTCTTGGGCAGCTCCGCGCCTGTGGTTTTGCAGGATATAGCTCCACACCTGGCTGCTTTCACAGGCTGGTGTTCAGTGTCTGCGGCTCTTCCAGGCACAGGGTGCAAGCTGTCAGTGATCTACCATTCTGGGGTCTGGAGGATGGTGGCCCTCTTCTCACAGCTGTACTAGGCGGTGCCCCAGTAGGGACTCTGTATGGGGGCTCTGAACCCACGTTTCCCTTCTGCACTGCCCTAGTAGAGGTTCTCCATGAGGGCCCTGTCCCTGCAGCAAACTTTTGCCTGGGCATCCAGGCCTTTCTATACATCTTCTGAAATATAGGTGGAGGTTCCCAAACCTCAATTCTTGACTTCTGTGCACCTGCAGGCTCAACACCACATGGAAGCTGCCAAGGTTTAGGGCTTGCACCCTCTGAAACCATGGGCTGAGCTGTCCCTTGGGCCCTTTTTAGCAATGGTTGGAGCATCTGGGACTCAGGGCACCAAGTCCCTAGGCTGCACATAGCCAGGGACACTGGGCCTGGCCCCTTAAACCATTTTTCCCTCCTAGGCTTCTGGGTCTGTAATGGGAGGGGCTGCATTAAGACCTATGACATACCCTGGAGACGTTTTCCCCCATTTTCTTGGGGATTAACATTTGGCTCCTTGTTACTTTCACAATTTCTGCAGCCAGCTTGAATTTCTCCTCAGAAAATGGGTTTTTCTTTTCTACTGCATTGTCAGGCTACAAAGTTTCTGAATTTTTATGCTCTGTTTCCCTTTTAAAGTGGAATGCTTTTAACAGCACCCAAGTCACCTCTTGAATGTGTTGATGCTTAGAAATTTCTTATGCCAGATACCCTAAATCATCTCTCTCAAGTTCAAAGTTCTACAAATCTCTAGGGCAGGCGCAAAATGCCACCAGTCCCTTTGCTAAAACATGACAAGAGTCACCTTTGCTCCACTTCCAGCAAGTTCCTCATCTCCATCTGAGACCACCTCATCCTGGACCTTATTATTCTTATCACTATCAGCATTTTTGTCAAAGCCATTCAACAAGTCTCTAGGAGGTTCCAAACTTTCCCATATTGTCCTGTCTTCTGAGCCCTCCAAACTGTTCCAGCCTCTGCCTGATACCTAGTTCCAAAGTTGCTTCCACATTTTCAGGTATCTTTTCAGCAACACCCCACTCTACTGGTACCAACTTAACATATTAGTCCGTTTTCACACTGCTAATAAAGACATACCCGAGACTGGGAAGAAAAAGCAGTTTAATTGGACTTAAAATTCCACATGGCTGGGGAGGCCTCAAAATTATGGTGGGAGGCGAAAGGTACTTCTTACATGTGGTGGCAAGAGAGAATGAGATAAACCCATCAGGTTTCATGAGACTAATTCATTACCACAATAACAGTATGGGGGAAACCGCCCCCATGATTCAAATTATCTCTCAGCAGGTGCCTCCCACAACATGTGGGAATTATGGGAGTACAAATTCAAGATGAGATTTGGGTGGGGACACAGCCAAACCATATCACTCTCCTAGTTCTCTTTCCTAAATGTGTTTTTGGAGCTCTATGCCAGCAACTACTTAGTAACAGCGGGACATTTTTTGGTAAACTACATTGCTATCTCTTTGAAAAACTACCCCCCCTTATATGAAAAATCTTTGTGACAACTTAGAAGTAAGTGTAAGGGAACAGTGCCCTTCAAAAAAAAAAAAAAAACTTGATTATACTGTGCTTTTTAGGAGATAGTTATAAATTAATGATCCTTAGACCTAATTCCTGACACTTATATAGTGTTTTGCAGTTTTACAAAGATTTGCTTCTTACTGGTAGTGCTGTATGGTAAGAATATCACCATTCCTATCTTATGAATAAGGAAACTGAGGCTCATGTGAATGACAGCTTGCTAACACTCACACCACTAGTTAGTGGTTCAGCCTCACATAGACAGCAGATTATCTACGTGCAGCTCCTTCACTGCTCACTGCTCCATAGCTCCCTCTTATTACCATTGAGGTATATTTCAGAAGGCTTGAAATTATGATCCAGTACCTTGTTTTCTCTCATTTCATACCTTAAGAAACCACTTAGGTAACTGGACTTAAGTTGGAAGATAGCAAAGGAAATTAGCAACTAGAAGTGCTTAAATTTTTCTAGGGAAGTCAGATACAGTGGCTAATGTTTGTGCATATAATGCAAATAGTTCCAGGTGCATGTGGATCATTGTATACTTAGATATAAGCACCTGTGTTTATTGAAGCATTTGCTTTATATTCTGTACCTAAATTGGTAGGCTGTGATTATCTACCAGCACATAAACAAATATGTCATGCAAATATGTAGGATTGGGGGGAGGATATAATGAATAATCTGAAAATTCACATGTTGAGGAAATGAAAGCTCTTAAACAAAAAGCTTTAAAACAAAACTGACCTCAAAACCAATAAAGAGTACTAATTGCAATAAGTTTTGAAAGAGACGTATCATAAAATGATTAAAAGATTTCCAGCTCTTTCACATATAAGAATACAACCTTATCAAATGTGGAAAATTTCAGTTGTCTGAGATAAATCTTTGTGTATATAGTAATTTTCCTCAAAAGAGTGAAGTTAAACGTAGCCAAATATCAAGCATATTTTATTACCTTCAAATTCACACAGCCCATATTTCTGTGACGCCATAAGGTAATTGTCAAGTTGAGATTGCAAGCTCTTTGAGGACAAGAACTCTGGCTTACTTTATATTTTCAGCAAAATAGGCACCTATAATAAATGCTTGTTAACTGAATGAAAATAACTTGGTGAGTGAGTGGAGGCCGGAATTCCTGTGACTTGTACATTTTGTTTGGTTTTGTGTTCTATATTATTTTAGCTATAAAGTAGAATCCCAAGCACAGCTCATGTTGTTCACTGAAAAAGCAGGATACAGTGCAAAAGTATGCATGCAGTATGATCACAGCCACGTAAAACTGATAAAAACCATACAAAGAGAAAATGGTGACAAGGAGATAAATGGCAGCCACCTGAATAGTTATTACTGTGGATATTTTTCTTTTCTGTTTTTTAAACTGTTCTTTTATATTACAATAGATTATAATGATATAAGCATAGGTTCATTATATAATTATAACATGTTACAATATACTATTATAATAGCGTGATTGGAGTTATAAGCAAAGGACTAATACTTCTTTTTTCAAATCATGTATTTTCTCTAAAATTGGCCTTCTTGATTACATATTCCTTTTGGGAGAGCATAAAAAACTCTTACTCAGTTTGGGGTAGTATTATCGGCAGAGCCAGTTTATGGAGTGAAATATATATAAACACAAAAGTTCATCCTGCCATTTCAAATACTTTTTTTCTTTTTTTCTCCCAGACACAAATGTATTTAGCATATTAGAGATTTCTGTAATCCACAAATATTTTTTCAGTAAATCCTGTATTCCTGGCCTTGTGTTAGGCCTTGGCTCCTAAGTTGGCTTTTTGTCCATGGTGTTTGGTTTGGCACTTTCTCAATTATAGATGCATGCTGAGGCTTGCCATTGTGGACTATAGAAAATGAATGGGTAAATTTCTATATTAGATTCCCCCAAGGAATATGTGCCAAAATAGAATCATTAATCCTAGACTGTGAATCCATGCTTTGGAATAGCTTGAGGAATGGATGCTTGTTCTAAAAGCCCTTTGTCCTTATTTTGGTCATTTGAAATTGTCACACTCCAGTTTTCACTAAAACAAAATAAGCTTTGTATGCTTTGCAAATTTGACTCAAAATTTATTTGGTGTCTTTGCTTGAGGGAATGTTTTGATACATATTGCAAGTACAGTTCTCACTTAGAAACCAATAATTTTCAACATCTTCATCTCTTTAAAATAATTGCACACAATACCAAAAGTACATCTAAACCTTTTATTTTTTAAAGTTCCTGTCCAGCTGGAATCTGGCACAAGACTTGACTTAGGTCTGAGGTGTATCATAGGGCAGGATGAATGCCTCACGGTAGGTCAAAAAAACAATTTAAACTTCATTCTAAATTCCACTTTTAGTTTTAGATGTTTTGCCATGGCACTGGAGGAGTAAATCTAGAAAGCAAGGACAGGACAGCCCTGACTTAGTAAGCCATAGGTGTGGCAGTCTATACAAGATCGTTGGATCACTTTTTAAGATTTCTATCTGCAATAATAAGAATACTATCTCTGATTTGTACTTTAGAGTTTCAGGTGCATTTTCTCATATAGAGATTTCATGAAGAAGTTCTACTTCCAGCCATGACAGTGTGAGGATCTCTACAGATCTGCTCCCTAATGGAACTGGTAAAAATTATTTTTGAGAACAACCATTTAAAGTCTGGAAATAGTCCCAAAGGCATACAGTCAATGAAGAAACACCTATTCAAAAAAATCTAAAAGTAAGAAAAGTGGGCCGGATGCTTTGTCTCATGCTTGTAATCCCAGCTACTTGGGTGGCTTGAGGAGAGAGGATTGCTTGAGTCTAGGAGTCTGACGCTGTGGTGAGCTATGATCACGCCACTGCACTCTAGCATGGGTGACAGAGTGAGACCCTATCTCTAAGGAAAAAAATCAAGGAAAGTGAAAGTCTGTTATTTGAACCAAGACCTGTTCTCCCTCTCTTCTTTTGGCTAAGTGAGATAGAGCTCTTCTCCAAACTGGTGCAGGGAAGAATATACGGTTCCCTTTCCCTCTAGTCCCAGTTGGAGTGCTGTCTTCACAGGAGTGATGGAATGTCAGCATTTCTCATCCTGCCCCCAGCTACCTGTTGCTGAAACTAAATTCTGGACAAGTGTAACTGAGAGGTGGGTCTTACCTCCTTCCATTCTGCTGTTCCTCATGGGATAGCAGCTGTACCTTGGCTGTGACACTGCTGAGAATACCGGGGCCACAGTCATCCTGGTGGTGGAACATGATTCCACCCCAGGAAAAGCAAACCAAGGAGATCTAGGGTTGCTGTACCTTTACTTCAGTTGAGCTGTCAGCCCTAAAGTGGGGGTGTCACATAGAAGCATACCATTGTCTCTGCCCCCAGCATCAGCACCAGGGCTCAGAAATTTTGTCCAGGGGAAGAAGCAAGCCTTATAAAAGAGAGTGCTGAATGTCTCCTCAAAGGAACTGGCTTCATTTGCACAGAATATGGAGAAGTTCATGCCTAAGGGTGCAGGTTGTGATGAAAGGCACTTGGGGTGACATTAACACAGTCCTTGGAGATATAGGTTAACCCAAAGGCCAGCTACTTTGCTAGGAGGAATGGGATAACTGGGCTAGATTGCTAGAGAGAAAGAAGGAAAGTGGTAGCTGGGAGGAACTATCCCTTCAAAAGATTGGATCTGTTTGTGGGGCAATTTTTGCCCCAGGACATTTTTGAAGACAGTAGATCAGTCAACCAGCAACTAGTGACACATAACAGCTGTGTGTGGTCAGGAAAAGAGAAAGTCAGAGGGGTCTGCCAAAGCCACTGTCATCCCAGGGCAATTGTGGGCATACCCAATGGTGTGCCCCATAAAGTGCAACATTAGGGCTTCACACTTTGAGGAAGGAGAGAGAGAATAGACTGCTAAGATAATTTAGCCAGTCACTAAACAAATAAACAAATACAATAGCAAGTCCTGGAGAAGGTGGGTAGAAGGGAGTGCAAATACCTAGAGTTGTTACAAGATGTCCAGTTTCCATGGGCGGGGTGGGGTTGGGGGAGGGAAGCAGGCACCAAAAACTGCCTGTATGACGAGATGTTGGATTTAACAAAGACTTCAAAGTAGCCATTATAAATATATTCAGAGAACTAAAGGAAACCATGATTAAAGAAGTAACAGATGTAATGAAGTCACATAAAATGGAGAAATCAATACAGAGATAGAAGTTATTTTTAAAAAGAGCCCAATAGACATTCTGGAGTTGAATATAACTGAAATAAAAATTCACTGAAGGGGCTCAACAGTAGATTTGAACTGGCAGAAGAAAGAATAAGCAAACCTGAAGATACAGCAATAGAGAATATTCAGGGCAAAGAACAGAAAAAAGAATAAAGAAAAACGAAGAGAGCCTTAGAGAATTGTGGAATAACATTTACACACCAACCTACACATAATGGGAATACCAGAAGGAGAGGAGAGAGAAAGAGAGGAGAAGAAAAATATATTTGAAGAAATAATGGTTTAAAACTTCCCAAATTTATTGGAAACCTACATATCCAGGAAGTTCAGTGAACCCAAAGAGATGCATAAATACATCATAGTAAAAATGCTAAAAGCCAAAGACAAGGAGAAAATCTTGAAACAGCAAGAGAAAAATGACTCATCACTACAAGGGAAGGTCAATAAGATTCACAGCTGACTTATCAGAAATGTAAGTCAGTGGGATAACATATTCAAAGTGCTTAAAGAAGAAACCTCATCTCAGAATCCTGTATCTAGTAAAGCTATCTTTTAACACTGCAGGGGAGATAAAGACATTTTCAGATAAACAAAAAAACTGAAAGAATTTGTTGCTAGCTGACTCACCTTACGAGACTTAATAAAACAAGTTCTTCAGACTGAAAGCAAGTAACCCTAAACAGTACTTTGAATCCACGTGAAGATATAAAGAGTACCTGTAAAGCTAATTATGTAATTGTAGAAGTCAGTATGAATACATAATTCTCCCATTTTCTCTTAATTGATTTTAAAAGCATTTGTATAAAACGATATGTATATAATGTATTGTTCAGTCAATAATATAGAGAAATGTAATACACTTGCTAAAACAGCACAATGGTGAATGGGAGCAAAGCTGTATTGAACTAAGGAAGCAAATCCAGATGGTAGCTAGGATCCACAAGAACAAATCAAGAAAACCAGAAATGATAAATAAGGCTAATATATCAAAAGCTATAAATGTATACTTGCTCTCCTTTCTTTTCCCAGCTTCTTTAAAAGACAAAATTATAAAGTAGTAATTATAATAATGTATTATTGGATTTGTAATGTTTATAGATGTATATAACAATAATATTGTAGAAAAAGGGGGAAGGGAATAGTGAAGTAGCTACGTTGCGTCTGGAGTAAATACCCAGGGTTCGTCTTCTCAGGCCAAGACAATTTAGGCCATGGACACACACCAGGAGTTTAGGAGCGGAGGTCTAACAGGCAAAAGAAAGAGAAAGGAAAACAGCTCTCTCTCTAGTGAGAGAGAGGGGACTTCTGAGAGGAAAAAGGAGCCAGCAGCGGATGTGCCAGATTTTATAGTCAGATTTGAGAGGTGATGTCTGATTTACATAGGGCTCACAGATTGGTTGGATCAGGTATGATGTTCACATAGTGTGGGGAAGGCTGGCCGCCCTAACCTCATCTTATTATGCAAATGAACTTTCCCATTGGCCAGCACTATCTTGTCTGCTCCTTAATGTACATGTGGCTGATAAAGAGAAAGGAAGATGGAGCCACCATCTTGAATATGATTGGCAAAACTGCTGGCATGTATGTCTGCAGCTCGATTTTACAGGCTGCTCTTTGTTAGAAAGCAAAGTAATTTGGGGCTGCTTTTCGTTAAAAGGAAAACCTTACCGACGACTTCCGTACCCTTACTATCTACCTAAGTAATTTCTTCTTAACTCCTGTATCAATAATGCCATACAGGAATGTTTCTATATCTCACTGGAATTAGTGTAAATCTGGAGCTGATTCTAATAAGGTATATGCTAAGCCCTAGAACAATGACTAAGGACATAACTCATACTTACACTCTGAAAACTGTAAAACGTTGTTAAAAGAAATTAGAGAAGCTTAAAATAAATGAAAAAACATCCCATGGTCATGGATTAGAAGACTTACTATTGCTAAAATATCAGTACTCCTCATATTGGTCTACAGATTCAATGCAATACCTTTTAGAAACCCAAGTGGCTTCTTTGTAGAAATCGACAAGCTAGTTCTAAAATTCATATGAATTTTTGACACAGAGTAGTCAAAAAAACCTTGAAAGGAAGAACAAACTCAGAGGATTCACAATTCCTTATTTTAAGATTTACTACAGGGCCAACAGTGGTGGCTTATGCCTATAATCCCAGCACGTTAAGAGGCCGAGGTGGGAGGGTCTGTTGAGCTCAGGAGTTCAAGACCAGCCTGGGCAATATAGTGAGATCCCCCCCATCTCTAAAAAGAAAAAAGAAATTGCTACAAAGCAGTAATAATCAAGGCAGCTGGTATTGGTGTGAGGATAAATGTAGATATTAACAAATGGTGCTGTGACACTTAGGTAGCCACATGTAAAAGAATGCAGCTGGATTGTTACCTCATGCTGTATACAAAAATTAAACTCCAAATGAATCAAAGACCCAAATGTAAGCATTAAAGTCATAAAATTCTTAGGAGAAAACATAAAGGTAAATCTTCATGTCCCTGGATTTGCCAGTGGATTCTTAGAGATAACACCAAAAGCACAAGTAATAAAAGAAAAAAATAACATGAATTGGATTTCATCAAAGTTAAATACTTTTGTGCTTTGAAGGATACTATCATGAAAGTAAAAAGACAACCCACAGAATGGGAGAAAATATTTGCAAATCCTATGTCTGATAAAAGACATGTATCTAGACTATGTAACTCTTACAACTCAAAGGCAACTCAATCTTGGGCAAATGATCTGACTAGACACTTTTCCAAAGAAGATATACAAATGTCAGTAAAGATACTTGATATCATTAGTCATCAGGGAAATGCAAATCAAAACCACCATAAAATATCAGTTCAGACCCACTAGGATGGCTAAAACAAAAAAGTAAGATAACAAGTACTGACAAGAACTGGAAGAAATCAAAATCCCCATACACTGCTGGTGGGAAAGTAGTATGGTGCAGCACTTTGGAATACAGTCTGGTGGATCCTCAAAAGGTTGAATAATTACCATATGACCTAGCAGTTGCACTCCTGGGTGTCTACCCAAGAGAAATGGAAATATATATCCACATGAAAACTTGTAAACAAATATTCATGGCATTATTCATAATTACCAAAAGATGTAAACATGCCCATCACCTGGTGAGTGGATAAATAAAATGTGTTATATCTATACAATGAAATATTTGACCATACAAAGGAATAAACTAACTGATGCTGCTACAACATGGATGAACCTTGAAAGCATTATGCTACACGAAAGATGCCAGACACTTAAAAGGCCACAGATTGTATGATTTTATTAACTTAAAATTTTAGAATAGGCAGATCTATGGTGACAAAGTAGATTCATAGTTTCCAGGGGCTGGAGGAAGAGGGGAATCAGGAGTTACTGCTAATAGATATCTTGAGCTTCTTCTGGGGATGATGAGAATGTTCTAAAATTAGATAATAAGGGTGGTTGCACAAGTGTGAATATAGTAAAAAACAATGAATTGCATGCTTTAACAAGTTGAATCTTACAATATGTGAATTATATCTCAAGCTATTTTAAAATAAATACTAGTAGATAGTGTATCGTCTACGCCCATCATCGTTCCAAATACTGTTGGGTATTAACATTTAATCCTCACAACAAAGCTATAAAGTAGGTAGAATTTTGCTTATTTTACAGATGAGGAAACAATGGCACGCAGAGAAATTACTCGCTGAAAATAAAGAAGTTGGAGGCCATGATTTGAGCTTAGGCAGCCTGGCTCCAAGACCCATGTGCTACACCGTACTGCCTCTCATTAATAATTGGATTGACCTGTTGTGGAGTTTATGAATCGATTCTATTTATTTCCTGATTTTAGGCACCCGAAATGTAAGATTTGATGGAGAACATAAAGCTTTGACATTAAACTAGTTATAGCATTGATAGAAAACAGAAGATCATGCTTGCCAGTGTAAGTAACTGAATAGAATAACTAGTGAAGAAGATAGCTGTGTAGTACTGGCCTTATAACACTTAGGCATATCGTGGATCTTTTTGATGCTTCGGATTCATTTTTTGTTGTCAAAAATGTAAGGTTTCCTTTTCTCGGTAGCTAGCTTTTTTCTTCCTTTCAAATTTTGATCAGCTGCTGAGGAAAGTGCAGAAATTTGTACATCTTTGGTGCATGGAAAACTCATAGGGACTTGAATGTTCTTGGCTGACCAGATATTTCCACATTCTCAACTCCTCTATTTGTAGATAAAAAAACTAGAGGTTGACTTAGCCAAGGTCAGAGTTAATGAGCAGAAAAGCTGGAACTCAAACCGGTTCCTCTGTCTTCTTTTCTGACTTCAGTGATGATCTTTGCAGGGCCTATCCTCATTTCAACATGAGATTGAGGGGGGGACACAGATCCAAACCGTATCACTGCTCAAAAGCCCCATCTCCATATATTAATATTATCACATTGTGGGTTAGAGCTTTAACATATGAATCTAGGGGCATGGGACACAAACATACAGTCCATATATTAGCTTACCATCAGAGTCCCTGACTATCTTGCATACATGCTTGGGCTGTTAGAGCTGAAAACCAGGGATTCAAAGATAGAGGAACTAGTTCAGAGTGACTAATTGAGTGTTGTGGAGTAGATGGCATTGGAGACAAAGTAAGGAGATTCCAAAGAGATTGTATATAGGAAAAAACTTGATTCACTGAAAAAGGCAAAGAAGCAAAGGGGCTGCTATAGGACCAGGATTTATATCAGCCACCAAGATATGAGGTATATGTTATTGTGACTGTTCATCTTGCAGCCTTGCTAGTGTACTGTGTAATCAAACTATAGCTTGTGCTTAGAACTCCCTAAAGATTAAATGAGATAATGTTCTCTCATTTGGTAAATTCTGATTTGAAACAAATGAAGATACTTCTGTATTTGCCAACATACTAACTTTAAATACTAAAATACATTTCACATGGGCAGTGGAGAATAGGGCTTTCTGAAAAATAGACTTAAGTAGTAAAAGAAGCAGAGTTGGTTGGTACTGTGTTTGAAGAGAAATAGAAAGTTTTGACATACCTATTTTTGCCCTCAAAATGGAGGCTTATAAATGAAAGCTTATAAAACCTTTCTTGTCAAGAAAGAAAGGGCAGCTGATTGGTTTTATAAGCTTCCATTTATACCTAAGCTCTTTCCTGTTAATGAACTCTTGATGAGATGTGTCTTGTCTTTCTCAGGATTGCTAATTAGCAAAGAAGTTTGAGCCAAACTTGTTTAATAATTGTTTCTTATAACTTTATTTTCAGTTTTTTTTGACAAATCACCATGATATATAACATAACATTGATTGTGTTACTGAAACATGTGCATGTGCAGGAAAGGAAGTTAGAGATGAAATTTAGGAAGTGAGATATAGCCTCGTTCATAGAGACAGTATCCATTAAATAAAAAATGAGAATTGCCATTGCCTCCCATATTACAAGTAGGAAAAACCCTCAAGTGTATATAATATTAATTTTTTACATGAACTCAGCTGCATGAGTATTCATTTTAGAAGATCTCTATGTTAGCTTTTTATAAAGAATTCCAAATTTGACCTCTAGAATCCTCCCAGAACCTTTATTAAAAGCATATTTTAAAATTCTGGCAGTAAGTCATTAACTATTTAGTATTTTTGTGAAATACAGTTTTTGAATAGGTCCGTCTTGTGGAACTGACAACATTGTCCCAACTACAATTATAGTAAGCTTATTTTAGAATTTAATACCACCCTCATCTTCTGCATGTACACATGCACCTCTTGTTACCCCCTACATACACGTGCTGTATACAGAGGGCAGAAGTTAAGGACTATCAGATTTAGGTGGCTGACCTTCAGCTCCAGTTAAGAACTAAAATTAGATCCTTGTGGAATATATATCCAGTGACGTTCATCACAGAAGAGTGTAGACATAATCTTGAGAGGCCAGGGAAACATCATCCAAGGGAGCCTGCCTTAACTACAAAAAATCCTTTGACATCTCATTTTTTATCTTAAAATTGATGTAAGTTATGTATTGTGATTTGTAATGCATTCATTTATTTTCATGTAGAAATCCCCTACCCCAAATAAATCTTTTAGTGAGATAGTGGTTAAAGAATATGTACCAAAATTACCCTATGACTTTAAGTATCCCTGGCACTGGGCCACATCTCCCAGATGAATGCGCATAACCTATTTTAAGATTAGGGTCTGTCCCGTCACTATAGGAGTACTGGTAGATTCAAGTGAGTATAATTCAAGCATGTGGCTAACACTGTAGTCATAATGGGCAAAAAAGCAGGGAAGGAGGAGTCTATTCTACTATCTATTCTATTTTATTAAAGAGAAAGTGGCAGACTGTAAGGATAGGTATTTCACTGCCACTACAATATGAGAATTTTTTTTATTTTAAGTGGAACCATGTTTAAGGATTTAGGTCTGTTTATTTAAGGAAAACAAAAATCTGTTCTTAGAAATTCCCTTCACTGGCCTAGTTTAGCCCAGAATTTCTTTTAATGTTAGGAACACTCATTTTTGTTTTAGTTCTTGTGTATCACTAGATACCAGTAAAAGAGAGTAGGACTGAGTCAAATAAGAATTTGAGTCCCCTTTTCCACTGTAGCTTTCTCTGCTACCTTAAGCAAATCATTTAGTCTATCTGGGAGTCAGTTTTCATATCTATAAAATGAGAAAGATATCTTCTTGTCCTGAGTATGTTAATAGGTGTTATTTTTTGAAAGAGTTCTGTGGTCAAAGTAAGGAAATATCAGTTTAAAAAAAATGAGCAGGGCTAGGCACAGTGGCTCAAGCCTGCAATTCCAGCACTTTGGGAGGCAAAGGTGAGGGGATTGCTTAATTAAGGCTTGAAGTTTGAAACCAGCCTGGGCAGCATAGCAAGACCCTGTCTCTAAAAGTAAAAAAAAAATAGCTGAACACAGTTAATTGCACCTCTGTTCCTAGCTACTTGGGAGGCTGAGGCAGGAGGATCCTTTGAGCCCAGGAGTTCAAAGTTACAGTGAGCTATGATCGTGCCATTGCTTTCCAGCCTGGGTGACAGAGTGATGATACCCTGTCTCAAAAAAAAAAAAAAAAAAAAGCAAAGTTTCTTTTCCATAATACATGGGAGAATCTTTGGTAGTTTGATATGCCTTATAAGTTTCCCAAGCTTATTTGCCTACAAAACCCATTTTTATAGAATCTTTTGTACTGCTAGTGTTTGTTAATGGTAAGTGATCATTATAGTGCCTTCTAACTCTTAACATTCTGAAATTGGACACAGTTACACAGTTTGTTTGACTGTTCAGCTCGTTTCTAGACTGTAGTTATCCTAGGTTACTAACAAGTTGAACTCAATGCTTGTAATGTGTGTGTATCCTGCTGTTTTTTCCAGCTGGTACTGGAAAGTTATTGCATTTTCCTGTTTCTTGTAAATAAAACAAACATTACTCCTTGTGTTTTGCAGTTTTTCACTTTCTCTGTGCCCGTTTGTTTCAGTGTATTCAATTATTGGTCCATTTTTATTCTAAATTAATCTATTCATCTTTATCTGAGTTTCACCAACTAATAGTAAAGATTTCTGAAACCCTCAGCCCATTAAATCCTTTTGAGAAACACTAATGTTGGAGAGAAAACTATGTCACTTCTACATGTGGGCTTATTTCAATCAGAAAAACAAGCAACCTTTAAAATGTTGCTATTGGTTAAGATCTTTAATTATAGGTCTTGTTCTTAGAAATGTAAAATTTTAGCTCTTACTGTGTACCATCATTTCATTTAATAAAACAACATTGTCATAGAAGGAGTATTATCCCTGTTTTATAGGTAATGAAACTAAAGCTCAGAGAAACCTAATGACTTGTCCAGATCTCACAAATAATAAATAGCAGTCATATCCTACTTATATTCTCTATTATACCTTGTAGCTTCTTACTAAATATGATAATACTGTATGTGGCATGTGTGATGTAGTTATTATGATAAGTAACATTTATTGACTAATTCTAGGGTAGCACATGCACATCATCTCATTTAATTCCCTCAACAATCCTATGAAATAGGTACTTTTTTTTTCTTTCTTTCTTTCTTTTTTTTTTTTTTTTGAGACAGAGTCTCACTCTGTCACTCAGGCTGGAGTGCAATGGCGTGATCTCTGCTCACTGCAACCTCCGCCTCCTGGGCCCAAGCGATTCTCCTGCCCCAGCCTCATGAGTGGCTGGGATTACAGGCACCCACTACCACGCCCATCAAATTTTTGTATTTTTAGTAGTGACGGGGTTTCACCATGTTGGCCAGGCTGGTCTTGGAACTTCTGACCTCAGGTGATCCGCCCGCCTTGGCCTCCCAAAGTGCTGGGCATGAGCCACCATGCCCAGCCTGAAGTAGGTACTATTATACCAATTTTACAGGTAAGGAAATAAAGAAATTAGTCAACTTAAAGTCATACAGCTAAAGTAAGTGGCAGCTGGGAATCAAATCCAGAGCTTTAATAACCTATTAAATATTTGGAAATAATATTCTATAGCACACAGTGCTTTGAAGTTGTCATACCTAGTATGTATGTTTGTAAATATTCAACATATTTGACAGCATCTTTATGCCTGTGGAAGAAGAGAAATATGTCAAACAGACCTTGCCCCCACCAAAGCTGATAAAAGAGAGAACTCTCCATAAATACAATTCAAGGTCAGAGGTGTTAAGTGCTATAAAAGTGCTAGAGATTAAGTATTCTGGATTTAGAGGTGGAAGGGATTACTTCCTGCTGGGGGATGGTGAAAAAGATAGCATTTGATTTGAAGGGAGGAGTGATTTAAGAAGGTCAGGGGTTGGGAAGACATTTTGAATACAGGAAGTAACATGAAAAAAGGCACAGAAGTTTGGACAGGCATTAGATCAAGGATATTATGACAATAAGTAGTTGAATGTGAGTTTTAGAAAGGTGAGTTATGGGGGGATCAGGCCCCTTCCTAGTTAATGTGTTTGGATGTGTTTTATTTCAGGTATCTACTATGGGACAGTTAAAAGAGAAATGTCTACCAGGCAGCAACATTTTCTTTTTGCTGCCAACTTTAGGAAGCAAGTCACCTATCTCAGAAGTAAAAGATACCACCATCAACCAAGTTATACAAGTTAGAAATCTATCCTTGCCTCCTCTTTCTTCTTCGTTCTTGACCAATCATTCCACCAATCATTCAGTCAATTCTGCACCCTTAAAATCTTTCCTCTGCTGGGCACCATGGCTCACTCCTGTAATCCCAACACTGGGAGATGAGAATATCACTTGAGTTCGGGAGGTCGAGGCTGCAGTAAGTCATAATGGCACCACTGCACTCCAGCCTAGGTGACAGAGTGAGACCCTGTCTCAAAAAACAACAACAACAACAAAAAACCTCTGTAGTTTTCCCAGTTTCATTACCACTGCCTTAGTTCAGACCTCCATCATCTCTCACTAGGATTACTGCAACAACCACTTAACTGCCCTGCTTCTGGTCCTGCTCCCCTTTTCTTATTCATTTTCCACATTAACATCAGAGTAATATTTCCAAAATACAAATCTAATGTCATTTTCCTGCTTAATACTCTGCAGTAAGTTCCCATTTCCCTCTGGATTAATTCCAGACTCTTCATTCTTCTCATATACATGGACTAGTATATTTTCTCTTTAAAAAAGAAAGAACAGCCTTTCTTGATCTTACGTTCCCTCTTATTGCCAGCCCATTTCTCTGTCTTACAGCAACATCTTGAAAGGTATCTACTTCTCTGTCTTTTTCACCTCCCAGTTACTCTTCAGAAACTGTTTTTCTGTGTTTGGTTTTTTTCTTTTCTTTTTTTTTTTGAGATGGAGTTTTGCTCTTGTTGCCCAAGCTGGAGTGCAATGGCACGATCTCGGCTCACGGCAAACTCCGCCTCCTGGGTTCAACGATTCTTCTGCCTCAGCCTCCCAAGTAACTGGGATTACAGGCATGTGCCACCACGCGTGGCTAATTTTTTGTATTTTTAGTAGAGACGGGGTTTCTCCATGTTGGCCAGGCTAGTCTCGAGCTCCCGACCTCAGGTAATCCACCCGACTGGGCCTCCCAAAGTGCTGGGATTACAGGCATGAGTCACCGTGCCCGTCCCCAGAAACTGTTTTTATCAAGGCCATTTGTGATCTAGCATTGCCAGGTCTTTATGCTGTTTCATCTTTCATCTGCATTTCAAACAGTTGACCATCCCCTCCATAAAATATTTTCTGCCATCTTGTGTTCCAGAACACCACACTCCTAAATTTCCTCTTGCTAATACCTCTTTACCTCCTTTATCAGTTTTTCTTCCCCACAGCCACTGAGTGGTAGCATCTTTCATGGCTTTTAGCCCCCCTTTTCTCTATATATTTTTCTCTAGGCAATCTCATCTACTTTTATAACTTAAGAATACCGTAATCCCAGCACTTTGGGAGGCTGACGTGGGTGGATCACGAGATCAGGAGTTGGAGACCAACCTGACCAACTGGTGAAACCCCGTCTCTACTAAAAATATAAAAATTAGCCAGGACTGGTAGTGCGTGCCTGTAATCCCAGCTAATCGGGAGGCTGAGACGGGAATTGCTTAAACCCGGGAAGCGGAGGTTGCACGAGCCAAGATCACGCCATTCCACGCCATCCTGGGCAAGAGTGAGACTCCATCTCAAAAATAAATAAATAAATAAAAGAATGCCCTTATTCATATAGAAATCATAGATAACCCTGATGGCTGCTTAGGGCTCCAGCCACATACATTCAGCTTCCTATTTGACATCTCTAGTTATCACAAACTTAATGTGACCTTACAGAATTTTCCCCCAAACCTGTTTTTACCCCAGTCATCCCCTTCTCAATAAATGGTACTATGTTGGCTTAAGCCAGAAACTTCCCTGTCCCCCACAAATAGTAAGTCCTGTCAATTTTCCCTCTAAAATACATACCAAATCTGTTCACTTGTCTCTCTCGCCACTGCTACCACTCTGGTTGAAACTATGTTTGTTCCAGTCCAACCCATTTTGATTCTGTATGGTACAGATTCTGTATGGTACATTGATGGGATACCACATTTCAAAGCTATATTATATTTAGGTTAAAGCTAAGTTGTTTTAACAAAGGGACCCCAAGGTAGAAGTGGTTTACGAAATATGGGTGTTTATTACCTTTTCCAGTAATAGTTCTGAGATAATCATTCAGGTAGTGAATGGCTCTGCTTTATGAATTTATTCAGGGGCCTGTTTCCTTTCAAGTTGTCAAGTCATGCTTCACCATCTGAGCATTGTCTTAACCTAGGCTGGACTGCCACTTTTAGGTCTTAGGCTATAGAAGGGGATAAGACAGTGGAGAAGTCATACCCACTGTCTTAAAGAGCCAGACCTGGAAATAGCATAGATCATGTCTATACACTTTCATTCTACTGGCAAGAGCTCCATCATATAGCAGTGAAGAACAACTGGGGAATATGGTGTAGCTAGGTAGCCATGGGCCTTGCCACAGTTGTTACTGCATGAGAAAAGGACAGTGGGATTTGGTGGACAACTATCAGTTTCCATCACAGTGTCTAACAATTAAACTGTCAGATAAGCCTGCAGTCAGCCTTCTGTATGCATAGATTCAGCCAACGGAGTTCAAAAATATTTAGGGGAGGCTGGGCACTGTAGCTCAAGCCTGTAATCCCAGCACTTTGGGAGGCCAAGGCAAGCGATCACCTGAGGTCAGGAGTTCGAGACCAGCCTGGCCAACATGGTTAAACCCCATCTCTACTAAAATACAAAAATTAGTGGGGTGTGGTGGCATGTGTAATCCCAGCTACTCAGGAGGCTGGGGCAGGAGAATCACTTGAATCTGGGAGGCGGAGGTTGCAGTGAGCTGAGATCGCACCACTGTACTCCAGCCTGGGCAACAGACGAGACTCTGTCTCAAAAAAAACAAAAAAAATTTAGGGGAAAAAACCCCCAAAACAATGATATAACAGTAAAAAATACAAATAAAAAATATAACAATTTACATAGCATTTATATTGTATTGGGTATTATAAGTAGTCTAGAGGTGATTTAAAGTATATGGGAGGTTGTGCAAAGGTTATATGCAAGTACTATACCATTTTATATTAGGGACTTGAGCATCTGTAGATTTCAGTATCCATGGGGGTCCTGGAATTAGCCTTCTGAGGACACTGAGGGACAACTGTATTTATGAAACTTTATACTATTTATTACTCTGGTATCTCAGTTTTGCTACCTTATATAGTTGAAGAAAACTTATAAAGGATAAGAAGTGTGGTCTAGAACAGTGCTTCTCAAATTATTTGAGATGAAGGATCAAGGTCTTTTTTTGTTTGTTTTTCCCTAATTTGCAGTAGGCCAATACTTTTCTAAAATGTAATAAAAATTAATCACTAAAAGAAATAATCATCAAATTACTATGAAAGTTTCTAAATGCATACTCTTTTTTTTTTTTAATTATACTTTAGGTTTTAGGGTACATGTGCACAATGTGCAGGTTTGTTACGTATGTATCCATGTGCCATGTTGGTGTGCTGCACCCATTAACTCATCATTTAGCATTTGGTATATCTCCTAATGCTGTCCCTCCGCCCCCCACCCCACAACAGTCCCCGGAGTGTGATGTTTCCCTTCCTGTGTCCATGAGTTCTCATTGTTCAGTTCCCACCTATGAGTGAGAACATGCGGGTTTTGGTTTTTTGTCCTTGCGATAGTTTACTGAGAATGATGTTCTCTACAAAGGACATGAACTCATCATTTTTTATGGCTGCATAGTATTCCATGGTGTATATGTGCCACATTTTCTTAGTCCAGTCTATCATTGTTGGACATTTGGGTTGGTCCCAACTCTTTGCTATTGTGAATAGTGCCACAATAAACACACGTGTGCATGTGTCTTTATAGCAGCATGATTTATAGTCCTTTGGGTATATACCCAGTAATGGGATGGCTGGGTCAAATGGTATTTCTAGTTCTAGATCCCTGAGGAATCGCCACACTGATTTCCACAATGGTTGAACTGTTTACAGTCCCACCAACAGTGTAAAAGTGTTCCCATTTCTCTACATCCTCTCCAGCACCTGTTGTTTCCTGACTTTTTAATGATGGCCATTCTAACTGGTGTGAGATGGTATCTCACTGTGGTTTTGATTTGCATTTCTCTGATGGCCAGTGATGATGAGCATTTCTTCATGTGTTTTTTGGCTGCATAAATGTCTTCTTTTGAGAAGTGTCTGTTCATGTCCTTTGCCCACTTTTTGATGGGGTTGTTTGTTTTTTTCTTGTAAATTTGTTTGAGTTCATTGTAGATTCTGGATATTAGCCCTTTGTCAGATGAGTAGGTTGCAAAAATTTTCTCCCATTCTGTAGGTTGCCTGTTCACTCTGATGGTAGTTTCTTTTGCTATGCAGAAGCTCTTTAGTTTAATTAGATCCCATTTGTCAATTTTGGCTTTTGTTGCCATTGCTTTTGGTGTTTTAGACATGAAGTCCTTGCCCACGCCTATGTCCTGAATGGTATTGCCTAAGTTTTCTTGTAGGATTTTAATGGTTTTAGGTCTAACGTATAAGTCTTTAATCCATCTTGAATTAATTTTTGTATAAGGCATAAGGAAGGGATCCAGTTTCAGCTTTCTACATATGGCTAGCCAGTTTTCCCAGCACCATTGATTAAATAGGGAATCCTTTTCCCATTTCTTGTTTTTGTCAGGTTTGTCAAAGATCAGATAGTTGTAGATATGCAGCATTATTTCTGAGGGCTCTGTTCTGTTCTATTGATCTACGTCTCTGTTGTGGTACCAGTACCATGCTGTTTTGGTTACTGTAGGCTTGTAGTATAGTTTGAAGTCAGGTAGCGTGATGCCTCCAGCTTTGTTCTTTTGGTTTAGGATTGACTTGGCGATGCGGGCTCTTTTTTGGTTCCATATGAACTTTAAAGTAGTTTTTTCCAATTCTGTGAAAAAAGTCATTGGTAGCTTGATGGGGATGGCATTGAATCTATAAATTACCTTGGGCAGTATGGCCATTTTCACGATATTGATTCTTCCAACCCATGAGCATGGAATGTTCTTCCATTTGTTTGTATCCTCTTTTATTTCATTGAGCAGTGGTTTGTAGTTCTCCTTGAAGAGGTCCTTTCACATCCCTTGTAAGTTGGATTCCTAGGTATTTTATTCTCTTTGAAGCAATTGTGAATGGGAGTTCACTCATGATTTGGCTCTCTGTTTGTCTGTGATTGGCATACTCTTTTTTTATGCCTGTCTCACCTTATGTACCTGTCTCAACATGATCTAGCAACAAGGAGTTGGTGAACTGGCACTAATCAATAGACAATTCTTCTAAGCAGCACTTGCCTCAAAAGTGTTTTCTAACAACCTATTTTGGATTCCCAGAGTCTAGTAGATGAACTGTGGTATCAATCTTTTAAACAAAGATATTTTCTTTATGTATAAAACTTTTAATTTTTTAATAGTTTTAGAAATCACCTCTTAAGATAGCTTATAAATCTTGATAGATCATTTGAATGCTCACGTATGCTTCATAGCCTATTTTGTTTCATAGCTAAAGCCAAAAATGATCCTTGTTTTATTGATTCAGAGTGAAAAAAACGCCTACTATTCTGGAGCTCAAAGAAGGTTGCCTTAGAGGGCATTTAGTTTTAATGCATGGTGTTGAGGGAAAAAAAGGCCTAATAAAGTGACATGCTCAAAATCACAATAAATCGGAGACAGCTATGGTATGACCGTAATTTACAGTGGAAATTACATTGGAATCAGATGATCCGGATTGAGTCCTGATCTTTTATTTCTTAACCAAGTGGCTCCAGGCAATCATTTAATGTTTTAAGAATTGTGTGGTGGGGCCGGGCGTGGTGGCTCAGACCTGTAATCCCAGCAGTTTGGGAGGCCGAGGTGGAAGGATCACCTGAGGTTAGGAGTTTGAGACCAGCCTGGCCAACATGGTGAAGCCCCATCTCTACTGAAAATACAGAAATTAGCAGGCGTGGTGGTGTGTGTCTGTAATCCCAGCTACTCAGGAGGCTGAGACAGGAGAATCGCTTGAACTCCGAAGGTGGAGGTTGCAGTAAGCCGAGATTGTGCCACTGCACTTCAGCCTGGGAGACAGAGAAGACTGTCTCAAAAAAAAAAAGAAAAAAAAAAGGAATTGTGCAGTAAGTGTTCAGTAAGCATTTCTTAGATTGAGAAACATAAAAGTTTTTTGTAAACTGTAAAGCACATAAGCAAAAAATATTACAGGTTACACATCCCAAATCCCCAAACCTGAAATCTCCAAAATTTGAAACAAAAAAAAAAATTTATGGATACGTAATAATTCTACATATTTATGGGGTACGTGTGATACTTTGACACAACTGTACACAATGTATAATGATCAAATCAGGGTAATTGGGGTATCCATCCTCTCAGACTTTTAACATTTCTTTGTGTTAGGAACATTCCAATTCTGTTCTTCTGTTTCTTTTGAAATATACAATAAATTATTGGTAACTGTAATTGACCTATTGGGCTACTGAACACTAGATCTTATTCCTTCTAATGGTATTTTTGTACCCATTAACCAACCCCTCCATATCCACCTCAAAGCCACCTCTACTACCCTTCTCAGCCTCTGGTGGGCATCATTGTAGTCTCTATCTCCATTAGATCAATTTTTTTTTTAGCTTCCATATATAAGTGAGAACATGCAATACCTGTCTTTCTGTGCCTGGTTTATTTCACTTAATATAATGTCCTACAGTTCCATCCATATTGTTGCAAATGACAGGACATAATTTGGAACTTTTTGAGTGCTGACATGATATTCAAAGGAAGTGCTCATTACAGGACTTTAGATTTGGGCTGTTCAACCAAGTAAGTATAATACAAATATTCCAAAATCCAAAGAAATCCGAAACACTTCTTCTGATCCTAAGCAGTTTGATTAAAAGATACTCAACATGTGCTATAATTATTAAAATTGTGAGGCCATTTCTTTTAATGGTAAGCCAACATTGTTCTTTCTGGACTCTGCTGCATTTCATGCTAGGGATTCATTGAGAACAGGAGTCATATTTAATACTGCATCCATTTAAAATTATGTTTTACAAGGACTCTAGCAATATGAAAAAATGCTTATTATGTTAAATTTAAAAGGAAACAAAATTCTGCACATGATGATCATAACTATGTGTTAAAATAATAGTGCATGTTACTGAAAATCAAGTAAATTAAGGATCAAGCCCTCTGTCCACTGTATATAAAATATACCAGCTCATATAATTAATGGATTTTTTTCTATTTTCTTTAATAGTTTTATTCTGTATTTTAAAGAGCATATACATATAAGTAATTTAAACTCTTCAGGAAAAAGAACTTTATATGAAGGTACATACCTTCTGCTACTTCTGTGAAAAGACTCTTACCCAGGGGGGTAAACCACCCTACCAATACAATCACGAGAATAGTGTCTACTATTTTCTTTCCTTCTTAGAAAGAGGAAGTGTCAAGACATTATTAAAAGACCTCTACTAATGCTTGAGATTTAGGGACCTTCTTCACTTAATTTATTTTGAGTTGTGAGGAGGGTGCTTATTATGTTCTAGTTGCTCTGCTAAGAGCAACTAGATTAGGAAGAAATAAAACATAATAATAGTCACCATTAAAGAGTGCTTATTATGTTCCAGCGTCTATTTTATAACATCCCTGTGAGATATGGATGTTATTTCCTTTTTTTTTTTTTTTGATCCTCCCACTTCAGTCTCCCTAGGATTATAGGCATGAGCGACCGCGCCCAGCCTCCCATTTTTTAAAAATGGGAAACTGAGGCTAAGAAGTGTCTAAATCATACAGCTGGTAAAAAAAAAAAAAAAAAAAAGTCACACAGTGGCAAACCCAGGTATTAAACTCAGGTCTTTGATTTAAAAGCCACTACAATACGTTTTCTTCTCTTGTAAAAAAGATATCCCTTCTGCCTTCAGAGAGCTTTTAGTAGTTGAGGCAAACTCATAAAAAGAAAACTAACAGGATGGATGTGCTAAGCACCAAATGATTGCTACAGATTTGTGGTTTAGGTATCCCTTAGAAAAGAAGAATGTTGAGGGCTGAAGTGGTTAGGGAAAATTTTATGTTGAAAATGGGTTTTAAGTTTAGCCTTCGAGCATTGCTGAAACTTAAATAGAAAAGGAAAAGGACTGATGTGTAGAGAGAGGCTGTAAAAAAGCAAAAAAGCTCAATATGAGATAATTTGGAAAGAAATATAGCTAAAGAGGAAAATTTGGTAAGAATAGTATGAAAGAAGACTCAGAGCAGGTTAGCAGATCTTAAGTGCCAAACTGAGGACTTTGACATTTTACCTTATAATAATGTATAACAGATAACCTGTACTGAACATTTATCACTTGCCAGGCACTGCCCTATGTGTTTGTACATGCACAATCTCATTTAATTCTTGCAGTAAATGAGGTCCAGAGACAAGTAACTTGCCAAGGCCACAATTGTTCAGAAGAAGAGCCAAGATTTGCATACAAACAATTTAAATTCAGAACTTCTACTCTTAATTACCACACTGATTTGGTTTTAGAGTCTGGTGGGTTGAACAAATTTCAAGCCCAGGATCACTGACCTTAAACAAGTAATATGCCTCACACCTTTGGCAGTTTTTAACATTTTAGTTAAGAAAGGTAATGTGACAATAGAAACTGACATCTCATTCCTGTCCCTGCCACCCTTACACATCTTTAGCACATGGCAGTGAAGGAGAAATCAAGGTAATGTGCTAATGGCTTTCAAGTCTGCCTGCTTTTCTGTGTTCATCTGGTCAGGTATTCTCAGTTAACCCTCGACCCTAACGTCCAAATTATGTCACTCCGTTGTTAATCATAGTTCAGTGATTCTTACATTGTGGATTCTGGACCAGCAGTAGTATCAACTAGGAATTTGTTAAAAGTCCCATTTCTGGACCCTCATCCCAGACCTACTGAATCAGAAACTCTAGGGATGAGGTGCAATAGTTTGTTTTTTAAAAGTTCTTTAGGTGATTGTGGTGCATGATGAAGTCTGAGAACCACCATTAGAGTCCACTCTAGGATTTCAGTTCGGGAGCAAACTACTAAAAAGTTTTTGGCAATCCTTGATGGGTAGTTGGGGTGGCAGGGCATACCATGCTGAAGGAATAGTGATGGAAAGACTCAGGACGTATCATGGTCAGGGACTGGGGGTCAATTTGGAACACCTGAAGAAGAAACAGTATATGTTTGCATTGTGTGTATCAGACAACAGTAGGAAAAGGGAAATTGGGCCCATTTCAGCAGCATTCTGTGGGCAGCAGGGAGGTATGAAAGGTGTTTGAGGAGAGCAGAGCATGTATTAGGAAGAGTAAAATCAACTTAAATAGTTATAGCACAGAAAAGTACTGATAGGGCAAAATAAAGGGGAAATGCAAGAGCACCTTTGAAACATGGAAGCAGTACAACAAACTCAACAGATAGAAGAGCTATAAAGAATGCTGCCTTTTCAACCACTTTTATTTGTTTCTGATAATATTCTTTAAATAGAAATTATTGTATTGAGTAAAGCATTAAATATGTCGATTAAATATCACTTTTATTGTTTTTTACGTGTTTTTGGTTCTAAAAATTGTAATTTAAAAAAGAGTCATTGTCCAAAAAGTGGTATTATTTTTCAAGAGATATAGCAAAAAGCTGTGCAGCAGTCACTGTGTGAGGTAGGTCTGTAGTGAGAAATGGTATGTTCAAGAACAACTATGATTAAAAACTGTGCAAAAACATCTTGTCTTTGCTTGCTGGATGATCTTCTACAAGCTTTTAGATGAAGCAGTTTTTAACTATAAATTTTGTAGGCACCTTTAATCTCTTTCATGTCCCAGAGTTTCTCAGTCCATTTGGTTTATGTATAGCCCTGGCTATTCCAATTTGTCTTCAGGCTCTGCTCTTTTTCTTTCTTGAGTCTGAAGTTATTAGGAAGAAAGGTGCCATACTGCCCATAGGTTTTTTGTTGTTTTTTTTTTTAATTTTATTGTTGCTGTTGTTTTTGGCTTAGGATGGAAGAAAGATATTTGTGTGCTTTTAGATATGTAGAACTCCAAATTCACATATGTAATATTTTATAATACCTTATTACATGTTTCTCAACTTAAGGAGGAAGGTAGATATTTCCTTCTTGAATAAAATTATGTGGAAACAAAGGTGATCTGACTCCACCCCCAGGAATATACAACATGTGAAGTAGTATGTAGGATGTATTTTTTTGTCTTGAATGTGAAAGGTCTAAATATGGAGAAAATTTTCCCTGTTCTGTATACTTTTAATAATGGGCACATTATACTTTCCGCTATCCCCAAACTACATTTAAAAAAAAGTGCTTTAACAATGATACTAAAATATTAAGAGAAAGTCCTTTCTAAATATCGGGTATGGCAGGGATAGAATTGACAATGTTAAGAAATTTTTTTTGGCTTATCAAATAAAGTTCTTTTCTATATCTATTTAGAGAACGTAATACAGTCATCCCTCTGTATCGTGCAATCTGCATCTATGAATTTAATCAATTGTAGGTTGAAAATATTCAAGGAAAAAAAGGATAGTTGTATAGAACATGTACAAACTTTTCTGTCATTATTCCTTAAATAATACAATGATTTACATAGCATTTACATTGTATTAGATATTATAAATAATCTAGTGATGACTTAAAGTATACAGTAAGAAGTGCATAGGTTACATGCAAATACTATGCTTTTTTTTTTTTTTTTTTTTTTTGAGACAGAGTCTCGCTCTGTTGCCAGGCTGGAGTGCAATGGCACGATCTTGGCTCACTGCAACCTCCGACTCCCTGGTTCAAGTGATTCTCCTGCCTCAGCCTCCCGAGTAGCTGAGATTACAGGCACGTGCCACCATGCCCAGCTAATTTTTTGTATTTTTAGTAGAGACGGGGTTCCACCATGTTAGCCAGGATGGTCTTGATCTCCTGACCTCATGATCCGCCTTCCTCAGCCTCTCGAAGTGCTGGGATTACAGGCGTGAGCCACCGTGCCCAGCCTTCTATGCCATTTTATATAAGACACTTGAGTATCTGTGGATTTTATTATCTGCAGAGGGATCTGGAATCAATCCCACACAGATACCAAGGGATGACTACATTTAAAACAGGCATTTTTGTAGCTGATGACTATGTGCACATAGCCTAGGTTTCCTGATAAGATCATAATGGGACCCACAGGCAGCCTCTTTTTATTGAATAGTTAAGTCTGATGATAGATTAATAGAAATTTTGTAAAATCTTATATTGGTAATAGTAGTTGTTGTTTTTATAACATGTAAGGGAGTACAGAAATGTTCAGTGATGGAGTAGTTATACCTGCTTGCCTCACATATAAGGGTAAGCTTGAGAGACTCAGACCTGCAGTTTGTAGAGAAGAAAGCTGACATTGAATTTTGAGGGAATGGTCAGTGATCCTTCAATTTGGCAATGGTATAAAAAAATCCTTTTTAGGAAATATAAGGTATTTGGGTTCATTCTAGAATTGTTTTTGAGATATTGATAGCAAGGTTTGGAACCAGAACTAGTACATGTATTTGTACAATCTGTGCCCTATAGCAAGAGAACAAAAGAAAGCTAAAATTCTGTCCACAGTCTGAGCTTTCCAAGCTATGTGTGCTTTTTAATAATTTGCCCACCCAGTGGGAACTTTTTTCTGTAGTTTGTATACCAGGAGGGGTCACCTTTTTGCAATTGGCTCAAGGCATAATATATGCTAATTCAACTCTACTTGGAACCTAACACTTGAATAATTTTTTATCAGTTTGTCAGCAAAAGTTCTTCTCTGGGGTTGTTTGATGATTAAATATTATTAGATCTTAGCTAAAGGGGGCTCTAGGGTTTCTGAAACATGGGACTGCTGCTAAAGAACTATAAATTCAGAAGCAATAGCACAGCTAAAACTCAGCAGAAATGCATACTTCTTTACGTCTTTTTGCAAGAGCCTGTACTCTGTCTGGACAAGTATGAACCAATTCTTGAGACGTTAATCTTTATTTCTGGGAAGGGAACAGCTGTGATTCAAACTGATTGTCTTCCATCCTGATGGTGACCTTATATTTCAGTTTCTAACATTCCGTGATTTAAAAAATAATAAAAACCTTTTCTCTCTGGATTTTTAACTGTTGTTAAATACATTGGCAGAGAAACATTCTGTGTTAGGTCATTTGAGCCAAATAATGATTTTTGCATACTCGTTCTTGTTTTTCAGAAACTCTGTGAAGGCATATTTAAAGTCCTCATAAAGGACATCCCAACAACATGTCAAGTGTCCTGCCTGGAAGTACTCCGCATTCTCTCCAGAGACAAAAAGGTTTTAGTTCCTGTAACAACTAAGGAAAATATGCAGATACTGCTGCGACTAGCGAAGTTAAATGAGTTAGATGATTCTTTGGAGAAAGTATCAGAGTTCCCAGTTATTGTGGAGTCATTAAAATGTCTGTGTAATATAGTGTTCAACAGTCAGATGGCACAGCAGCTCAGCCTGGAACTTAATCTTGCTGCAAAGCTCTGTAACCTCCTGAGAAAGTGCAAGGACCGGAAATTTATCAATGATATTAAGTGCTTTGACTTGCGCTTGCTCTTCCTTCTGTCACTTTTGCACACCGACATCAGGTCACAATTGCGCTATGAGCTCCAGGGACTACCGCTGCTAACCCAGATCTTGGAAAGTGCCTTTAGCATCAAGTGGACCGATGAGTATGAATCGGCCATAGACCATAACGGACCTCCTCTCTCACCTCAGGAGACGGACTGTGCCATTGAGGCCCTCAAAGCTCTCTTCAATGTGACGGTAGACAGTTGGAAGGTGCATAAAGAGGTAAGGTAGAGAAGGCTATTTTTGTCTACCTGGAATTTAATTGGTCTGGGACATCCCTAGAGTTTCCTGCAAGAGAAGAATACAAGTTGGGAAATGGAAAAAGTTCCCACTTCTCCTATTAAGCAATTGTATTACCCAGGATATACTTCTTAACCATTGTAAGTCTTATTCTTTGCATTTGTGTGATAACACCTATCAGAATAGGTGTAAAAATGGACTACTATTTTGTAAGATGCCAAATATAGTTTTCTGAGTTGCATTATTCTCTCTTTTTAAGAGTGCCTCTTTCAGGAATAAGGTTTAAATTACAAGATTTGAGGGGAAACAAAACAATGTGGTTGATAAAGCTATAGGCATTTTCAGTGGCTACCATCTTAAAGAAAAGTTACGACAGATCAAGTCAATTGAAGTTGATCAATCAGAATTGGTGTCTGCTCAGGAGCGTAGAAGATGCTCTGTGTATGCCTATCGTCCCAGTCTCCGGGAGGTTTCTCTGTAGTGTTAGATAGCTATCAGAGGTATAGGGCCACAACTAGATATCTGTGCTCATAAGTTCTAGAAAACAAGCTGATTATACCAGAGTGTGGGAAAGGTTATTTTAAACCACTTGACTTATTTCTAAACAAAGATCTTTCTTCACTGTGGCTTGGACCCTTCAGCAACCCAAAGTGAGGCAGATTTGATAGTTTAGCATTTAGCACAAGAACAATATGCTAAATAGGAAACTTAGTTTAAGGAAGTCAACAAATTAAGTGAAGTAGACATAAGCTTTTTTCCCTCCTTCTAGAAGCATAACATGTCACATTTATTCTCTTTTTAGCTTTAAATAACTGTTGAAATTCAGCCCCTGCTGTAAAAAGAGAGATTTTGGTTCCAGAGCAAATTGTCTTTTTTTGACAATTGACTTTAAGATTTAGGCTAACATTTGAAACACTTCTCGCCCATGAGTAAAGATCTGTTTTTGCCAGCAGCCTACTTTAAAGGGATTATCTCAGTGCATTGTTATAGTGGGAATATGCAGACATCTGAGTTTTAAAGCACAAATAGGTCTGTATTTTGAAACTAAATATTTGAATATCAGTCCTAACAGCTGTTCTAGATGACTGTAGTATGGTCAGTTTTTCCTGGGACTTGGCAAGAAAAGATGTGGAAAGCCCACATGCTCCGTTTATGCATTGAAACCAAATATTTGGAAGTATTTAAAATGTTATGTTTCTTTGCTTATTTGGTACCTTCTATGGTTATTTTTCTTACGCGGTTTGTTTTGGGGTTTTTAAGTTCTCCATTTGAGACCTTAAATTCCTGAGACTGTTGGTTTGCCATTGTTAGAGCACCCTGTTATTTAAATTATACCCAAAATAGTAGCTCACACTGTTCAGATTCCTGACAAAAAACGGTTTAAAATTCAGTGGCTACACATCAGTATATGTATGAGATTGATGATAGGTAATAAATATCAGTATATTGAGATTATCCCTCATTAGTATACTTCAGTTATAAGTAATATCGGAGCTAGAAGAAGCTTTAGAAAATGTTGAAGTAGCAAATACTCATTCTGTGTTATAGAATATTTATTCTTCAAAAGATACGTGAGAAGGATCAGTAATCCTGGAGCGGGTATCTCTGACCTAGTACCTGTTGTGAGTCAGTTGATATAGCCATTATAAAATATGCACATTTAATGTGACTCTGGGCTGTTATTGAAGTGCTCAGAAATTTAAATACTATTGAAAATAAGATTTTTGCCAACCCAGTTAGATAAGAATGTCTTCATGAGTTTCCAAAGTCAACTTTTAGCAAACATTTAGTCATTCATTCATCCGATCAGTCTGTCAGTCAGTGAATATTTATGGTCAATTGCTAGAAATAATGCCGGACATTATGTAATATTTTGGCAAATAATAGGCATTGTCTTTGCCTTCATGAAACTTCAGTTTTTTTAGGTGAGATAGGTAATAAATCAGTAAACAAATATATAATTCAAATTCCGTTAAGTGCTAGGAGAGAAAGAGCGCACCGATTGAGAATACTTAGTAAGAGAAATTTTCTGAAGGTCTCTCCTGAGATCTGAAAACAGAATGATTCAGCCATTTGAAAAACCGGGGGATAAAAAATTGGAGGATGAACATTTTGTGGAAGTTAAACAGTGTATGAAAGACAGAGACCAAAACATAGAGTACTTTCTAGTGAGGGACCCACAACGTAGCATAAAGAAAATCTCTCGGCCAGGCGCAGTGGCTCACGCCTGTAATCCCAGCACTTTGGGAGGCCGAGGCAGGCAGATCACGAGGTCAGGAGATCGAGACCATCCTGGCTAACACAGTGAAACCCCGTCTCTACTAAAAAAAAAAAAAAATACAAAAAATTAGCCGGGCGCGGTCGCGGGCACCTGTAGTCCCAGCTATTCGGGAGGCCGAGGCAGAAGAATGGCATGAACCCGGGAGGCGGAGCTTGCAGTGAGTGGAGATCAAGCCACTGCACTCCAGCCTGGGCGACAGAGTGAAACTCTGTCTCAAAAAAAAAAAAAATCTCTCACCAGAGTGCGAAGAAACTTGTTACTAAAAGCCCATTTACCTGGATTTTAATATCTGCTTGATTGTCAGATAAAAGACACAAAAGACAATTTACTTCAATTCGGCAAGCCCATAGAGAATTGCCAGAATTTTAAAACAGTGACTGAAATAAAAGGATATGGAAAGCCTATTGTACAGAAGAATCCAACTTTTAAAATAAACATTATTTTCCTTTTTATGAAAATAATATATGCTCATTGTATAATATCGAGGAAAAAGGCATATAAGCAATAAGAAAATACAAATTACCTGTAAACTCACCACTCAAAAGATAAACACTTTTCTTTTCTTTTTTTTTTTTTTTTTTTTGAGACAGAGTCTTGCTCTGTCACCCAGGCTGGAATGCAGTGGCGCAATCTTAGCTCACTGCAACCTCTGGCTCCCGGGTTCAAGCAATTCTCCTGCCTCAGCCTCTGGAGTAGCTGGGATTACAGGCGTGCACCACTATGCCTGGCTAATTTTGTATTTTTAGTAGAGACAGGGTTTTACCATATTGGCCAGGCTGGTCTTGAACTCCTGACCTCATGATCCACCCGCCTCGGCCTCCCAAAGTGCTAGGATTACAGGCATGAGCCACCGTGCCCGGCCTCTTTTTTTAACTAAAAAAACAGGGTCTTGTCTGTTGCCTAGGCTGGAATGCAGCGGTGTGATCATAGCTCACTGCAGCCTCAAACTCTTGGGCTCAAGCTGTCCTCCTGAGTAGCTGGGACTACAAGTGCAGGTCACCACACTCGGCTAATTGTTTTTCATTCTTTTAAGACATGGGTCTTGCTATGTTGTTCAGGCTGGTCTTGAACTTGTAGCCTCAAGCAATCTTCCTACCTCAGCCTCCCAAGTAGTTGAGATTACAGGTGTAAGCTACTGCACCAAGCACTATTTGCCTTTTGGTATGTATCTTTCTTTTTTTTGAGATGGAGTTTCCCTCTTGTTGCCCAGGCTGGAGTGCAATGGCGCAATCTTGGCTCACCGCGTCCTCTGCCTCCTGGGTTCAAGTGATTTTTCTGCCTAAGCCTCCAGAGTAGCTGGGATGACAGGCACGTGCCACCACCCCTGGCTAATTTTGTATTTTTGGTAGAGATGGGGTTTCTCCATGTTGGTCAGGCTGGTCTCAAACTCCCGACCTCAGTGATCCGCCCACCTTGGCCTCTCAAAGTGCTGGGATTACAAGTGTGAGCCACTGGGCCCGGCTGGAGTATATCTTTCTAACTATTCTTCATTGTATAATATATAAACAAATATATATATATATACATTTTTCAAAAATGCAGTCATTTAATAATCTTAGTCTCTTTTCTTCACAATAAAAGTTCATAAAGAGTAGGTTTTCAACATATGTTTCTTTAAGCCACAGAGTTCCTAGCAGTGGCCTCTGGGAGTAATTGGCCAGTGCTCCAAGTTCCTGAATCCTGTCACTTTAAATAAAGAGCACCAATTGTTCTTGCTATTGCTATTACTTTTCTTTAAATATAGGTTGTAATTAAGATTTAATTTGGGGGATAAAAAGGGTTCTCCAACCCAAAAGAAATTTTTGATGACCACCTTCTAACTTCTTGTGAAATAATATGTACTTATAAGTATAAAGAGACCTATGAAAATAAAGAATATGGCTCGGTGCAGTGGTGGCTCACGCCTGTAATCCTAGCACTTTGGGAGGCTGAGGTAGGAGCATGGCTTGAGCCCAGGAGTTTGAGACCAGCCTGGGCAACATAGTGAGACCTGATCTCTACAAAAAATAAAAAAAGATAAAAATTATCCAGGCGTTGTGGCATGTGCCTATAGTCCTAGCTACTTGCGAGGCTGAGGTGGGAGGATCCCTTGAGCCCAGAAGGTTAAGGCTGCATGGTTGTGCCACCGCATTCCCTCCTGGTTAACAGCGTCTCAGGAAAAAAAAAGAGAGAGAGAAGAAGGAATACTCTAAGTATATAATATATAAGTATTTTATATATACTTATATATTATATACTTATGAGTATATAATATGAGTAATATATAAGTATATATAAATATGAGTAATATATAAGTATATATAAAATATATAAAATACTTATATATTTTATACTTAGAGTATTCCTTCATAAGGAAAGATGTATCAACCTTTAACAAATCTCCCTTTTGAAGACACTTAGATTGTTTGCAGTTGCTTGCTGTTTTAAATTCTAATGATTTTTCTTACAAAGTCTTTGTAGATACATTTCTGAAATTGGTGGGCCAGAGGGTTTCAAAGTTTCAAGGTGTTTTTGTATATGTTGCCAAATTTACCTTCAGAAAAATATTGTTGGTTTATACCTTTTCAAACCCTGGGCATTTCACTTTTTAAAATCTTTGCCTGTTTCATAGCTTTACAGTTACAGAAAATGCAAACATTTGGTTTTAAACTGTTTTAGTTATTTTTATGACCACTTTCATTTACAGTTCACCAAAAATATAAAATTAATGACTAGGTTTTTCTTGAGGTTTAGCAAATTAGTGCAATTTGTTCATTTTAGATTCATGTCTCAGTGTTAAATTCGTGCCTGCCTGCTGATGTCATCAGCAGATTAATTTGGAGTTTGCTTTCCATTCAGTAGGAAATATAGCTAGCCTTATTTCCACATGTGGAATCAGCCTCTGTCTCCCTTTCCTAAAGGTAGTGTGTTTTTAAAAGCCAGTTGATTTCTTTAGCAGGATATACAGTCAGTATTAGAAAAGTTAATTGAAATGGTCTTGTTTTCCTGCTACTTTAACACTTTTCTAAATATCTCTGTTGATGGAAGAGAGTATGTTATTCTAGGGACTGTAAGGGATCCCTAGAATGAAGACCACATTCCCTTCTCCTGTGCTTCCAAGGTATCAGTGAAACGTAGTAAGAAAGTACAGACCAGCAGACATGTTAGAAACAGACAACCCAGTGCACACAGAGAACTACAAGTATCTGAGTAGTCAAAGGATACCATTTAAATGAGATAAAACAGTGAGTGTCCATAGAAGTTAATTAGGAATGTCACAAAAGAAGTTAGTTCCATGATTATTTTAGAGATTTTGAAGGCAATATGCAGTAGTGGAATCTGTAATTAAGATGTGAAAGCTATATAAAGAGATCCCAAAGAATTTCCTGAGTTTTTTTCTCCATTTTAATGTTACCTCATTTCGATTTTCACTATCACAACCAAGCCTGCTTGCTGTCTTTCTCTTCCTTTGCCCTTCATCCTTATCGACTTCTTTTCTCTCTCAGCCTTTGAAGGTGGTATCATTTCAGGAGGAGAGAATATTGATGCCCTGAAAATATCAAAACTAAATCAGGAAACAATTAATAAGCAGTTGTATAAGCTGTGTTTATATAATGCTTTGTAAAAAGCAATTGCATTTCTTTGCTGGCATCTTTGTGAGACAGGAGCATTAACCCCATTTGACAAATGAGGACAGTGAAGATCAGAGTTTAAATTACTTAGGGAAAGTCACACAGTAGAATAACCAACAGTAGAAAATAGTGTCTACTTTAAGCTTTGTTAAGACTTCTTAAATGATAGCACTCATCCAACAAATATTTATGGAGACATAGAGTAATTGAAGAGAATAGAGTTGATACAGTCAACTGACTTACAGGTAACATTGAAATGCAGTAGTGAAAGAATGGGCTTTTTAATAAATGAGACTTTATCAATTGTATGGCCATATGGAAAAAAATGAATTTGAATCCCTATCTTATACCATACACAAAAAATTAATTTGAGGTGGATAAGAGACCTAAATATAGAAGGTAAATAATAAAGCTCATTGAAGAGTATCTTCATGACTTTATCTCATGCAAGTCAAACATTTCTTATATGAGCAAAGATTTCAAAAACAGGACAAAATAAGGATAAAATCATTTAATTAAAGAAATGACAAATCGATTTTCATTAAAGTGAATTCATCAAAAGAAGCAAAAAGACAAGACACCAGGAGGAGAAGAAATGTGCAATGACTCTCTTCAGAATACGTTTAAAAAGCTCTACAAACCCATAAAAATAAAAATCAGACACCTCAATAGAAAAATAAGCAAAGGGCGTTCAGGTGCGGTGGCTCATGCCTGTAATCCCAGCACTTTGGGAGGCTAAGGCGGGCGGATCACGAGGTCAGGAGATCGAGACCATCCTGGCTAACACAGTGAAACCCCATCTCTACTAAAAATACAAAAAATTAGCCGGGCGTGGTGGCAGGTGCCTGTAGTCCCAAGCTACTCAGGAGGCTGAGGCAGGAGAATGGCATGAATCCGGGAGGCGGAGCTTGCAGTGAGCCAAGATTGTGCCACTGCACCCCAGTCTGGGCAACAGACCGAGACTCCATCTCAAAAAAAAAAAAAAAAAAAAGAGAAAAGAAAAGGGCTTGAACAGGAACTTCACAAAAGAGATATCCAAATGAGTAATAAACATATGAAAAGGTGTTCAAATTTATTAGTCACCATAAAAATGCATACTACAACCAAGAAATCACTACACATCCATGAGAATGACTAAAATTAAAAAGGCTGACTCTAACAAGTATTAGTGCCCCTGTAGAGCAACTGATGGGGTATGAATTGGTATAAGTACTTTGAAACACTGTTGAGCAGTACCTGGTAAAGCTTGGCATATGGATATAAGCTGTGACTCAGCATCTCCTCTCTAGGGTGTATACCTGTAGGTATCAAATGACATGTAAAAATGGTGTTCACATCAGCACTTTTCAAGATAGCCCCAAGCTGGAAACAATCCAAGTGTCAATCAGGAGTAGAGCAGAGAAGTAAATTGTGACATATTCATACATTGGAATACTATATAGCAGTGCTTTCTTAACCTATCTGTAGGTGAGGGACCAGATTTTTTTCCCTAAAAATCTGTCAGGATGAAACTCTTGTGTAATGCAATATTACACACAATGCCAAACTGCCCAAAAGTTTCTAAATGTTCACACGTATCTTCTGTACTCATGGTGTTGCAGGCCAGTGATGAATAGGGTGGGGACCAGCAGTGGTACACAAACATACTTCAAATAGCACTGCTCTCAAACAATGACAAAGAACAGACTGCAACTACACAGAGTAATGTGAATGAATCTCACAAGCCAACACAAGAGTCTGTATTTTATGATTCCATACGTGTAAAGTTCAGTAACAACCAAAATACTAACCTGTGACATTAACAAGTTAGAATTACCCTTGAGGAGCAGAAGATGGTCATTTGAAGGGGGTATGGAAAGAATTCTGGGATTCTTAATCTTGGCATTGCATTATTTTTATATTGGTTATATGAGTGTGCTCATTTTGTCAAAATTTAGCTGTACACATGATTTGTGCACTTTTCTGTATGTACATTATACTTAACATTTACATTAAAATTTATTGATGACCTATTAAACACACACCCTCTTTCCTCATTAAGGTAATAGATTAGTGGAGGAAACAAAGTATATGCAAGTAAACAAATGTGAAATTACAAATTATGATTTCATGAGAGAAAAAAGAGTCTTCTCGGAGAAGATACTTTAGCTGAGACCTGGAGTATGCAAAGGAACCAGCGATGCAAAGAGCAGAGGCAAACAATCCAGGGATTTTGATAGTTGTTTTGAGTAGAGAAATGGAGCTAATTTAGTGGATTTAGAGTAAAAGAAGACATTGTAGACATAGGGTACAACTTGGGAGTTGATGTTACCAAAACTGGAAAAGGTAAAAAGTAGAATTTTGGTTTGCAGCTGCAAATAATGGAAAGACCAAATGGATAGATTTCCAAAAGCTTGTCAACATCAGCATGAAAAGAGAAAGATTATTATATCTAAAATAAAGGAAAATATAATTTAAAAGGAAATGTATTCCCTAGTTAATTTTTAAAACCAAGGAAAATACGATCTTATCAAGAGTTGAGTAATGAATGCGTTTCACATGGGTATTTAACATATGAGAGAATTTTTTTTTTTTTTTTTTTTTTTTTTTTGAGACGGAGTTTAGCTCTTGTAGCCCAGGCTGGAGTGCAATGGCACGATCTCGGCTCACTGCAGCCTCCAGGTTCAAGCAATTCTCCTGCCTCAGCCTCTCGAGTAGCTGGGATTACAGGCTTGCACCACCATGCCCGGCGAATTTTTGTATTTTTAGTAGAGACGGGGTTTCACCATGTTGGCCAGGCTAGCCTCTAACTCCTGACCTCAGGCAATGCACCCGCCTCGGCCTCCCAAAGTGCTAGGATTACAGGCGTGAGGCACTGCGCCCGGCTCATATGAGAGAATTTTTATTCAGGCGTTTGAGATGGATAGTGAATGGGACAACATTCATTCTAACCCTTCCAGTCTTAGTGTCTCTGTCATTCCAGTAGTCCTCTTTGTTTTTCCCCTTTCCCCCTACAATGATTTATCATTTGTTTCAGCTCTATCAGTCTTGCCTTTTGTTCCCTTCCTCTGTTATCCTTCCCCCAACCTTCAAATGTTTTATTGAAAGTATTAAAGCACTTTTATGCATATCATTTTCTTTAATCCTTTGTAACCCTGACAGAACCCTCCAGTATTTGGAGATTCATTTGGGGAAACTGAGGCTAAGAGATACTATATGACTTGTCTAAAGTGCCAATCTAGAGTCCTGACCCCAAGTGCAGTGCCTTTATTTCAGTTAGGCCACTGAGGCCCTCTTCTCATCCAGCTCTATACATCATGATGTTATATTTAAAATGTTATTGTCCACATTATGAGTTGTGAAAGTGTGCCCTAATTGCTTGCTAGATTTTAGGAGAGACATCTTCCTAGAAGGGTTATGTGAGTTCTATATATGAATATAGGATATATATGTATAATCTATGAAAATATATCACTTCACATGGACCTGAAATCAATGATATATTAAGAAGTTTTGGCCGGGCGCAGTGGCTCGCACCTGTAGTCCCAGCACATTGGAAGGACAAGGTGGGTGGATCACCTGTGGTCAGGAGTTCAAGACCATCCTGGCCAACATGGTGAAACCCTGTCTCTACTAAAAATACAAAAAGAAAAAAAAATTAGCCGGGTGTGGTGGCGGGCACCTGTAATCCCAGCTACTTGGGAGGCTGAGGCAGGAGAATCGCTTGAACCTGGAAGGAGGAGGTTGCGGTGAGCCGAGATCACACCATTGTACTCCAGCCTGGACGACAAGAGCAAAACTCCATCTCAAAAAAAAAAAAAAAAGAAGTTTTATAATTTTTTAGTAGTTTTTGAGGTAGTTGGAGTCTTCCTGAAATATGGCATATCCAGGCTCTCTATCAATTGTCTCTAATTTCATGTGTCTTCTTAATTATTTAAAATCTGGAAGAAGAAAGATATGACGTTGATGCAGATAATTAAAGAAGGTGTAATGGCCCAAGATCTCACTAAAAATGAAGAAGTAAACCAAATGATTATTCAGGACTTAGTTTATTTCCTACTGTTTGCCTTCTTGCCTCTAACTGCCTGTGTCTCTTTAATACCACTGCCAATGAGTAAACATTGGAGATCACTTGTTTTTCATTACTTGCTGGTAGTTCTGGGGGAATTAGGATATTAAGATTGATTAAAATGAAGTTCGTGAATTTACTGCTTTGAAAGGTAAGAGATGAGACATTTTTATTAAGGATGTACAACCAGTCTCTGAGAAACCTGGTAACATCACATCTGTTGAAACTTTCATAATGGTTAGTAAAGTGGAACAGTGCACCATAGAACAAACGAATTTAGGCTTTTTGGAAATGAAAAAAAGTCTCTGGTGGAATTGAATCTTAAGAAGGTAAAAGAGAGTGGCTAGGTCAGCATTTCTGGAAGTGGTTATGGTTGTTCATATGAGATAGTGACTATTTACTTAGTATTGCCTCAGGAATTCTTCCTAGGATATTCTGCCATCTAAAATGTATGGTATAAGAATGATTGTTTGGGGTGGGCAAGAGATGTAGTAAAGTAGCAGACCCCACTGTTAAGGCATTCAACCCCCAATTTTTCCTCTCTTTTTTATTTGCCATAGAGTGATTCTCATCAGTTCCGTGTAATGGCAGCTGTCCTTCGTCATTGTTTACTAATCGTAGGTCCAACTGAAGACAAAACAGAAGAGCTACACAGGTGGGTAAGCTCTGTATTGATATCGTAATGAAGGATATCATCAGTTGTTGGTTTTATGCATCTAATTTCAATTGTTATAAGCACAAGAAAGTGAAAATACTACAGTAAATCAGGTAACTGGTAGGTCAGAAATCATTATCATGGAAATCATTACTATGCCCTGATGAGAAATTTTTATTCTGCCGCCTTTCAGTTTGTTATGTTGAGGCTCAACAGGAGAAGAGAATTTGGCATTTGTTGCAAATGCCACAAATAGTTACTGTTCTTGGTTTTATCCAGAACAACAATAATAGTACACAGTTATTGAACACTTACTCTGTGGCATTGTGCTAAGTGCTTTATAACAATTAACTTCTTTTAATCACCATGCCAACATTATAAGGTAGATTCTGCAATTTTTCCCTTTTAATAGATGAGGAAACTGATGCATAGAAAGATCAAGCAATTTCTCTGAGATTATACAGCCCTAACAAGTGAAAGAGCTGGGATTTAAACCCTGCTTTTAATTACTACACTTAACCAGTACTTTCACTAATTTCATTTGAAGAGTACTTACCAAAAAGTATATATTTTGGCAATGATAGTTTTATTTTTTTAAAAAACTTATAAGAATTAGGGCATAGTGTCTAGCATTAAAATATATAAAATAGGCCGGGTGTGGTGGCTCAGGCCTGTAAACCCAGCACTTTGGGAGGCCAAGGCTGGTGGGTCACTTGAGGTCAGGAGTTTGAGACCAGCCTGGCCAACATGGTGAAACCCCGTCTCTATTAAAAATACAAAAAAAGTAGCTGGGCATGGTGGCACATGCCTGTAATCCCAGCTACTTGGGAGGCTGAGGCAAGAGAAACACTGAACCTGGGAGGTGGAGGTTGCAGTGAGCAAGGTCGCACCACTGCACTCCTGCCTAGGCAACAGAGTGAGACTCCATCTCAAAAAATTAATTAATTAATAAAATATATATATATAAAATAGTTCAGCTGGGTGCTGTGGCTCATGCCTGTAATACTAGCACTTTGGGAGGCTGAGGCTGGCAGATCACTTGAGCTCAGCCTGGGCAACATGGCAAAACCCTATCTCTACTAAAAATACAAAATTTAGCTGGGTGTGGTGGCGCACGTCTGTAGACCCAGCTACTTGGGAGGCTGAGGTGGGAGAATCTCTTGAACCTCGGGAGACGAAGGTTGCCATGAGCCGAGATTCCACCACTGCACTCCAGCCTGGGTGACAAAGCGAGACCCTGTCTCAAATAAATAAAATAGTTCAAATTTTGCGACTTGTCCATTAGAACTATTAATGGACTGCTGTGAAAATTTATCATACTCTGAGAACAACTGAATAAGAATTAATGCATTTTTCCAGTTCTCTTTCCATTCTGGATCAGATTTATAATAACAAGAGTTCTGACTTCATCATGATACTACCCATGGTGCTTTATTCTATATGAATACAAATGGCATTTTAAACAATTCAAATAAACTCATATCTGCAAACAAATTACTTTGGCATTAACTCTACAAAGAATTTAACATAGGGTTGTTCTTAATAGTAGAAATTCCTTTTTGAATGCTTAAAATATTCAGTTTTCCAAAATACGGCTTAAATAAAACTATAGAAACACAGCCACAGTGTCAAATAAAACATATGCTTAATTGTTATTTTTCAATTAAATCCATATTATTTTAGTTATGATCAGCAACTTATTATTTGATATTTTACTGAATTTGCTGGTAGGTTATCTCAGTGTACTCCCTGCCCTGCAGCCTGTCAAAAGACTGTTTTTTTCTTGATTAAAAAGTGTAATTGTTTTCTGTAGCTACAAATCAAACATTCCTTTAGTTTTCTTAAGACAGTACCTTTAAAAAAAAGTCAGATTAACTGCAATAAATCATATCCTAACAAGATTTTATTAAGCATTTTGACCCACTGTAATTTTTTTTGTAATTAAGAGACACTAGAAATTTAGACCCTAAAACTAAAAGAAAATGCTCGTATAAGCTCAAGAATAAATTGATTTTTTTAAGAAGTCAGATATCACAAGTTAAATAATCACACAAGGATGTGAAAGGAAAGCACTTTGACCAAAATTGCTATACTAGTCACAAATGCATTGCCAAAGATTTCTCCGAATAATGAATTTAATATCTTGACCCAGCACCCAGTATTTGTTGAAAGAGAACAAAACTATATAATAGAGGTTTTTAAAATAAAGTTTTTTTTAAAAGTCATATTTATTTTCCTTAGTGAGGCTCGCTTTTTTCTTTAAATTTGCTTTTATCTTAAAAATTACTTTGATAAAAACCTAAGGGCTTTACTGTAAATAAGGAGCATGCCTAGAGCCACAGACAGGATTTATGAGTATTTCTCAAAGGCTTTCCTGGGAGATTGAGGTTGCTGCTGACTTAACAGTTTATCTGGAATGGCCTTGCATGTTCCTTTAATCAGAATTAGAGTGATTAGTATCATTTTGAGCAGTAATGACTCTAGGCTAATCCATTTAAATACAATGAAAATGGCACTAACCTCAAAGTGCTATTTTAGGAAGCTTCTGTAGTGATCCTGAAAACAATTTTTCTCTGTGTGTGTGTTTTAAGCATAAAAAATTTTTTAAAGGATTTCGAAGTAACATCTCAAATTCCATTTTTGAAAGTTATTTTCTAAGTTTGATTTTGCTTTTTTTTGGACACTTTGATTTGCTTTAAAGAAAAGTTTAATGAAATAGGTAACCCTGGGTAGCATAGTGTATGGTTGTGCATTATCATCAAACCCAAAGAGCTGTGATGATGATTAAATGAGAGGTTCATAAACCACCTCTTCCCTGGCAATGAGAAAACACTCAGTAAATGGCACTTGCTGCCGCTGCTGCCACCACTGCCACTGTGCCACTGATGTGCTACTTCTATTAGTATTATGATAAACATACTGGATTTTAGAATATTTAGTTATTTTAAATCTTTCTTTAAAAGTTGTTTGTTGATGTTGATACGCTGTTTAGGAACTTATGCCTATGTTTATCCTGTGATCGTGTAAAGAAATCTTTTTTCTTTTAATCCAAGTGTTTCTGAAGCCAGATAAGTGCTATGATATATGCATGTTAGGAGCCTATAAAGGTGCTTTAGAAGAAAAGTAAGTTAAAAAAAAATAGCCTGGCAGCTTTTTCTGATACATTATCTTTGTAAGACAGTGCAATTTTTTCAGAGAAGTCAAGAGGACATGGACTTAGAGATGAAATGAGTTAGCTCGTAAAGACAGTAGAACTTGTCCTTTATTTCCACTAATCAACATTTTATATGGCTTTTAAAATCTATTCTCTTTCATTTCCTTTTGTCTATACTTAATGGTAACAGGTAGGTTGTTGGTATGATCCACCTTTTTTGCTCCATTGAAGGACATCCTAATTCTGTTCATTTCTATGTGCCTGCAAGTATTTTCAGCACTCCAGTCCATAATCAACAAGCTTATGCATAAATACTTAGCCCGAAAAAGTTGGCATGTGGTTGTGGTTTTATTTTATTTTGGAGAGAAGGGAAGAAATCAGGATGGCCTATATGCTGATGAAAGGAGGGGAGGACCAGATTTGATTTAATTTATTTTAGGCTCTCAATCTCGTTTTCCTTTACTCACTGAGTACATTGGTATTTATAAAGCTTTTTGTTACTGTTTCTTTGTTTAGACTAATTCATTTTGTCTCACATATTAAAGGGGACAATATAGTACATAATACAGTACCTAATAACACCTTATTACAATGCTAAATACAATGCCTTAAACATGGCAGTCTTTTTCTTTCAGTTTTTTTTATAGTGGTAAAATACAGTTATAAAATTTGCCATCTTTTCAGTGTACAATTTGGTGGTTCTATTTATAATGTTGTGCAACCATCACCACCATCCTTCTCCGTAACTCCTTTCATTTATTCATTAAGATGGCTCCATCTTCTCCACTGCACACAGAGGTGTTTTTCAAAAAGCAAATGTCTGCTTTAAATCTTGTCATGGCTCCTCTTTGTCTTAAGGATTAAAAGAAAAATTTTTGGCAGCAGGATTGGTGGGGGATCATTGTGCAAGTATTTATGATCTGTAGTCTCATGTGGAAAATGTGTTTCTCCTGATTAGTTCCCTCTTTCATCCTGTATATATGATTCTACCAAACCTTTGAATATATATATGTGAGAGTTTATTTCTGAGCTCTCTATTCTATTTCATTTGTCTGTATGGCTTCAGGCCAGTGACACACTGTTTTGGTTACTGTAGCTTTATAGTAAGTTTTGAAATGAGTAAGTGTGAGTTCTCCATCTTTGTTCTTTTTCAAGATTGTTTTGGCTATTCAGAGTCCCTTGAGATTCCATATGAATTTTAAAGTGGGTTTTTCTATTTCTAAAAAAGAATGTCATGGGGATTTTCATAAGGATTGCATTGAACCTATAGAATGCTTTGGGTTGTATTAATATTTTAACAATACTAAGTCTTCTAATTACACAAGGCAGACTTTCAATAAATGTTTGAAAATTGATTTCATTTCTGTTTATTAATTAAGTACTACTATGTGTTAGGCACTATGTTGAGTAACAAAGGTGAATACAGCACAGTCTCTGTTCTCCATGACACGCTAATCAGTAGATAAGACAGATTTGTAAGTAAATAGGTAGAGTTGTTTTGATGAGTGCGGTATTAGACATGAATAAGCTTATATAGTTGTACAGAAAAGGATAATTTACTTTGGAGAGATTGAGAAGGGGTTTGGGTTGGTTTTGTTGTAATCATAAAGCTCTTAGCTCTTTAAGCTGACTCTCTGTAAATGACAGTCATCTAGGTGAACAGATGTTTTCTGAACTATAGCTGAGCACTGGTCTTAGAGGACTTCACAGTGCATACCTGGAGGAACATGGAGACTAAATTCCCAGACTGCCCAATTTAAATTTAAATTAAATAACAATTCAAGACAGGGATAGAGAAATATCACAGATTTTTTTTGAGTAGTTTCCCAGTAAATTAATTATTCAAATAATAATTCCTAATAGAATTCAAAGGGCAACATCACTATGGTCTGTCATGATGAAGAAAGTCTTCCTTGCTCCAGTGATACATGTCCTGGCCTTTTCCAGACCCCTAGTCCTCTGATGATTCCTTTTTCTCCTATCTCTAAGTCCTCTTGTAGATTTCCTTTCTTCCATCTCTATTCTAAAACATTTGTTCATCATTTCAACCTGCTCCACTCCATTACCGTGTCCTGCCAGTCTTAAAGCACTCAACCCTAGATCTGTCAGCCCACCTTCTTTCTCCACAGGCTGTTGATCCCTAAAGGAAAGTTTTACCTAACCTGACAAATGGCTCCATCTTCTCCACTGCACACAGAGGTGTTCTTCAAAAAGCAGATTTCTACCTTAAGTCTCTTCATGGCTCTTCTCTGTCTTAAGGATTAAGAGAAAAAAATTTTTTTCAATCACTGTGCATGTGTTTATGATATGCAGTCTCATGTAGAAAATCTGTTTCCCCTGGTTAGTTCCTGCTTTCATCCTATGTATATGATTCTACCAAACTTTTGCAACTCTCTAAAGGCCTTCTGCACCCCCTTGTCCTCAGAAGATAACATGTTTTTACTTAGTTTTTATTATGGATATTTGGGGTGGCCTGGCAACATGGGGTAGGGGTTGTGAGATTATGAGAGAGCTTAAAGCCTTCAAATACATCGTAGCATGGCCATTGAAGCCTGACATCTGGATTAAATCTCAACCCTTTCAACAAGACTTCAGGGCAGAATTTCATGCTAAAGTGTCAGAGTCTCTGCCTAATAAGTTGGGCAGAATGCTGTTATCATGGCAATATGCCAGTAACTTCTGAATGAGGGAAACCATCTCTGGTTGTGTTGTATTGGGTGAATCCATGGAATTGGATCTGAGGCATTGGCCTTCACCTTGGGAACTCTCTGCCCTGACAGCATCCGTCTTTCTGTTATCAAGCAACACATTTGCATGGCACGGAGCCACTTCCTCCCCTTGCCGCCAGGAGCCTACCATTCTACAATCTGCATGACTTTGTATTCAAGCTACTCTGCTCTTCTTTCTCTTCCTTAGATATAGATTCCTTATTAGGGCCTTTACACTTGCTCTGTCTACTGCCTGGAATTCTTTTCCCAGATCTTTAAGAGGCTGAGTCCTTCTTGACACTGAGAACTCAGCTCAAATGTCACTTCCTCAGTTAGGCCTTCCCTGACTGCCTAATTTAGATTAAGAACCCCCTCCAAGCCCCCTGCCACCACACACACAGATATCTTGTCACTATCTTACCATCTGCTTTATTTTTTTCATAGTACTTATCACTAACTGAAATAATCTTCATCTTTTATTTTTCTACTTGTTTATTGTTTCTCTCCTTCATTAAATTGTATGTAATCCCAGCATTTTGGAAGGCCAAGGCGGGTGGATCGCCTGAGGTCATGAGTTCGAGGCCAGCCTGGCCAACATGGTGAAACCACGTCTCTACCAAAAATACAAAAATTAGATGGGCGTGGTGGCGGGCACTTGTAGTCCCGGTTACTCAGGAGGCTGAGGCTGGAGAATCACTTGAACCTGGGGTGCTGAGATTGCAGTGAGCTGAGATGGGGCCACTGCACTCCAGCCTGGGAGACAGAGCAAGACTCTGTCTGAAAAAAAAAAAAAAAAAAAAAAATTTATGCTTAAAAAGAGTGAAGATTGTGTCTGTCTTGTCTGCCATTATATACCCAACACCTAGAACAGGTATACTTAGTAAATGCTCAATAAATATTAATTGGATGAAGGGATGGATAGATAGATGATCTTGCTGACCTCTTAAGAGGCTAATTGGAAACTGTCAAGCAGGATCGTTCTTAAACCCTTAATTCCCCATCCCTACCTATAAATGTACTGTATAATGTACCTGTTCTTTCCTGTTTTCTGCCAATCTCAGGAAATTAAGTGGCTCTCTCACTGCCCAAGTTTAATGCCCACACCTTTTTCTTCTGCCTCTTGAGGCCTTATTTCAGCATTGAACTCCTCCTGTAATTCTTCAGTCTCTTCTTTGGGCTTTATCCCTTCAATATGTGACATGCTGAGATCTATCCCTTTTGTGAGAAAAAAATCTTTTATCGGATCTTTGTCACCTCAGAGATATGACCCTGTTTCTTCCCTTCCCTTCACAGCTAAGTTTTTTGGCAGTGTTTTCTGTGCCATTAGCCTCTAAATATTTTGATCATATTCCTAATCAATAAAAATTTTTGAATACACCCTCAAGTATATTTATTTACATATACCTTATATATATATATATATATATGCTGCTAAACTGACATACGAAATAATGAAATTATATACAAATAATAAAAAGGGATAACATAGAGATTAATATTTTAAAATAGATTTTTAAAATTAACCTGCCACAAACTTTTAAAATTATCAGCTGGGCATGGTGGCTAACGCCTGTAATCCCAGCACTTTGGGAGGCTGAGGTGGGCAGATAACTTGAGATCAGAAGTTCGAGACCAGCCTTACCAACATGGAGAAACCCTGTCTCTGTTAAAAATACAAAATTAGCCGGGCATAATGACGCATGCCTGTAATCCCAGCTACTTGGGAGGCTGAGGCAGGAGAATCGCTTGAACCTGGGAGGCAGAGGTTGCAGTGAGCTGAGATCGCGCCACTGCACTCCAGCCTGGGCAACAGAGTGAGACTCTGTCTCAAAAAAAGAAAAAAAAAATATCAAATAGCAGAAGTTTTTCTTTATGTTCTGCACACTTACTATTTAAGTACGTTGTTAATTGTGGTGACTTTGAACTATCATTAGCTGATAGCTCTGGGCACATTATATACTTGATATGTTTGGATGTTTTGTCCCCACCAAATCTCATGTTGAAAGGTGACCTCCAATGTTGGAGGTGGGCTTAGTGGGAGGTGTTTGAGTCATGGGGTGGATCCTCATGAATGCTTGGTGCTGTCCTCCCCGTAACAAGTGAGTTCTCACTCTGTGATCACTCGAGATCTAGCTGTTAAAAGAACCTAGCACCTTCTCCCCGTCTTTCTTGCTGCCGCTCTTGCTGTGCGATACTCCTGCTCTCCCTTCGTCTTCCACCATAATTGTAAGCTTCCTGAGACCCTCACCAGAAGCCAGTAAGATACAAGTGCCATGCTTGCACATCCTGCAGAACTGGATGAGCCAAATAAACCTTTCTTTGTAAATTACCCAGTCTCAGCTATTCCTTTATGGGACTAATACAGTACTTAAGGCAAGACTCCTTAGTATTGTAGTAGTTGTAAATTCATGTTACAGATAATTTCCAGTTTTTCTAAAACTAGCTGCTTGTCAGATCTGTTTGGATTGTCTTGTTTTGACTCATGATATGGCATACAAAAGGCTCTGCCATTTTCTTATCCTTTGCTTATGCTACTTATTATCTTCAATGTTGGTGTCTTTGTATTATAGGAATTATTTAAAACAGTTCATTTCACAAGAATTGGTTTAGTTAAAACTGGATATAATATATAAACCCAGTTAACTGGGCATATGTAAATTGTAATATGACCAATGAAGAAAGCAAATGAGTGACCAGGAAGGAAGGACATCACTGCTACCCTTCTGTAATGTGGAATTTTAACTCTTCCCTCAATTTTAATACTTCTCTCAAAGTATCTCAAGATACTTTGCATTTGTTTGTGACATGGGGAGCATTTGATTTATGGTTCAGGTCTGGGTACCAGTGTCAATTCATTTATAAAATATTAGTAAAGCTTAATTTCTTTTCAGCTTTTTAGATAAAAATAATAAAAATAGAACTATTTCGGCTGGGCGCAGTGGCTCACGCCTGTAATCCCAGCACTTTGGGAGGCCAAGGCGGGCAGATCACGAGGTCAGGAGATCGAGACCATCCTGGCTAACACGGTGAAACCCCGTCTCTAGTAAAAATACAAAAAAATTAGCCAGGCGTGGTGGCGGGTGCCTGTAGTCCCAGCTACTTGGGAGGCTGAGGCAGGAGAATGGCGTGAACCTGGGAGGTGGAGCTTGCAGTGAGCTGAGATCACGCCACTGCATTCCAGCCTGGGCGACAGAGCGAGACTCCGTCTCAAAAAAAAAAAAAAAAAATAGAACTCTTTTCTTCCCACACCCACTGGATCATCTTATGTACCTCCAGGATTGCATCTACCTCACTTGCAGACTAACTGGTTTGTACTTACCGTTTCCATGGCTTTACCCCCTATTCATTCTTCAGCCCACTATAATCAGGCTCCTGCATCTACTCCTCTGCCAGCACAACTCTGGTTTAAGGTCATTAGTAAGTTACCTTATCATAACATACAAGACTTTTTATAATGTCCCCACCCCATTTCATACGTACATAAATAGACCTTTCTGGTCTTATTACCTACTAAGACCCCTCCTTTGGAGGCCTTATCGTTTGCTTTAGGTTTAGGAACCTGTTTTCAGTTCCCCACAAGTACCATAATCTCTCATTCCTCCAAAATTTTGCTATTCCCTCTTATAGTGGAATATGTCTGCTGTTCAGAAGCTCCTTAATTGTTGACATTTACTATGTACCAGGCAGAATGCTTTGCATGCCTTTCTTCATTTAATATCCACATCAACCTGGTAAGTTTAAGCTCCTTTATTTTAGAGGTAGGACAAGGCCTAGAAGAGGTTATATAATTTGCCTAAGGCATACTAGAATTCAAACCCAGTGCTTTACTAATTATGTTATGCTGCCTTCCCTTAGGAAAAGGAGTTTATTTTCTTTTTTATACCTGGCACCTAGCACAAGGCATAGCAAATATTTTATTTGTTGAATGAATAAAGTGAGGTTTGAGCTAGTCTTAAAGAATGAAAATGTTCTAGGCAGGAGAAAACATGGACAAATACAGAAAAGAGAGTATGTCTACAGCACATTTAGAGAACAATGACCTGGTCACTACGGGTTAAAAGGTATTTCACTGAGAGTAGCATTCAGGGGTCTTTCCACTCAAAGTTCTCTTGAAGCTTCCCCACCTGTTGCTGCTGTAGTCCTCTCTTGTTCTTTGTAGCAAAACTCCTTTAAGTGTTGACTATCTGATTCCTCTACTGTTCTTTTGAGTCCAGTTCACCGAGGCTTTTAGCCTGACTACTCCACCAGAATGGCTGTTGTTAAGGTCACTAGTGACTTCTGTGTTGCTAAATCCAGTGGACATTTTTCAGTCATCCTCTTACTTGATCTGTCAGCATCATTTGACACAGATCATCACTCCATTCTTAGATACCATGCTATCTTGGTTTTCCTCTTACCTAACTAATTGTAAATTCTCTGTCTACTCCTCAGCCTCTGAATGATAGAGTGCTCCAGGCTCAGCTTTCATGGTCTTTTAATCCACACTCACTCCTTTACTGATCTAATACAGTCTTCTCTTTAAATACCATCTACACGCCGATGACTTTTCAGTTTATATCCCTCTGTAACCCCGATCTCCCTCCCTGAACTCCAGACTCACATAGCTAATTTCCTGTTAACATCTCCACTTGGATGTCAACTAGACACCCCAAACTTAACATCCAAAATTAAACTCTCTATCGTCCCCCTAAAAAGCTACTTCTCTTGCAGTGTTTCCCATTTTCAGTTTATGGCACCTCCAGCTTTTCACTTGCTAAGGCTAGAACTTTAGATTCTCTCAAACTCCACACTAGCCTGTCAGGAAATCCTTCAATATGTATTGAATGAACCAGTTCACTGTTAATACCTTGTTCACTCACCTGAATTATTGCAGTAACATCCTAACTATTCTCCCTTACCTTTGATGTCCTACTGACTGTCCTCAATGCAGTAGCCAGAGTGACCTTTTTAACCTAAGTTAAGAGGATCTCATCATGCAAAACCCTGCAATGAATGATTTTCCATTTCCATCAGAATAAGATCTAAAGTTGTAATATCCTACAAGATCAATCTGGTCTTCTCTGTTATCTACTTGATGTCATATACTACTCCTCTTATGTATGGTGGGTCAGCCACACCAACTTCTTTGCTGTTCTTCAGACATGCCACTGCTCCTGCCCCAGAGCCTTTGCTTTTACTCTTCTTCCTCTGATGCCCCTTCCCTCAGTCACATTACTCACTGTCTAATCCCTTCAAGTCATTTAAATGACTCAGCTCAATGAAGCCTTCCCTAACCATCCTATTTAAAAGTATAACCCAGCCAGGTGCATTGGCGCATGCCTGTAATCCCAGCACTTTGGGAGGCTGAGGCAGGCGGATCACGAGGTCAGGAGTTTGAGACCAGCCTGACCAACATGGTGAAACCCCGTCTCTACTAAAAATACAAAAATTAGCCAGGCATGGTGGCACGCATCTGTAATTCCAGCTACTCAGGAGGCTGAGGCAGGAGAATCGCTTGAACCCAGGAGGCGGAGGTTGCAGCGAGCCAAGATGGCGCCATTGTACTCCAGCCTGGATGACAGAGAAAGACTCTGTCTCAAAAAAAAAAAAAAGTATAACCCATACATACTAGTTTACCCTCCGGGGTTCTTCCCCTAGAGCACTTACCACCTTCTAGCATATTATTTAATTAACTTTAAAAAAATTTTATTGACTTTTCTCTCCATGCCAGAGAGTAAGTTCTGTGAGGACAGGAATTTTTTCTTTATTTTCTTTATAATACCTGCCTGAAATAGTGCCTGGCACAAGTAAATAATAAATAATTACTGGATTGAGTTAGATTAAATAAAATTATTTATTTACATCTGAAAATCTTTTGGGTTTTTTTTTTTTTTTTTGACAGAGAGTCTCACTGTGTTGCCCAGGCTGGAGTGCAGTAGCGCAATCTTGGCTCACTGCATCCTCTACCTCCTGGGTTCAACCAATTCTCCTGCTTCATCCTCCCAAGTAGCTGGGACGACAGGCATACGCCACCACGCCCAGCTAATTGTTGTATTTTTAGTAGAGATGGGGTTTTACCACGTTGGCCAGGCTGATCTTGAACTCCTGACCTCAGGTGATCCACCCACCTCAGCCTCCCAAAGTGCTGAGATTACAGGGGTGAGCCACACACCTGGTCGGGGATCATTCTGTTCTTTGCCTGAATCATTTCAGATGGTTTTATTGTGGTTTGGTTGATATAAAAAAAGCTGTACATAGTTAATGTATACAACTCGATGAGTTTGGAATTCTAAGTAAACACCTGAGAGGTATTACCATAATCAAGGCCATAAACTTTGTCATCAAAACAGTTTTTGTACTGGCATAAAACAGACATATTGACCAATAGAACAAAAGAAAGAGTCCAGAAATAACCCACGCATATGTAGTTATCTTGAGCAAGGGTGCCAAGAATACACAATGGGGAAAAAAATAGTCTCTTCAACAAATGGTTTTGGGAAGACTGGATTTCACTAAAAGAATGAAATTGAATCCTTATCTCACATCATACACAAAAATCAACTCAAAATAGATTAAAGACTTAAATGTAAAACCTAAAACAATAAAACTCTTAGAAGAACACTTAAATTAGCCAGGCATGGTGGCACACCTGTAGTCCCAGCTACTCCCAAGGCTCAGGTGGGAGGATCACTTGAACTTGAGAGGTTGAGGCTGTAATGAGCTGTGATCACACTACTGCATTCTAACCTAAGCAACAGAACAATACCCTGTCAAAAAAAAAAAAAAAAGGGAGGAGGAGCAGGAGCAGGAGCAGGAAACGTAAGAGAAAAAGCTTACGGACATTGGTCTTGGGTATGACACCAAAAGCACAGGCAACAAAAGCAAATATAAACAAGTGGAATTACATCAAACTAGAAAACCTCTGCACAGCAAAGGAAACAGTCAACAAAATGAAAAGGCAACTTAAGAAATGGGAGAAAGTATTTTCAATCCATATACCTTAAGAGGTTAATATCTAAAACCTATAAAAAAAACTCTTAATAGCAAAAAAAAAAAAAACTGATTTTAAAATGGGCAAAGAACTTGAATAGACATTTAACCAACAAAGACATACAGACAACAGGTACATGAAAAGGTACTTAATGTCACTAATCATTAAGGAAATGCAAATCAAAACCTCAATATCATCTCATACCTTGTTAGAAGGGTTATTACAAAAAAAAAAACCTCAAAAAACAAAAGATAATCGATGGTAAGGATGTGCAGAAAAGGAAATCTTTTTACTCTGTTGGTGGGAATGTAAATTAGTATAGCCATTATGGAAAACAGTGTGGAGGTTTCTCAAAAGATGAAAAATAGAATTATTTGATTCAGCAATCCCGCTTCTGGGAGTATATCCAAAGGAAATAAAATCACTGTTTCAAAGAGTTATCTGCATTCTCATCACATGTTCATTACAGCACTGTTCACAATAGCCAAGATATTGAAACAACCTAAATGTCTATCAGTCAGATGAATGGATAAAATGTGTGTATGTATATATACACACAGCAGAATCAGTGGAGTATTATTCAGCCTTTAAAAAAAGAAGGAAATCCCATCACTTGCAATAACATGGGTGGATCTGGAGGGCATTATGATAAGTGAAATAAACCAGGCACAGGACAAATACTCCATGATCCCACTTTTATGAGGAGTTTAAAATAGTGAAGCTTGTAGAACTAGATAGTAGAATAGTGGTTATCTGGGGCTGGCAGAGGAGTAAATGGGGAGGTGTCAGTCAAAAGATACAAAGTTTTAGTTATGCAAGATAAGGTCTGGAGATCTCCTGTGTAACAGAGCCTATAGTTAGCAATACTGTATCGTATACTTAGAATGTTGCTAAGGGAATAGGTCTTACGTTAAGTGCTCTTACCACAAAAGAAAAAAATGCTTTTCAAAGATTTTGAGGGGTTTGGGTGCAGTGGCTCACGCCTGTAATTCCAGCACTTTGGGAAGCCATGGCAGGAAGATTGCTTGAGCCCAGGAGTTTGAAACCAGCTTGGGGAGTATAGTGAGACCTTGTCTCTACTAAAAATTAAAAAATTAGCAAGGGGCATGGTGGCGTCCTGCGTGCGTGTGGTCCCAGCTACTCAGGAGGCTGAGGCGGGAGGATCATTTGAGCCCGGGAAGTCAAGGATACGGTGAGCCGTGATCACACCACTGCACTCTGGCCTGGGCAAGAGACTCTATCTCAAAAACAGTTTTTTTTAATGAATAAAGAGGGCGAAAGGAAAATCTTTTGGAGATTTTAAGATTCATTTACATAGACTTTTCAGCCTTGAAAAAAGATATGTAAGCCCCAAATATAAAGAAGATACATTTGACCAGCAAGATTTATTAACAGCTTTGGATCTACGTGTGCCATATCATGTTCTTCAGTGTAATTTCATGTTTTTGTCCCGCGATTCACAGAGGACTAGATTTTAGGTTGCCTTTCCTCTCCCACAACTGACAAGGCTTTAATCAGGGCATTAAGGAGTTCTAAGTAGGTCTTGCTTTTGAATCTGCATATCAGGAGGGGGCTGGGAGCATGAGCGGGAGGATGTCATGTCTCAGTGATTAATGATCTCTAGGAAGCTGAAAAGGGGAGTGTAATATACACAGTATTTCTACCCCCTGGAGTAGGAATGCAAACACTATTGTGCAGGTCTGTGCATAGTCACTGACTTCCTGGTAGCTGGAGAATTTCATACACTCTTCTACCACAAATAAAACTGTCAGAGAGTGACAGAGCTCAAAAAGCTGGTCTTCCTTACTTAAAAAGAATAGCCCAAACACAGTGAGCCAGAAAATTAATTTTGTAGTTGTTTGGAAACTGAGTTGTTAAATAAGAAATAAGAAAATGGGAACTTTTCTTGAAAAGCCTAAAACCTCCAAATATTTGTTGAATCAAACTCTACATTTGGTTTCTTAAATTTACTGAATTCCTGGAAAATGCTTACTTTAAACGAATTTAAACGGGAAACATTCCTTTGTAATGAAATGACCCATCTTAAACTTTTCAATCTGGTCTCTGGTAGGTTCAGAGCATCATATGGTCAGTGGACTTAAGAGCCTATTGCCTGATGTTTAGGGAAAAAATCATAACATTTCAGAATGGCTTGTATACAGTTTTTGAAAATAATTCTAAGGTAGAGTTATTTCCCCCCTTTTATTCTCAATGAATCTATGGTATTATTTAGTAACAATTTCTAAATGCTTAAGATAGAAGCAAAACATTCTGAACTATAGATAAGATAAACTACAGATATTTGCAAAAAAATTTTTAAGAGAAAGTTTTGGGGAAAGCTTGTATTTCAGCCACCTTTGATTATTTACCAATAACCAAATATGGAGATTTTGTGCATAACACCAGTAGCAGCAGCAGTATTTGGTTTTAGTCAGGACAACCAAATAACTTGTATTTTACTAGGAACCATTTATTCGTAGGACTTGTTAAATTATTTTTTGCTCTTGATTCATTTTTTTGATGCCCTGTACATTACCACTTTCTGTTCTGCATTGTTTAACTTTTAAACTGATTTGTTACTGGTTTTTATTTTTCCATAATATAAAAAGAAAGGAAATGTTCATTCTTGGGGAAGTGGAGCACAATTCAGGGTAGAGGAAAGAAAAATTTTTGTATTTCTATTTCTTTGTTTTCTGTTTGTTTTGCTTTATTTTTTAGGGTGTCAATATAATCTAAAGTAGAAGGAGCTACCGGTCTAAATTAAGATAGTATCAGATAGATTAAGCTCTAAATTTGGTTTCCAAGTGGTTAGACTTTTAAATTGCATTTGCAGGAGTTTATTTTTAGTCAGGATGTGGTTATTTTTAGATCTGCTTCTCTGTCACTAGGAAATGAAATGCCTGTCTTTCCATTGTTGATCAGGAAGTTCTAAGGCACAGGCATATAAGAGCCAGTTAGCCCAGAACACCACCACTCCTTTTAGATGAAAGAATATGAAATAACTCATGGAAGAAAATATGTTTGTTGAGAACATATCTAATTTTGAAATTGTTAGTGTCATTTTAATCTTTTGTACACTGAACAACAGAACAAGGTTTTTAGGGAATGCCAAAAATACAAGGTTTGGGTTCCCCCTACTGGCGTGCATCCCAGGCTCGTGTATTCATTAATACACAGCTGAAAGGCCTAGGGACTAGAGATTAGAAATAGCTATATTAACTTCATTTAGAGACCTGATGATAAGAAAGAGAGAAAAAACTCCATTTCCCTTTTTCTGCATGTGTCTTAGAAAAAATGGGATGATTTTAAAATTGTATTTTCTACATTTAGAAAGAATAAAACTTAATTCTACCATATTTGGTTTTAATGTTGTTGCTACTGATAAGCTGCTTATTTGCAGTGCTTCTCAAATGCTTTATGTTGTAATCTAAGGAATAATAAAACACCAGTGGATCCACAAAAGGATTTAAAATCCCAGGGAAGAAATGCAAAGCTAGCACTGTTGCCATAATAAAATTAAAGAGCTGGCATTAAAGCTCACTAATTCCTATTTTAGCATTTCAGAAAGTGACATGACATCATGTGATTGTGTCTATTTAACATTTGTTTTTTCTAATTTGTACAACATATATTTGAAACAGTTTTTTATTTCCTATCTCACAGTAAGTGCCAACTAATATTAATGGCTCATTTTGGAAAAGAAATATTTTAATTGACTCTTTAAAGTCACTTTTGAACTTCTTCTTATGTTTGCATTTTAAAGGACTATTCAATCAAGTTAAAATATTGTATTTTTTTAATTGCTTTTCAGCAATGCAGTCAACCTTTTAAGCAATGTTCCGGTCTCTTGTTTGGATGTTCTCATTTGTCCGTTAACCCATGAAGAAACAGCCCAAGAGGCAACGACTCTAGATGAACTGCCCAGTAATAAAACAGCCGAGAAAGAAACAGTTTTGAAAAACAATACCATGGTATACAATGGTATGAATATGGAAGCCATTCATGTTTTACTCAATTTTATGGAGAAGAGAATAGACAAGGTAAGGCTGATAAAATGGAAGCCCTGGGAAGATGCTTCCAAAGAATGTAAATGTGCCATACATACAGACACACATCACAGAGCATGATTTTTAAATCTAAGCTTTTTTTCTAACTGATATGTTGCGTAATTGTTTTTACTTTGGAAAGCAGTTTATTACAATATATGATAAATTGCTGAAGCCATGTTAATTTATTTGTTTAATGCTGAAAACTATGTTCATGCAACACCAAAATTATGACTAGTGCTTGAAAACAAAGGAAAAATTAATTACTGTTCCATGTTGTTACTTTGTGAGTCCTAGAAATAAAAAATATCCCCCCAAAAACTTGCTGAATACTCTTCGTAATACCTAAAAGACATCTTCCAAAAAAAAAGAAAAAAGAAGACCTTGTCAATTTCCCATTTGTTGTGAGCTGTTTACATTCTCTGGTCTATCACTCACTTTGTCAGGTATCTATATTAAAAGGCAGCAAGGTAGCGTAGTCCAGTCACCAAAATTTTGCTTCATTCAAGCCCATTGGCTAAGCCCATGGGAATCCTAGAAAATGTAGGAACATCCAGGAAGGACCAAAAAAGGCAGTAGTAAACATGAAGATGATAAAATGGAAATGTTTTTAGGAAAAGAATTTTTTAAATAGTTTGTAAGCTTGGGTAACATAAGATGTCCCCACCTCGCAGATCACGAGGTCAGGAGATCGAGACCATCCTGGCTAACACGGTGAAACCCCATCTCTACTAAAAGTACAAAAAATTAGCCAGGTGTGGTGGTTGGCGCCTGTAGTCCCAGCTACTCAGGAGGCTGAGGCAGGAGAATGGCATGAACCCGGGAGGTGGAGCTTTCAGTGAGCCGAGATCACGCCACTGCACTCCAGCCAGGGTGACAGAGGGAGACTCCCTCTCAAAAAAAAAAAAAAAAAAAAAAGTCCCCACCTCAAAAACAAATTGATATCCTGAGTTACATGAAGGAAAGTAATACTGTTAGAAACAAAACTAATGTATTTCAAAAACATATGGTTTTTTTTTTACAGGGAAGCAGCTATAGAGAGGGTCTAACTCCAGTTCTCAGCTTATTAACCGAATGTTCCCGAGCCCATCGAAACATCCGAAAATTTCTCAAAGATCAGGTAACTGCTTAATGCATATTACATTGCAAAGTTAGTCTTTTTATGTGCATTTTAAACATAGAATTAATTGAATTCTCTCGCAATGATTTTGTTTCAGATAATCAGAAACTCAATTTTAATGTTTGAAATCTTCTTAATCAAGAAGTGTGTATTTTTTTAGTCATTTATTCAACAAATGCTACCGAGATCTGCTGTGTGCTGTGTTTTGGGCATTGAACAACAGATGAAGTCTTTCCCCTTGGGAAGTTTATTTCATAGAGAGGGGGACAAAAAGTAAACAAATATAAAATACAATGGCAGGTGGTGATAAGCATTCTGAAGAAAGATAAAGCATTTTAAGAGAAAGGAGACACTTTAAGGGAACAAGGGAGGACCTCTCTGAGATGACATTTGAACAGAGAGGTGGAGAAGTAAGAGTATCTCTGAGAATGTTTGGAAAGGAATGTCCCTAAGAGAACAAGTTCACAACCCCTGAGACAAGAGGATGCTTTGGTATACTTAAGGAAAAGCAAGAAGGCCAGCGTGCCTAGGTCACAATATGCAAGGGGGAGAGTGGTCGATGAAGAGAGGTAACAAGAGCCAGATACAGCAGGCGGTGTAGGACTTTCTATTCTCTTCTAAGTGAGACGAGAAAATATTGGAGTGTGTTAAGAGGGGAAGTGATGTGATCTTATTTATGGTTAAAGATATCCTGGCTACTATTTATAAGATTGACATACTGGAGCTCAAATGGATGCAGAGACAAGTCCAAAAGATAACTGATGTTGCAAGTTTGGAGTAGGATGGTAGTGGTTAGAGTTCATACTTGGGGATATGTTTTAAATATTTTAATATGTCTTAAAAGTAGCTCACAGAACTTGCTGATAGATTGGAATATGGGTTGAAAAAAAAAAGGGTGATTTTTAAACTTTCAGATTATATCTTAGACTATAAGTGTAAGACTTTGATTGTAACAATACCTGAAATAGCCTCCTCTAAAATCCCAATTTCAAGTACCTTTTCTTAGTACCCTCAATCCAACACTCTTTCATCCTCTGAGGATTGTCAGTCTGTCATTTTTTTCCACTGTTCTTCACTCACTTGTGCCTTCTCTCCTTACCCAGGCTAGATTCCACCTGAGGTTCATTACTATAATCACTCCTTTCCATACATCTCTAACTAGCACTTTGTGCGCTCCCTCAGTCGTACTCATCTGGCAAAACCTAACAAACTGGCTAACTCCAGCTTTCTGCCTACTCTGGGTCTCCACCAAGCACTTGAACATGATAAGAGAAAATAACACAACCATTTTGACTTGTCTACTTTAAATTTAAGACCACCAGCCCCAACCGATTCCTTAGCAAACTCCAAGATGACTATTTCACAGCTCCTTTTTCTTCACACCTCCAATGCTTACTGCCCTCTTCTCACTCTCATTTCTTGACTTTGTTTCCTGTTTCACCACGAAATTAAGAAAAAAACTTTATCTTTCCACCATCGCATCTGCTATCTGTCTGCATCTATACTGCCATATGCCTTGTATTCCCATCTGTCACAATGGATGAATCATTCCTACTTCTGTCTGTGGCAAGCATTTGTCCTGGATCTCTTTCTCTCTCATGAAATTTGCACCTGCATTTATTTCCCCTCTCTCTTATATTAATCATTTTTTAAAATGTATTGGATCATTTAAGTCAGCACCCAAACACATCTTTCATCTTAAAAACAAAAACACCTTCCCTTATCCCACTTCTCAAGCTGCCTTTTTATTTCTGTGCTCCTCTTTATGCAGTGTTCCTCAGAAGAGTTCTCTGTACTCACTCTTCTCTATTCTTTTTACTCATTTTTGACTCCTAAACCCTCTGTAATTAGGCTACATGCCTTCCCCACTGCAAAGGTGCTTATCAGAGTCAGCAACTCAACTTTGCCAAAGCTAATAGTTCTCAAGTCTCTTTTTTTAAATTCTCCAATAAAATTTGATGTAAGTATTCCCTCCTCCTTGAAATACTTTCTTCACTTGGTTTCTAGGACACAATAGAGAACCTTTTTGTTGATCTTCCTCATTTGCCTAACCCTAAATGTTTGAGCGCCCCAAGGCAATACTGTCTTGTCTCTATCTCTGCTGCCATGGCGATCTCATTCAAGAGTCATGGTTTTGAAAATCATCCATATATGCTGATGATTCTCAAATTTATATCTCCAGCCCTGACCTGTCACCTAAGCTCTAGACTTATGCAATGAACTGCCGACTCATCTCCTCCTCTTGGATGTGTAGTAGGTATCTCAAGTTTAACATACCTCAAACTAATAACTTGATTTTCATCCCTCCAACCTATTTCTTCCCCTTCTTTCCACATTTCAATACGTGGTACCACCATTCACCCAATTGTTCATTTATCACTACATAGAATCTCCCCTAATAAATGAACCAGGTTCATTTTTTTCCCTCTGTATTTATGGTCAAGATTTAGTAAGCACCTCACTGTATCTAGAAACACTAATAGGTAGTGCTGATAAGGAGAGATTAGAAAATAGAGACCATCTTTGAGGAATTTACAGTCTGTTGAAAGAAGAGAAATACCCAAAAAGCATGAATAATGATTTAAGCAAGATTAATTAATTAATTAAGGTCATTTCCACATTTGATTATTTTAAGACATTCTCCCTTGACTAGGAGGAGTTGGTGAAGCACAGTAAATGAAAATACTTTTTTTTTGCTTTTTTGCTTTTTTCTGTTAAGGGATCCAGGTACACCTAAACTGTTTAGATTTTGCTATCTCTAAACAGAATAGCCAAAGAAAAAAAAACCTATTCGTTAAATACTTAATATGAAGGCCTTGGGCCACATATTGTGTCATTATGAAAGATTATGTGACCCACTGTCTGTCTTCAAGAAACATTACAGTAGAGGTATGGAGGAAACATGACAGGTAAAAAGATAACTAAAGATACAAGGCATAATACAGAAATCAGCTTTCCTTCTAAAGAGGATGCACTGTAGACTGTTACGATCAAGAAGGGCAGAACTTAAAGTACAGATGATTAACTCTGATAATAATGTAAGTGGAACCTTGGTTTATTATTATGCACTGTGGTGAATACCTGGTTAAATCCAACTCATGCATACCCAAAGGAAATTGGTCTATATTCTGTATTTGGGAGGTAGAAAAGAAAACAAGTGGTAGAAATTACTGACCCAGATTGTATTATTCTGGAGAGGCTTATAGAAGCAATGAGTATTTGGGGGATTTGAAAAAGAAACTGGACAAGATTTGTCAAAGAAAAAATTTGTTGGAGGTAGTATTCTGGGGGGAAATACATATGCAGTTTGGGAGTGGTATATAACAATAACAACAAAATTTTGTTAAAAATTTGTTTTAAGGAACCAAAAATGTAGCTAACAAAATTTTTACATGATAACCTTTGTTCATAGATTCTGTACTCTAGGTACTGTAGACATATACTACATGAAATCATTTGTTACATGTTTCATTCTTCTAGAAATGGGAGATGTGCTAAGTATGGTTCAATAATGGTTCACAGTAGTAAGGATTTATTGTGCAATTACTTTGTGCCTAGCATTTTGTTCTACCCAGTCAGAGACTGAAATATGGATTCCGTAAACACTTTGGATAGATTATTCAATTTTCTGAGATTTAGTTTCCAGTTTTGTTTATAGCTCTGTCTCCCCTGCCTCTGATACCTCCTGATACATGGTAGGTACTTGATGTAGAAAGAGAGAGAGGGAAGAAAGTCATTTGAGTGGATCAAGTAAAATTATATATACATAAATGGTCTGGGATATAATAGGTGCACAGTAAGTTCTTATTTGACTTTGTGTCTGCCCTCATTTCTTAGCACAGTGCCTAGCTTATATAATAGAAGGCACTTAATAAAAGCTACTTGAATTAATTCATTTTTCCTTCAACCAGCAAATATTCATTAAACACCTGTAATATGCTAGACACTGGGAAGAGAGCAGTAAACAAAACAAATCTCTGCCCCAGTGGAACTTGGTCTTGTGGAAGGAGGCAGACAAGTAAACAGATAATTATATACTATGTCCGGTGGTGATAAGTGCTATGAGGAAGGTTCTGGCAGAGTAAGGAGGTGGAGGTGTTGCAAAAAGAGAGTGCTAAAGGTTAGCGGTAGAGAGTGGTCAGGGAATGTCTCCTATAAGTGACATTGTGGCAAACACCTGAAGGAAGTAAGGAGAGAGCCATGCAAGTTTCTAGAAAAAGAGTTTTTGGGCAGAAGGAGAAGCAAATGCAGAAGACCTGAGGCAGGAAAGTACTTGGCATGTTTAAGAAGGTCCATGGAGGTCTGTGTGTCTGTAACAGCATAGGCAGGGAGAATAGTAGAAATGAAGTTGGAGAAGTAGCAGGAAGCCAGATTATGTGGAATCCTGTAACGAAGTTGTAAGGACCTTGCCTTTTACTGTGAGATGAGAAGCCATGGGAACTGGAGAACTTTGAGGAGTGACATGATCTGACTTTCAAAGGATCATCCTAGCTGCTATGTAGAAAATGAATTAGAGAGTGACCAGCATGGAAGCAGAGACCACTTACAAGGCTTTGGTATTAGTCCAGAGAAATATTGGTACCTTGGACTTGGTAGTACTGGAGGAGGTGGGGAGAAGTGGTTGGATTGTGGGTATATTTCAGAGGTGGAGCTGACATAATATGCTGATGGATGGATATTAAAGAGAGGAGTCAAGGATATTTCCAAGGTTTTTGTACTAAGCAATTGGGAGAATGGACTTACCATTTAATGAGATGGAAAACTGATGAGGAACAGATTTGGTGGGAACTTCAAGAGTCCTGCTTAGGACCTGCTAAATTTAAGAGGTCTATAAAAGCCTGGTGGTCAGAAACACAGAGTAGAATAGTGGTTACCAGGGGCTGTGGAGAAGATGGGGAGTTATTATTCAATAGATATAAAATTTCAATAATGTAAAATTATTAAGTTCAAGAGATCTGCTCTACAACATTGTACCTATAGAATGATGGTTACCAGGAAGGATAACAGGGGAGTGGCGGGAGAATGAGGAGTGGGGATGGCTAATGGGTACAAAAGTGTAGTTCAACAGAATGAATAAGATGTAGTATTTGATAGCACCACAGGGTGATATCAACAATAATTTGTTGTACAGTTTAAAAACAGCTAAAAGAGTATAATTGGATTGTTTGTAACACAAAGAAAGCATAAATGGTGGATACCCCATTTGCCCTGATGTGATTATTATGTATGGTATGCCTGTATCAAAATATCTCATATACCCCATAAATATATAACCTACTATGTACCCACAACAATTAAAATTTTTTTTTTCTTTTTAAATAGTTTATTTATTTATTTATTTATTTTTTGTAGAGACAGGGTCTCGCTATGTTGCCCAGGCTGGTCTCGAGCTCCTGGTTTCAAGTGATCCTCCTGCCTTGGTCTTGGTCTTCCAAAGCGCTGGGATTACAGGTGTGAGCTACCATGCCCGGCCAAAAATTAAAAATTAAAAAAAAAAAAACAACTGTATGGTACACATAAAAATTTAAGAAGGTTAGAAAAAAGAAACAAGGAATCAGTCATGGGTCCCACCAAGACTTAACTGAATCAGAATCTGCATTTTAACCAGATCCCCAGGTGTTTGGAATGCACATTCCAGTCTAAAATCACTAGCCTGAAAAGCCCTAGTTAACAGGATGACTTCAGGACACTTTAATATGCTCTGTAATCAGTCTGTAAGTGTAAGTAAGGTGGTGGCAGTGTATTTAATATTGTGTTAGATTGAATATCCTCTATATAGATCTATCATAGATATAATTATCTTAAAAAATGAAAGTGAGTCAATTTTAATGTAATTTCTGCCCTTATTTAAGTCTATTAGTTTCCATAGCTCTTTGTAAAATCATATCATTTCCGTGATTAAAAAAAGAAGTTTGGAGGTCAGGGAAGAAATCAACAATGGAGATATAATTTAGGGCAGGGGTCCCCAACCCCAGGGCCTGGTCCATGGCCTTTTAGGAACTGGGCTGCACAGCAGGAGGGGAGCAGCAGGCGAGCATTACTGCTTGAGTGCCGCCTACTGTCGTATCAGCTGGGGCATTAGATTCTCAAAGGAGCACAAACTGCGCGTGCAAGGGATCTAGGTTGCCAACTGCGCGTGCAAGGGATCTAGGTTGTGTGCTCCTTATGAGAATCTAATGCCTGATGATCTGAGTTGGAACAGTTTCATCTTGAAACCACCCACCAAGCCCCAGTCTGTGGCAAAATTATCTTCCATGAAACCGGCCAAGTCCCTGGTGCCAAAAGGTTGGGGACTGCTGATTTAGGCAGTCATCAGGATGCAGAGACTATAAAAAGCCATAAAACTGAATGAGATCACAAATTGAGTAAAAATAATGAAGTTGCCTACAAACTCAACCCTTGAATATTCCGACATTAACAAAACAGGAATAGAAAAGAGAATTGGCAAAAGAGGCTGAGACAAAGCAACCAATGAGATAGGAGGAGGACCAGGAGAAAGGTGTGTGGGTGGATGAATGGGTGAGTGAGTGAGCAAACTAACAGACAAACTAAGCAAGTTTCATAAGCCCTCTGGGGATCAGTCTATTTGCCATTACTTTTAATAGCAAAAACCACAATTACTTTTGCACCAACCTAATATAAAATGGGGATGAGAGTGATGTTACTACCTCCTTTGCGGGGTTACTGTGAGGATTATAAATAATGTATATATACCATCTATTATAGCAACTAATGCATAGAAAGTACTCAAAAATTAATAGCCATTCTTATTATAAAATTAAATAACTAGAAAACATTAAGTACAGTTTTTTTAATTAAATGAAGGTTGAGTGTCCCTACTCTAGAGGTCCAGAATGCTCCAAAATCTGCAACTTTTTGAGCACCAACATGATGCTCAAAGGAAATGGTCATTTTGGAGCATTTCTGATTTCAGATTCTAGGATTAAGGATGCTTAATCCAGATGTATATATAACACGAGATATTTCAAAATCCCCCCAAAATAGAAGTCCGGAGCATTTCTGGTCCCAAGCATTTTGGATAAGGTATACTCAACCTATACTGAAAATGTTGGAAGACTCAAGAGAAGGTAAAAATCAATATGACTCAGGGTATTAGGGAAGTCTTCATGGAAGAAAGAGAAACTTGACCTAAACTTCAAAATGGATTTTCATAGAGGCAAGTTGAGGCATTCCAGGTGTTGAGATAAACAAAAACTCGGAAATTCACTCGAGGATAGTGTGATGTTACAGTGAAGAGATGTTTCTGATCAAATGAAACCTCATCAGAGGCATGAAATCACTTGAGGTCTGGTTTTTGTTGTTTAGTTTTACTTGGAAGCTAACCTTTTTTTTTTTTTTTTTTTTGCTTCTACAATACAAACCCCAATAGACATTACAAGACTGGCCAGTTGCATTGTACCATCCTCACTCAGTCTAGTAGCCTCGATTGATGATGGTTTTTGCATTTGTGCCATCAGGTTTTACCACCGTTGAGGGATGTGACAAATCGACCTGAAGTTGGCTCAACTGTGAGAAATAAGCTGGTGCGCCTCATGACACATGTTGACCTTGGAGTCAAGCAAATTGCTGCTGAATTCCTTTTTGTCCTTTGCAAAGAGAGAGGTAGGTTAAACTCTCTTTGCCTCTGCCTTTTATCTTTCAGAGGGACTTTGAGAAATTTAATTGATAGTGTTAGTACTGGTCGTCTCATTCCATTCTTTCCAAAGCTTACTGTCTGTTCTATTAGAGAGGCTGAGGAGTTAATAAAAATTAATAGCCAAAAACATTTTTATACGCTTCTGAATTCATTGAGACATGCAAAGACAGATACATTACCAAACACACTCACATTTAAACTTTGCCTTCTGTATCCTTAACCCAGCCTTCATCTTAATGGGGCAGGACATAGAGCCATTATGAAAAATTAGTTCAGTAATTCAGGGGCTACTATTTTAATAAGCAGGCACAGGTCTGGGTTAATTCCTCTTTTTAATTCCTCTTGGAATTAAAGCTATAGGAGTTTTGGTTTCTTTACTAAGTTTTCCAATCAGTAGTTACTGAATGTGAGCTATATAATATACTGAATAGAAATTTTAAAAATGCATAATACCCTTGAGACAAAGTTAAGATGGTGGTAGAGAGAAATTTTAAAATAATTGTACTACAATGTAATAAATACTACTCTATAAGTGTATATAAAGTGATTGTCTACTGAGATAGATCCAACAATTAAAGATATTTTCTAAAATTGTATGGATTACTCTGCGAAAGTCAAGTTTTCCAAACAAGGAACTTTGATTATTCGGTTATTCTTACTAATTTTTTCTTCTTCTACTTTGTAAGTCTGCTAGTATAAAATCCCATCTAAGCAGATCTATATTCTACTTTTTTAAAGTACCCCAGTTTTGTAAGATAGATAATTTGGAGATGGAAAAGTTCACTCCGCTTAAAATCTTAAGTCAATTGTTATTCTTAAACTTCATTTCTGATGTATTGATCCAACCACTTAAGTTCACATTAAGATGGTATGTTAGTAACCTAATTTGATCATTATTATAATGGTGATTATGAATTGAGAGGTATCATGTGCCTGACATTCTATGTATAATCTCATTTAATTCTCATAATGACCCTCTAAGGTAAATATTATATTTTGATTTCATAAATGAAGCAACCTGCCACCTGAGAGCCTTTCAATAACATGTCATACAGTTGCTGAGGGCAGGAGCCCAAATTTGGGTCCTGTCTTTTCTTTCTGCCATATTTCCTCTCATAATAATTATATTAGCTATTATCATAGACTGTTTAGCATCTGTTCTTTTAGACAATTTACTTCTTCTTTAATGACTTTGAAAAAAGATTGATTTAGCATCTTGGAATTAAGTGGTTAGCATAGTGCCTTGCACTTAGTTATCTGTAAATATTGGCTGAATTGAATTGATTTGAGATCAGAAATGATCTGTTTTTTAAAGTGTAATTATACATGTATATGCATAAATCCAAAATCACACATATGTGTATCTATTCATTTTAAAAGGTTTGTCAAAATATATACCAAAATATTATTTATTGTTACCTCTGAGTAATAAGAGTACTGGTGATTTTTTTAGTTGTCTTTATAATTTTTCTATAATGAACATATATTTTTTGTATACCTTTAAAAAGTTTTAAAATGGGGAAAATAAAGTTTATTTCTCCTGTAATTACATATCTAAGTGTATATCTAAATATATAAATCTAAATAAATAATTACATATCTAAATAATTTCTAAATATAATCACATTACCGATGAGTGAGTGTCATAGCAAATATGGTAAATTGCATTTATAAGTGAATTTTGTTAACTTTTAAAATTTGAAATGGTTGATTTTGCTCCCCCTTGGACCCAGTATTTAGTTTCATAGTCCTGACTTTGAGCCCAAAGCTAATCTCCATTAGCAGATAATATATTTTTAATTTGACCTCAACAATTCTGCATTATAATCTTTTTTTTTTTTTTGAGACAGAGTCTCACTCTGTTGCCCACGCTGGAGTGCAGTGGTGCAATCTTGGCTCACTGCAACCTCTGCCTCCCAGGTTGAAGCGATTCTCCTGCCTCAGCCTTCTGAGTAGCTGGGACTACAGACACGCACCACATGCCTGGCTAATTTTTGTATTTTTAGTAGAGACAGGGTTTCACCATATTGGCCAGGATGGTCTCGAACTCCTGTCCTTGTGATCTGCCCACCTCGGCCTCCCAAAGTGCTGGGATTACAGGCGTGAGCCACCGCACCTGACCTATAATCATTTTTTTCCTTCCAATTTGATTATAAGTTTAGTAAATGTATTCTTCCAGAATAAACAGACATTTGTTCAACAAATGTTTTTGAGCTAGACCCTGGAATTACAGAGGTATATAAAATAAACAATGTTTCTGCCCATGTATTACTTACTTTTTTATTTAAGGGTCACAGACTCAAATGCCTACAGCAGCCAGGCTGGTAATAAAAGTAAGTCAAGTGGATTAGATGTAAGATGAACAAATGAAAGCTGACACTTGGCTCACTGTTGGGGAGACAATTGGCTGGTGTGGGGAGACGAAGGGACTATGGGAGATTATAAAAAATATGTTGCTACTATTTAGCAGCAACTGATGGTTACCATGAAGGAACATGTGGCCAGTGTTAGCAGATGTTCCATGTTTTCAAGAGAAGCTCTCTGTTTTTAAATGTTGTCAGCTAGTTCAAATTTAAAACCTTCTGGCCAGGAAAAAAGAAAATGTCTGCAGTTTACCTTCAACTTAACAGTAATCAGATTTTGGAATTTGGGTTTGGAGGTAGACTATTAACAAAATAAAATAAAATAAATAAAATAAAGTAAAATAAAATAAAATAAATTCAAATAATTTTTCAGAATGTCTGAACTGTCTCTTAAGGATATGCCAAGTAAATTTGAAAGTGAAGGCACCTTGATCAAGGCTCAAAGGTCAGACCACTAAGTAGAGACAGACAGCAAGCAGCAGTTATAATGGGTTAGGAACACAGAGACTGCATTAAGAAAGAGGGCCCAGGCGCAGTGGCTCATGCCTATAATCCCAGCACTTTGGGAGGCCGAGGCGGGCAGATCATGAGGTCAGGAGATCGAGACCATCCTGGCCAACATGGTGAAACCCCGTCTCTACTAAAACTACAAAAATTAGCTGGACGTGGTGCCGCATGCCTGTAATCCCAGCTGCTCAGGAGGCTGAGGGGAGAATCGCTTGAACCCGGGAGGTGGAGGTTGCAGTGAGCCGAGATCATGCCACTGCACTCCAGCCTGGTGACAGAGCGAGACTCCGTATCAAAAAAAAAAAAAAAAGAAAAAAGAGGTAAGAGAGAAAGGACAAAATTTTATGGAAGACTAGGCACAGAAAGAACCATCCAAAGGTCTTGAATACCCATCTGTGCCAGGCCCAACTGTATCCCCAGCACATAGTAGCCCACGGGTTAACTTGTACTTGTGTCATTAACTTGTTCAATTGAGCCTGAACATAACTATTTTTATCTCCCTGCAAATTGTGTACTTTCTACTAGGGGCCTAAAAATAGGCCTTACATTATTTAATTAAAAGAAGATGATTTGTAAAATAATCTGCCTTGGTAGGGGTTCTCCCCCACCTTTTATCGTATTCATTAAATCTCAGTATGTGGTAGGCATTGTGATGTAGGGGCTGAATTACAAAGAAAAATTAGGCTTGAACTCCCTTAGCACATAGCCCCACACCAATAAATTTACTGTAATACCCACTTCAGTCTCAGAGGAATAGGTTGTCTCTTTAGCTTGAGGTTCAGTAGTCTCCCTTTCCTGTTGATCATTTCTCTTCCTGTGTTTGCAGAAGCGTTGCTCCATCACTCATTACCCTTTATTCTTTTGTTCTTTGAACTCGCCCTATGTGCTTTCCCCAATCTCTATGCATACTTATGTCACTGTCCTTCACTGCTTAACATCTTGAAAAACTTAGTCCTCAACTTGCTGCAAGTCAGGCTTTCCACAACCATTCCCTAGCCCCAAATACCACTGAAAATGCTCTCAATAAGGTCACAAATTACCTGATTTTCAAAAGCAATGGGTATTTTTTAGTCTTTGTCTTATTACGTTTCTCATAACAGTTAATGCCGTTGTCCACTTTCTTTGTTTCTGTACTACCACAAACTCCTAGATGTCCTTTGATCTCTCTTCTTTCTTTTCAGTCTGATTTGCTAGCTCCTGTCCTTGTCCACATTTAATTGCTGGTGTTCCCTAAAGTTATCTTTTGGTCCCCATCCTCACTTCACATTGCTCCCTGAGTAATCTCATCCTCTCCCTTGGCTTCTGTTTTCGTAGATTCCGAAATCTATGTATCTTTAGCCCCAACCTTTCTTCTGAACCCTAGTCATATTTATCCACTTGCTTACTGGACCTCTGTGCCTGAGTTTCTCACTGGTACCTCAAACTCATGGCTAAAGTTGAATTTATGATCTTCATTCCCATGCCCTTCAACCTTTTCATTATCCTTCTATCACTTTCTCTGCAAACAGCACCACTGTCTGTTTAGTTCCTAAAGCCAGAAACTTAGGAGTTACCCTAGATTCCTTCTTTACCTGTAGAAGTCATAATCACCACATCTATAGATTTTACCTCCTATTAAATATATTTTATTTATTTCCCCCATTCTGTTCCCACACCACCATCTTAGTACAGACCCTTAAAATTATCTTAACTATTAATAAGCTATTAAAATATCTCATATCTCTGTTTCTAGTCAGATTTTCTTCGGTTTGTCTTCCACATGGTTAACAGAGGGATTGGTGTAAAATACAAATATAATCATGTCATTCCCCTCATATAAAACTTTCAGTGATTCTCTGTTGCCTGCATAGTGAAATCCAAATTTTACCTCCACAGAGTCTCTGTGTAGTGTATTTTAAGTCTGTTCCTCTGTTACACTCCATGCTTAATCATACTAAATTCTTTATTCTTGCCTGATTATACTGCACCATTTCTTGGCACATCTCCATGGCTTGGCAGATTCTGTTCCTTTTGTGAGGAATGCTCTTCCTCATCTTTGTCACCATGGTGAGCTTTACTTATCCTTGAAGACCAGCTTAAGCATCATCTCTGTGAAGACCTTCCAGGCAGAGTTCATCATTTTCTCCTTTGTGCCATTTTTCCTTCTCTGTTGTTAATACTTTTGACATTTGCTATATTGTGACTCTTTATTTGTTGAACTTACATTCTAGACACTGAGTTTCCTTTAGGTCGGAGATCATGTCCTACTCATCCTTGGATCCCCAGTGCTTAACAGATAGCAGGTGCCCCATAAATGTTTAATAAAAGAGCAAATGTTTGTGCTCTCTATAAATTCAGGCTGGTGAATAAAGGGTCCCATTTAAAGGGGTAATTTCAGTACACTATGATAAGTGCCCTAAGAAGAAATGTGCCAGGTGCTATGGCAACCTGGAAGAGGGAATGCTTGAGGGGTATGCTGGAGATCAGATAAAGTCTTCACAGAAGAGGACAGAGAAATAGGAAGTAGCCTTGAATGTATAGAAAAGAGACTAGTTTAAGGTGTGAGGAATCTTTAGGAGACGAGGTTGGAAAAGACAGCAGAGGCCAGAAAACGAGCCCTTTAGGCCCTGTTTTGGAATTTGAGCTTAGTTTTTAGGGGAACACGTTAGAGATTTTATCCAGGAAGGTTGTAAAATCCTATTTTTGCTTTACAAAGATATTTTGGGCAGTTGTGTGGAATAAGAAATGGAGGAGTGTGAGACTGGAAATAAGGACACCAAGATGAAGCCACTAGTTGAGTCTTCTAAAAGTTACAGCATTTGACTAGAAGGAAAAGGACTTTCACAGAGAAGGGGGAATGGTCTCTGGGTAGAATCTGGTTCTTGACATTCTTTGTTCTTGGTAAAAGAGCAAAAACGTATTGCTTTTATTTTAGAGTGTGGTAGAACCCACATTTGTGTAACTGTCTATGTTATTACCACTGCAGTTCTGACTTTGCACAGTGCTGCTGTGGTTGGTTTCCTCTGTTCATAGTGCCCTCTAGCATCCTGATAAAATAGTGGTGAAATAGTTCTCGCAACTTTTTGACTGAACACTGCCTTGTTTCATTTAGGCAGCATTTTCATATAACTGCATGGATAATACTGTGCAAGGAACAAATATATTTGTGTGTTTCCTTTTTATTTTAGAACCACCCAGAAAATCTTTTGTTTGCACTAGCAGCTCACCTTAACATCCAAGTGCAGTCAATTTTCCGTTTACTACTTTCCCAGTATCAAATAGGATATTATATGGTGTATTTGAAAACAGACTTAAAAGTAGCTAGAAACACTGCTTCAGTGCTTCTCACTGTGAGGATTTCGTATTTCATTTGTCTCACCTTCTCTACCCCTAATTTTTGGGTATTTTATCCTGTTAACAGAAGTTCATGTGACTTTAAAACTCTTGGCTGTACCCTTTATCTACTTTGAAGGCAAACTATGTCTTAAGTCACCTTTGTAACCCACACTGCCTGTCATAGAGTTAGCACATCAGGTTTGTTCCAGTGAAAGAGGAGTTAACATGATTTTCGTAAAATTGCTGGGGGCTTTTACTGTTAACTGGCTTCCAGAGAGATTTTCTACATAAGAGAACAGTTATTTAGTATTCTGTTTACTTCTGTTTAACCTATTTTGGCTTTTCATAACCTTTGCATCTTTAAACTCTTTTAATTTTTCATCATTTTGTGTCTTTTTAAATTATTGTTCTTTTGTCTTTAAGTATATTCATTTAAACATTTATTCATATCTCAATTTAGAGTTTCCTAATTGTAATGAGTATTTCTTTTCTGGATCCACTAAACCTCCTTGTTTGTTAAAAATAAGCTTTATCAGTAATGCTTACAATGATAGCATCACCTACTATCTGTAAGGTACTTTGTGTGAGTTTAGATCTGTGATCCGTTGCCTTCAGTGGCTTTGTGTCCGACCATGTCATTAAGAAAATGTTTGACCTTCATGAATATTAAGAATACCTATATACACTGAACACTCATTTCTTCTGCTAGTACTTTTTAAGGATTCCTTCATTTAACTAAAGCACTACATCTTGGGGAGGCACTGATGCCAAGAGAGAGCATATCAGACTTATTCAGAGGGCTTACCCCACCCTCATTCAATAATTCTAATAGGATTCTATCCAGCACCCACTGAGAATTATCACAGAGAGACTACAGTTACCAATAGGTTTTAAGATTGAAAATGACTAGTTTCAACATCATTTAATATACTCATTAGCCCATGTTTCCTTTTGCACAAATTTCACCAGTTTGCTATATTATTTGAAAGCAGGGCTTCCTTTTATTTATCCCCATACCACTTATTTTCAGTGTCATGAGAAGGACCCTCTAGTTCAGATATATGAAAATGTAACAGTAAACTCTATCCTAGAATATATTTATCCTGTCCGTATCCTCCATGATTTTATACTCTGATCATATATACCCACTTTTCTTACCTATTTTCCTTTCCACCAACCCTTTCAGTTCCCCAGTCATTTTAATTACCTTTTTCTGAATCTTCTCCAGCTCTATTTTGTCTTTTTTGAGGTAAGTGATCTGAATTACAGATGTAGATTTTACTGTGGCTTTATACGTGGGTAAGATTGTATGTTATGTTGTGTTTCCTACAGTTGCCTTTCAGATGACATTTGAACAACATTCTGTTAAAGACCTTAAGTAAATTTTCTCAATTCTTATCTTTTGATTAAATATTCTAATGTTTACCTTGAAATTGTACCTGAAGAAAATGAAATACTTCTAAACAAAGCTGCCAGTTATTGCTTAGTATCTTCCTTAAAGGTGTTTAGAAATCACTAAAAACATTACTACAGTGCAAGTGTCCCTTGCAAAAGTTGTGTGTGTCTGCTCATCTTCAGAGAGACATCACCTGACCCTGTTGGCAGGATATACTTTCGGAGAGCCTGAACCAAACTTCTCATTAGGCTTCCTTTTTTCTTTTTTTAAACTAAGATAATTCTAAAATGATCATTTTACCCACTCTTCTCAGAGAAAAAGAATGTTTACTTTGTGGTAGATACTTTTCATACTTTGCATATATTAACTTGTGAGGTAGATAGTTACTATTCTGTTTCTACAGATTAGAAAACTAGGATAAAGCTGCAAAATATCTTACCCAAGGTCAACCAGTTAGTAATTGGTAGAGCCAGTATTGAAATCCAGCCAGTCTAACTCCTGGGTCTACCTTCTTAATGGGCTTCATGTGCTTATATATGGTTGCTGACTTTTTATTTTAAAAAAGCAGTAAGTTACCTCCTATGCTATTTGCTAATATCCTTCCTTAAGTTTTCTTATTTCTTATTCCCTTTTCCTCCAATTCCAACAAAGAATGAGAGAGAGATTTTACATTATGTGCCATATTGCTAAAATCCCAGTCTGACTTTCACTCTCTCTAGTTTCTTATCATTTCTCCAAAACTGGATTTTTAAATAGTAAGATCTGAGATCAGAAACTTAAAGCGTGACCCTTACCAAAGGCCTGGCAGTCGCAGAGGCCCCACTTTTGCCATAAGGTGTGTTCAGAACAGCTCTGTTTTAGTTTCTGATACCTCAAAAAAGGCTCTTAGTCCCCAGAGCCTATGGGAAAATTTGTAAGTAGTTCAGTATAATCACTACCACATTTTGAAATTCTCTCAATTTAAAGGTTTACTGCCAGTGTGTGTCTTCAACCTTCCTGTGTTGGTGAGTGGTTGATGATGATGGTGAAGACCCAAGGATTCCTATCTAAAACCCTATTCTGTTTTTTGCAGTGGATAGTCTGCTGAAATACACTGGCTATGGGAATGCTGCAGGACTGTTGGCGGCCAGGGGCCTCTTGGCTGGAGGAAGAGGAGATAATTGGTACTCAGAGGACGAGGACACAGACACTGAAGAATACAAAAATGCAAAACCAAAGTATAGTATCAAATTTCTTTTCACCTAACTATGGCTGTGCCTTTGAGTTGGTTATTTGCCTTTTACTTCCTTTGTCTTTCATTTTCCAAGTGTTTCGTTTCTCTTGTGGATTTGGAAACTTTCCATTTAATGTTGTTTTTAGAGGCAGTTTCATAGCTAGTGCCTTAGAGCATGACTTCAAGTGATGGAGGAAGGCTAATAATGCAAGAAATGATATTTTCAACATACTTATTATCTTCTCCCAAGTACTAAGAGAGCTGGTGTGTTTAGGTTGTACTGAAAAAGTGTTATTGCTTACGATCTGCTTTCCTTTCCATAGGTTAAGATTTTATAAGGTATAATCAAGACCACATATTTAAGTTGATTATTTGATGCTTCAGTCTTTCTCAGAAATCTAAATGTAGGTTCCGATCCTCCCCCTTGCATAAAAGCCCTTATAAGTCAATAAAATAGTGCAACAAGACACATTAATATCAAAAGAAAAGAAGTCTGGCTTCACAGTGAATTTTAATCAAACAAACATATAGAGACTCATCTTTTAACAGATACATTAGTGCAATGAGTAGGCAAACCAGAGACTCTATGAAGTCTTCTCTGAGTCAGTGCTTACAAATTAAAGACACTATAATTATTCTCTTTTATCCCAAGATAAACCACCTCTCCTTCCTCCTATTCCCTCTCCATCCTTTCCATCCCACTCGTAACCCTCAACCCATGTAAATTCTTAGTTTCCGCTTATTAGGAGTTATTTGAGCCATGTTTTTTCTGGGTTCCATTTGAAGATTTCCATCTGAAAATTGGAAAAGCATGCCCTTTCCTTGTGACATGGTGACATTGACATGCTGTGTTTTCTGCTGGCCATCTTCTAGAGTGTGATGTGGATCATGCAGTAGGTGATCGAGAATAGACTATTTTTATCTGCAAAATTACTTTTAAAAAACATACATTGTGCCTTGTTGACATGCAAGTAATGGGTTGTCAGAAGGTGAAAGAAATGATCAGTTCCCAATTAGACAGGACATGTATGGCCTGTTTCTTGGCAAATCAGGTCTGAGAAGGTAGTGTTACTTTTAGCATCCCCAATGCCATCAGCCTCAGTAGGATCTTATAGAATGTGTTCTAGAAATAAAGACTTTTGGGGGGAAAGCTGGCAATGACTCTAAGCACTATTTTCTTAAGACTGCCACCATTTAGATATTATCAATTGGCTATCTCTGACAAGTATTTGAAGCTAAGATAGAGGAATCCTGCTTCTTTCTCTCCCTAATTATAGAAGTCATCATTCTAAATTAGTCTTAATATCTTTTTTCATTCTACAAACTATATTTCCTTATCAGTTTAATATTGATATCTCTTGATTTGAGCCATTAAAATAACTTGAGAAATTTCATATTTCTAAATGAAAGTAACAGTTACATTAGGCATTTCTTACATCCCAGGGTGTGTGGACACATTCAACTATGATAGAAAACTCAAGAGTACTCATACATGGTTGATATCTTTGCATCTCAATGTATATTGTTAATTTTGTTTAGTAGATAACTTCTATAATGGTAATGGTCATATATATAGCAAGCACCAGAATGCTACTATAACAATAGGAAAATAGAATTATGTTACATTGTGGAAGTGATGTTAGATTTCAGGAAGTACCTTCTGTTGAAATCAACAGCCATGATTAGTGTTGTTACTGTCTTGGCTCTCTGTCATGGAAAGTTTCTGTACTTAAGCCTTACATCCCTAATTATAATATTCAGCCTTTGGACTTTGCTTATAATATTCATAGGAATGGTATGTTTGTGTAGTCAGAATAGTCACCATTGTGAAATTTTGTTGTATTTCTTAAACACTGCTCATTATAAGTATAAATGTGTGTTTTTCAAGTAGCATCACATCTTCCCCCTTCGGATAGATTCGCATCTGTTTTTCTCTTAAATTTTCCTTTTTTAAAGTGAAAAAATGAGGTGAGGTATTTAATGTTACTTTAAAATATTTGTTCAAATGATCTCTATGGAAGTGGTGGTAAATGAAGTACTTTGCAAGCAGGAGTACCCTTTGTACTCTGTGGAGCGATCCACAGAGCTCAAAGAACTTGTTTCCTAAAAACTGTTGTAAAAAATTTTTTACCAATCAAGCTTATAAAGTCAGCATCTGAAAGAATTGCTTTCTCCCCTACCCCTGAATACCATTCACCAGTCAGAGTTCCCAAGATCTCAGTCTGCTTTTCTTGTGATGCATTTATTCACAACAGTTGCTACTATTGGCAGAAGCAGAGAACTTACTCTTCATCCATTTGGCTCTAGTCCCATTGTCAAAACTTTAAGTGGTTTCTGATTAATGCACCAAGGTAACCTGTAATCCTTTAGTGGAATCTGAAACCAAGAATTGTATGGAGCTTACATTCAGGCTATGGGAGACAGTTAATATCACAACAAAGCTTTTTGTGTCAAAATAAATGTATTTAATGGACTGGAAATGGCTTTCTGCAATTAGCACACTTAGAGAAAATACACTCGTAGAATTGAGTTACATGCCACATAAATTTTTGGTGTATGTCTAGCCAGGTTTGTTGAAAGTTTTCAGATAAACTTTAGTCCTGTGTCAAAGGGAAATCAAATTTCTAAATTCTAACCTTTCTTTATACCTGTTTCTTTCATGCCTCTGAGAATGGAGGTCCCTTAACTGTAAAGGTGATATAACTGGCTGGTATGGTTTATACATTATTCTAGACATCAATTGAAAGATGTGTGTCTAATGACATTTGGCTCCTTTTAGACGAGTGGCTTTCACAGGGTGCATAGGCATCTAGAGGCCCAAAGAGGTATCTTTAAAAGGCTGCTTTGTGGAGGAATAGGAGGAACAGATGGTCAAAAGTGAGCAGAACCCTAGGGAGCCTCCTTGCACACTTAACACACCACACCAGTTCATAATCAGATCCAAAAGCTTAAAACGATTGTACTAATAAACTCAGGGGTGTTTCCTTCTTGACCATATTTTTCTCAGCTGTAGCTACGCCACTAGCTGTATAAACAGTTTCTTCAGCACAAGGCAAGATACTTTTTCTTTTATTTGTCAAGATTTTGCTATGCTGCTTCAGTCAAGTCTTTTTATAGTTGTCTCATTATATTGGGCTTTATAAATTTATTTATTTTTAATATTAAATATTTATTGAAGTAAGTGACCCAGAAACCAGGACATGAAGATTTTTCTCTTTGCCCAATTTGGGCTGTGATGACGTATTTATGTAAAATAGCATTTCTAGGAACTAGAACCTATTACTGTAAGCAGTCATAAAACGTATCTAAATTCAGAGTTCTAAAAGACCAGAGGTAAAAGAGGCCAGTATATTAGCTTAACTACAGTACTGAGTTTTGCTCCAGTGTTTATTTGCTATAGATTCACAATCGTCAGTTTTCTATATCCTTTATGTCAAGGTTATTACTTTTTTTTTTTTTTTTTTGAGACGGAGTCTTGCTCTGTCACCCAGGCTGGAATGCAGTGGTGCAACCTCAGCTCTCTGTCAAGGTTATTACTCTTAATCAAATGACCTGACATGGGAAACATTTAAAAAGCACTATAATTTAAAAAGGCATTTTGAGGCCTTTCTTATTTTATTGCCTAGATGCAATTTGGTATTCCTGTGTGTATATATATTCAGTATGTGTAAATTTATGTGGCTAATACGTGGTAGATACATAGTAAATATCAGATAAGTAAATGAAAGAATGACACATATTACACTGGTTCTTTCTATTGCAAAGTAATGCGAAAACCCGAATTAGGATGTGCTTTCATAATTTACCCTACTTCTTTTATGGAGAATCAGTGTATCATTTATATGATAATTCTCCAATTACTTAAGACATTTTCAGAAACTGGAATCTCTTCAAAATATATCTGAATTTAAAGCAAATGCCACAAAACCACCTATTTGGTGCATGGTTTTTTTAGTTAATGAAGATTACATGTGCATCTCCATAGTAAGGATTTGATTGAATAGAGTAACTTACCTCGTGGATCATCTGAGGCCTTCTGTGTTGCCTATTTCTCTGCAAGTGGCTCACTAACGCTAGTAACAATAGCTGGTATTTATTGAGTGCTTAATATGTGCCAGGCACTTTTCTAAGAACTAGACAAATATAATCTTCACAACTATCCTTTGAGGTAGAATTAATCTCACTTTATAGATGAGAAAACTAAAGGCAATGAATGGAGTAATTTGTCCAGGGCAAACAGTTTGTAAGTGGTCAGGCAGCCTGACTCTAGAGCTTGCGGTTTTTGGGAATTTTGTTGTTTTTTGAGGTAGGCAAAGCAAGTTTTATTGTGCTCTTGACTCTGCCTTTTTACTTTGGGGATAAAATATGTAACATCAAATTTACCATTTTAGTCAGTTTTAAGTGAACAAATTTGTAGCACTAAATACATTTACACTGTTATGCAACCATCACCACTATCTGTCTTCAGAACTTTTTCCTGTCCCCAATGAAACTCTGTACACATTCCCCTCCTTCTAGCTCCAGGTAACCACCATTTTACTTTCTGTCTCTATGGAATCTAAGAATCTCTATAAATGGAATCATATACAATATTTCTCCTTTTGTTACTGGCTAGTGTCACTTAGAATAATGTCTTTAGGATTTGTTCATGTTGTGGCACATGTCAGTTTCAGCTGAATAATATTCCATGTGTGTATATACATTATATATATACACCTTTTGGTTGTTGTGAATAATGCTGGTGAATATGTGTCTACCGATATCTGTCAAGTCCCTGCTTTCCGCTCTCTTGTGCATCTACCCAGAAGTGTTGTATCACATGGTAGGTAGTTCTTGTGTTTAATTTTGTTGCCAGCCTGCCATATTTTACATAGCAGCTGCACCATTTTATATTCCCACCAGCAGTGTACAAGGGTTCCCTTTTCTCCACATCCTCACAACACTTATTATTATTTTCTGGGGTTGTTTGTCTTTGGGATTTTTAGTAATAGCCATCCTAATGGGTGTGAAGTCAGAGCTTATTTTAACTTCTACTATATTCTGATTCAAAGCCAATCAAAGAGAGAAATGAGTTTGCCCTTCAGATAGCTTCCCTGTTCTCAGAGCATCTATTATTTTTCTTTGATATAACCAAAACAGAAAACAAAAGAAAGAAAATGTTTCTGTGTATACCCTGATATTCCTGAAAACACAAAAATCCATTTGATTCATTCTAAATTGGTAAATATTCACATACATCTGTCAGGTAGTTCTGGTCCTATCTTCATAATACATTCTGAATCTAATTACCCTTTTTATTTGTCATCGCTGCTACCACTCTGGTCCAAGCTAAAATCTCTCTCTCCAGGATCATTCTCATAGCCTTCTCACTGGCCTTGTTGCTTCTACCTTTGTTCCTCTTCATTTCGTTCTCAAAACAGCTGTCAGTGGGATCCTTATGATATGTAAATCAGACTAGTCAACTGTTCAAAAGTCCTCGCAGTGGTATACTTGCACCCTTTCTTGTTGTACTATTGCCACACTGACCTCTTTACTGTGTGTCAGGCACTGCAGACACACTCCTGCCTGAGGCCTTTCTGTTGACTGCTGTTCCTTCTGCCTGGAATGCCTATGCTCCAGATAGCTGCCATATCTCTCTCATTCCCTCACCGCCTTCAAGTCTTTACTCAGGTATCACCTGTTCTGTGCCCTTGTTAACAGTTGCTGCACTCCTGCCTTTACCACTCCATATCATACTTCTTACATTGCTCTTTTTTTCTCATAGTGCTATTCACCTTCTGACATTCCATATAACTTACTTACTTATTCATTAAGTCTGTTTTCTCCTCCAAAAAGTAAGCTCCAAGAGGGAAGAGGAGTTTTTGTTTTTGTTTTGTTTTTTGGTCTGTTTTTGTTCACGTAGATGTCCCCAGAATAGTGCCCAGCACACAATAGGCAGTCAGTAAATTTTTGTTGAATGAATTTTTTGAGTCAGTCAGCCCCTCCTCAGCATTAGGATACCAAGAAAATTGAGTTCCCTTTCCTCGTCAAGCTCTACATCTAGTTGAGGAATGGGAGCCAGGAGATAGAATTCAAGAAAATTCAGATATGGTAAATTTCCATTTTGTTCTTTATATTGTTGTTTGGGGGAGCAGTGTATTCTGGGTTTTTCCCCCTGGAAAGTTGTTTTAGTTTCATTCACATATAACATCTCCTTTCCCACCCGCCTGTCCCCTTCTTTCCTGGTCTTGGCTTACAAAATGCCCTTTCCTAAAAACCCTGATCCCTTTCGTAGAGGTTGCAAATTGTCTGGATTTAGCCCACAAGTATGTTTTGTTTGGTTTGCCCCGTGTCCTATTGGTTATTTGGTTTGTGAGTTTTTTTTTCTGTTGTTTAACACAGTGCTTCTTAAAATAATTTAATTACTTAGCAACATTTGGAATTCAGATATTTTAGATGAAAATCTTGATTTCTAACTTATTTTGAAAAAATGGAAGTTCTGGTAACATATCCCGTAGATATTTAGATGAAAATATTGATTTCTAACTTCTTTTGAAAAACTGGAAGTTCTGGTAACATAGGGCCTGCATTCTACATGACAACCAATTGATGGAATTGAGTAGCTGTGGTTTCCTTCCTACGAAGTATAATCTCCTTTGGTTTGACAGCTTATCCTATTCACTTATCTTACCTGTCCAACTCCTGTAGGTTGACTTTAGAGTTCCTTTTTTAACCAGAATGCTTTGAATAAATTTAAGCCACACATTGTGGAGATCGAAGTTAATTTTCATATAGCTGAATTAAGTTTTAATGGATCTTTTTTGTTAAATGACCTAATGCTGTTGATGTTAGCCAAAGGTAGCAAAAATTTGAAGAAAGAGCAAAAGACTTGAAATACAGTTCAGGTTTTATACCTGTGTTCATTTGTCCATACCTTGTTAGTGTGTGTTAATCCCTTTGTCTCCAGGCCCATAGCTGTTGTCAGTTCATATAATAGTCTTATACAAAATTTATGATGAAATACCACAGATAAGAATTTAGACACTTCTTGCCACCTAATTGGAAGTCATAAATAGTAGGATTGGAGTGCTACAAAATGGGACAGGGGAGCAGAGACAAGGTGGAGGAGATCATGATAAATATAATTACCCAATAAAATGTCCACCACAATTAGTGTTCTTAAAGCATCTTAAGACTCCAAGTTTTGGAATGAAATAAAAGTAACTCCAGAATTTCATAGCGTTAAGATTGAAACCTGGACTGTGGCGTCTCAGACTGTACTATTTGAGGTTGAAAGGTGTCAGGTATTTGTTCCACCAAAAGTAATCTGTTTTATGAAATCTCACACCTTTGTTGTCACGGTGGCTATTATTTGTTTTCTCTTCCTTTCTGGGTAGGGAAACTACATGAGACTCTAGTTTGAAGTGGGGAGCGGTAGAAGAGACAGTGTTCATCTGCCTTCTGCCACAGCACACTGGCATTTTTCCCATAAGAGAGTGGTACACTATACTTCAGTGCCCTAACTTGTGTTTTCTATGACTTTGTTTACATTCTTCTGAATATCCAGGGGAAAAATGTCTTTTTAAAGGAAAAAATGAAACCCAAATCCCTAAAGTGACTTTGGAGGGTTGGAATGTTTTACTCTATGGCAAAAAATGAGTTCTTACTCTGTAAGAATGAATTTCTGGCTGCTGCTTTTATACTCAGATAGCAAGGAATTATGTTACTTTAGTAGCTAATTTCAGAGCAAACCATTATATCATTTTAGCAGCCAGGGGACTTGAGGTCACCTTATGGAAAACAGACTTAATTTCCACCAAGCTCTTAAGAGAACCAAGAAAACCATCAAATTGTGTCCTAATCTAGGAATTCATATAGTGACTTTGTATGCTGTGGTGCCCACAATACCACATAGCTTACCGTGTGTCCTCTTGACACATTTTTTTTTCCCTGAAGCATGTGATCATGTGTGCAAATGTCATTATATCCTAAAAGTGCCTACGGGCCGGATTTTTCAAATCATAGCTCCGTTGAATTTGAGGAGAGAAGCCATCTCTCAAGAGGCAAAGAAGCATGATCTACATATTTAATACATCTACCTTCCCTTATACTTTCTTCTAAGGCCTGATTTTCTTTGCTTGGGAAGTGGTATGTATCTATAATAAGCACCTTTATTCATTTATAAGACTAGTTGTTTTTCTAATTTAACAGGTGGCAGAAGAGAAACCAGTGAAAAGAGATGTCTTGTTATATGCCTGAGCAAATAATGGATGGGTGGTGGAATTGTATTTTCAGTGTGGCATCTGGATACGTCTCCATAGTTCTCAGAAGCCTTGTCTGGGTCTTCTTTGTCCTTGACTTTTAGGAAATACGATGACCCATTCAGCATTTTTGTTGATGGCCTCTAACTGGAGGCCTTTTTCTCTTCTTTTATGAGCACCTGAAAAAAGAGGAAATAGTAGCACACAATGAGTGTCTAAAGCAGGTACTCTAGACACACACAAACGCACACACAGATTTAGTTGGTCTAAGGTGAGCCCCAAGCTTTTTTTTTTTTTTTTTTTTGAGACAGTCTTGCTCTGTCACCCAAGCTTTTTTTAAAGTTTCTCAAGTGATTCTAATATACAGCCAAGGCTAGAAATAAATGACAAGGCTATGGGTTTTCAGGTTGCCCCAGAACCTTTGAAAGTACCTTAAAAGAAAACAAGTGGGTAGGGGACAAATAAAGGGACTCTACGCCCCCATCTACTTGGCTATTCCCATCCCCTTTTTGCCTGAGCAGTTCACTTTTGTCTATTTTATATATTGGGTTTCTAATGGGGGAAAAAAATTTTAAGCGTGACTCTAGATGTAGGTGTTATGCAAGAATGGCAAGATAGGTTTTGAATCAGGTTTTCGAGGATGGTGAGCACTGAGTCCTTCCATAAGAATTGGTATGTCATGCAGTCTCTGAGGAAGGTAGAAAAGAAAAGTAAATCTAATAGTAACAGATAACAGTACATAGTAAGCTAGCCTTTACCCCAGATGAGAAAAGCCCTGGTCAGTAAAGAAAGTAACTTGCCCAACCAAAAGTCTCAAAGAGGGGTTGCAAGCTGGCTACCAGAAGATTTAATTAATCACTGTGTCTTTGTCTTGGCTAGTGCCTTTTTTTTTTTTTTTAATATAAACTGGGCACTGTTTTCCAGTTGATCCCAATCTCCCAACACTCCACATTGTGTATATTTGACCCTCTCACTCACTTGCTTATCTTAAAGGCCTGGCTTCTGAAAGCGTTTATGTTCACAGACCCTAGAAAGCAATTTATTAGCAATTGCTATTTGCAGGGATATTTAATTTGATCATTAAAAACAAACTATCGGCTAGGCGCTATGGCTCATGGCTGTAATCCCAGCACTTCAGGAGGCTGAGGCAGGAGGAACACTTGAGCTCAGGAGTTTGAGCCCAGCTAGGCCAACATGGTGACACCCCGTCTCTACTAAAAATACAAAAATTAGCTAGGTGTGGTGACACGTGCCTGTAATCCCAGCCACCCTGGAGTTTGAGACAGGAGAATCACTTGAACCCAGGAAGCAGGGCAGTGAGCCGAGATTGTGCGACTACACTCCAACGTGGGTGACAGAGCGAGACTCCGTCAAAACAAACAAACAAACAAAAACAAAAAAACAGTATGTACTTGGCTGGTACAAGATACTGTGATCTCTTGTCCTGCTTCTCCAGAAAAATGTTTGTTGTAGATATTTAGGAGCCATTGAAAGAGTTATCTTTTATTTCCTGTCCTCAAAAAAAAAAAAAAAAGTATGGCTTTTCTTTAAGAGAATAGTTTGTTTGGTATTATAACCTCACAGAAAGTTTATGCAAAGTATTCATTTTAAGTACTGTATTAAATCTATTTCCAGAAAGCCAGGATGATATACCTGTCTCTTGGTAGGCTAGATTTCATCCCTTTTTTTATCTAGGCCAGATCAAACCTAATTAAAATTGTTCTTCTGCTTTATCTTTTATTATTTAAACACTCATTGCCCTCTGTGGTCTCACTAATGGACTAATTTCCTGAGATTATAAATTGGCATGCTTTCATTTCCAGATTGTAGCCTCTCTGTCATCATTTTTCCAATTCTTTTTTTTGATGTTTGTTTTATGCTGTATCACAAAATGGATTTCCTCATTTCTTCTTCCCTGAAATCACGTGTCCCCTTAGAATTAATGGATAAGCTGTGCATCCACGGATATTTATCCTAACGGCACTAATCAAATTTTGTATTTTTAAAAAGCAACCATGCCTTTAAAAAAAAAAAGTTGGCAAGACAGTTTTCGTTTTTTTAAAAAAAGCATAGCCCATTTCCCAAAGCAAATTAGTGGAAAAGTCCATTTTTAAAAATTCCTATATCAGTTCTATACCATAAAATTGAAATTATTGCCAATTTTTTGGCTATTATACTCTTTCTTATTATCACTTAAAAGTTGGACCAGAAAAGTATAGAAAGAGCATAATTTTAAAACATACAGCATAACTTTTTTTTCTTTTTGTAGCATTAATCTTATCACTGGTCATTTAGAGGAACCAATGCCAAACCCCATAGATGAAATGACAGAAGAACAAAAAGAATATGAAGCCATGAAACTTGTCAACATGCTTGATAAACTTTCCAGGTATTGTATTCCCATCCATTTTTTGCTTGGTTTCTAAAAATGGTCTATTTCTTTGTCTCTCTCACTGAGAGTTACCATAGAACAGCAACTCTGGAAATCCATGTTGATTGGAATAGGGTGGCCCAGGCAGCAGTAGTTCAGATAGCTCTTGGCTACCATGGTTTTTCTACATGTGCCGCTTCTGGATGTGCATTCCTAAACATTTAAACTCTCAAAGCTAAGATAGTAACTACCAGCGCACTATAATAATTAACCAACTAACCTCCCTGTCTTCAAAAAGATGCTGTGAGTTAGATTCAGTGATTTTGCTGCTGCTTTTATTTTTGTTTTAGCCTGTTTTAGTTTTTGTTTCAAATCACGATGCTTTTATTTTTTCATTTTTGATGTGTAAGTTTGCAATTACGCCTTTTTGGGTTGCTGCTGAAACCAAGAATTCTAAAATGTCATGCACCCAATAAGAAAAAGTGAAAAGAAATAGCTCACATGAAGGATTTTCTGAAAACAGGGACTTGTATTAATTAGGAGTTCTAAAAAAAAAAAAAAACAACTCCCCTTCCCCTCTTGCTTCTCACCTCCTTCCCCTTCAAAAATAACCAGTTTTGAAAATAATTAAATCAAGTATATACTAATCAGCAACTAGTCATCTTGGAGGAGTTATTAGAAAATAATTCCTTTCATACTTGGCTGAATCACTCTATTTTCTAGTCATACATTGAGTCACTATCTTCTTTAAGCCATCTTGAATGAATGCTTCTGTGTGTTGGTGGCAGCCGCCACTTAAAGATGAATTTCTTCTGGCCATCTCCTTTTTCACAGTAACTATGTAAAGGCTAGTATCCCTCAGTCAAAAGAAGGAGCCATTGGAATGGAAAAGCCAGAGAGCCAACCATGAAAGGGAAAGGTGGAACACAGAAACAAGCAGAGATTAAGGGCACAGCAGAGGCTTAGGGTAGAAATGGACAAGAACAAGAGACTGACATGGGGAGTGTGACAAGTATGGATATTTATCTATGCTGCAGAGTATGATGCTGGTAATGTGGCAGAAGTTGTTTAGGAGTAAATAGCTTAATTATCTACAAAGCTAATAAGACTAGAACTCAGTAACTTCCAGCTAGCCCTTTTAAATTTTCGTCCTTTCTCAAGAAGGTTAGAATTTACAGCTAACTGACTATACTCACAATCTTGAAAAGACATTGTTGCCTCTTTGCAAATTACATTCTCCATACCTTTGTATAGAACAGAAATGTTCCCTCCCAGAAGGGATTAATAGGCACAGAGAAGATACCGATAGGGCAAACCTATAGGAGGCAGAATAAGATCAAAATGAACATATAAAGATAAGATGGGTACTTGGCCACTTCCAGGAGGAGCTGATGTAGCTAATGAAACACAGGGGTATAAAAACAATAGGATAAGAACCAACAGAGTCAGGCCGGCCATGGTGGCTTATGCCTGTAATCCCAGCACATTGGGAGGCCGAGGCAGGCGGATCACCTGAGGTCAGGAGTTCGAGACCAGCCTGACCAACATGGAGAAACCCTGTCTCTACTAAAAATACAAATTTAGCCGGGCGTGGTGGCACATGCCTGTAATCCCAGCCACTCAGGAGGCTGAGGCAGGAGACTCGCTTGAACCCGGGAGGCAGAGGTTGCGGTGAACCAAGGTCGCACCATTGCACTCCAGCCTGGTCAAACAAGAACAAAACTCCGTCTCAAAAAAAAAAAAACCAACAGAGTCCATCTGGTAGAAACTGGAGAGGAAGGGTTAGCAAGGACCTGAGTAGAACACATTAGTGTGTTAGGACAGTAAACCAGTTGCATAAATTTCATATTCTGACCAACAACATGAGTTTTTAAAGCTTAACACAAATGCCGTTTAACTGGGCCATCTACCCTCGATGAGTAAACTCCAAGTAGGGAAATGGAAGATAGGGGAAATAACTGCCTAAGACTACACAGTATAATCCAGATACTTGGCTTACTAATAGAGGAACTACCATTTCATAAGGCATCTCTATCACAGGCACAGAAAACAAAGGTGCTAGGTCCTTCTCCTTTTAATCTCAGGGGAATCCACATATTCTAGAAGCTGCCAACAAATAAATATACAAACATCAAGTCTGAAACACCCCAGCTTCCACCTGATTTAAACTATGCCTCAAAGAAGATGCCTACTTATCCGGAAATACCCAGCAGATGCCCAACTGAAGGTGACACTGATTTTTGCATGTTTAAAGCAGAGCAAATATGTCTTATGTTGGCTTTGATGGTACCAATTTTGCCATTAAAGTTGAAGCAAAAGGCAACCTTGAGAATAGTTCAAATCATACAGAATTTTTGCATGATGTGTGTTGGGCGTTTTACATTGTCTGCCTTTGTGTGCTTTCTAACATTTGCTCTCACTAAATACAATCAATGACAAAACTGTATAAAGATCAGCAGTGGGCATTCCAAAGCAGTAATGCAAAGAATGAAGTCATTCTTTATGCGTCTTACATGTCTTTTGTGCTGTGTTCCTCATTAGTCTTAAGTTTCTTCTCTCTTTCCACTTTTTTTTGAGGTAAAAAAAGATGCCATAAAGCCAAAATAGACTAAACTCAGTACAATTCAGGGAACATTTACTAAGCAGCTACTCTGTGCAAGGCATCGTGCTAGGAACCTGAGGAAGATTCAGAGGAGAATGTGATAGTCTCTGCCTTTGGAAAACTCACATTCTAGTGGAAGAAATGACTGTAGTCTAGTCTAGAATACAAGGTGGAAGGAAATAACGACAAAATGAGTTCTATGTTGAAATGTAAGCATGCAGGAAAAGGAGTAGCTCATTCTGTTTGGATGATTCAGGGACTGTTTCACAGGAAAGCTAGCATTTGTGCTGATCCTAGAATTTTGATGTATTTAATAGAAAAATGGAAAAATGACCATTCATTCCGGGTGGAAAGAAATTTAATCTTGTTAATAAGTCTTGGATAGTCACATACTACTTATTTCTTCTAAAGAGCTCAGGTTGTTTTATCATTATTCGATTAATATGTTACCAGATTTATCACTGGGGGAAGCAAGTACCAAAGAATTGCCCAAAGCATTTCCAAGGTAATGACTGATGATAATTCATTTGCTTTTAACAGTTTATAAAACACTTTCACATACATTCTCTTTCTAGTTTCATTTTAAAAAGTGAGACTAGACCTTCATTTTCTAGAACTCAGGACGTTTGCTCTGTCCACTGTGCTACTGTGTCTGTCTGTTACAGTAAGTGTTTGCCAGGACACTTCCTCATCACCTGTCAGCATTGTACTATTGGTTAGTTCCCTCCCTTTCACTCTAGGATGCTCTGCATTCAACCAAGTCGTTATTGTGCTAAGAGTGTACCATAGCTTTGTCTGATTAACTTTCCTTCTCAAAAATGAAATGGTTTTCTCCTGCACCTGAATTGAAAGGCATGTGAGTAAAGGATAGGGTTGGAGGTGATGTGGCCAATGAATGGACACTAGACACTTCCTTTTTTCCATCCATAGGAGAGCAGATGTGAAGGACCTGCACCAGGATGGTGGTTAGCAACAGTGGCCCGTGCCAAAGCACTTACCAAAGTGATGATGACTAAGGTTGGTCATGCCAAGTACTGTTACTGAGCCTGGTGTAGGGTATAGATGTTACTCACTACCAAAATTGTAAAACCACCAATGTAAACGTTAAAATTACATTTCTGTTTTGCCTCCATGCTGGACGTAGCCGCTGCCTCAAGGAGCTCACCACCTTAGCAGCTTTCTCTCAGCTAGATTTCCAAAGATATTGGAGAGATTCGTGCTCAGATATTTTCTTCCCATTGAATACCAGCTGACTTAAGAGTATTCCAAGTGATTTTTTTTTTTTTTAGTATAAGTATTATATTTGTGATAGATGTAGATAAGGGGATTGGCAGTACACCTGGAGGTCTAAAGAGTTGGAAAAGAATCTATAAATCCCTATAAATCCCATCATGTCTAGCTAGTACAGTGCCTTGTACCCTGTAGTTTCCACTGTATGTGATGATAAAATAATGAAAATAGCTGGTCCCCAAATTTGAAGGGCAGTTTTTTGCTTTAAAATACCTACCTGGTTTAAGACTTTAAAGTATACTTTGTCAGTTCCATTTTTTGGCCAGATGTCATAAAATTCAGGGCCAGAAAGGAATTCCATAAAGTACTTTGAGCCATGACTGGCTTATTTAAATATTGGGGTCCATAATTCCTTTAATATAGAATGGTAACTGTAATATTTATCAAATATAAACATTTAAGGCCTGAGGCATGAAATTATAGAAAGCCTCATTTGACATTTTTAATGTGAGGGCAGAGATGGAAAAGCGGTTGAAATTTGCCTGCCTCTTCACCTCCTCTTTCCTTCCCTGACTTCGGAAAAAATAAGCCCCTGCAACTCAAGCAGGAGATCTGAATGGGAATTGTGTAGTTAAAGCAAGCCCACTGTGCCTAATACAATTTCATTTGCCTTAGCTATTGCACATAACTTGTATATAATAGTGGTGCCTCCTCTAGAAAAGGGGAGAGAGCATTGACTGGCTTAAGCTTAAACTAACCAAGGGAAATAATATTTCAAGTTACAGTTTTGTTTTGGCTTCTCTAATCCCCTTTAGTTTCTAAATTGGAACCAGAGCTAATTAATCCTCTACTCACCCTTACCCCATCACTGTCTAACAAGATACATTGCCTTTTTGCTTATATATTCTGCCATCAAAATCTATGTTTTAAAATTTATATTTATATAAATTAAAAATAATTGTTCTACCATTTCTTCCTTTTCTTACTCCTTAGCCAATAAGTGTTTCGTTTTCTTTTTTTTGTTGTTGCTAGTCATTGTGTACTATTTGGAACGTGACTTTTATAATAAATGCAGGCACCAGATATAGGATTAGTTCCCTTTAATCAAAAGATTAATTTTAAACTGACTAAGGCTGAGATAGGTAGTTTATAACTGAAAAATAACAAGTACATAATTTTTTCTTATAAATAAGTTATTTTACTCTCCTTACAAAAATATCAACGACTGTGATTACACTTACCTTTGTGATAAGTTAGTTAAGGAAATGCTTTTCAGGTACATTTCATAAACATGATCTAATTTTTAGAGCATTGTAAGATCTATTATAGATATGAAAATATAAAGATCTTGTTTTCGTCAGAAAATTATTTAACTACCCTGTCCAGTATGGTAACCACAGCTATATATGACTGTTGAGCACTTGAAATGTGGTTAGTCCAAATTGGGATGTCCTATCAGTGTAAAATACTCACTAGATTTCAGAGACTTAGCACAAAAAAAGTAAAATACCTCATTATTTGTTTAATATAGATTTACATATGGAAATGATAATTTTGATACATTGGGTTAAAATATTAAAATTAATTTTACCTATTCTTTTTCAATGAGGCTACTAGAACATTTAAGAGTACATACATTTGGCTTACATTGTGGCTTACATTATATTTTTATTAGACAGTGCTGTTCTACCTCATTAAAATATACTGTAAGATTGCTTGGAAATTGAATTAAGAGGACTTGGATCCAGCTAAATTAAACACCTTAAGGTGTCAGGGGAGGATTAATTTGAGAAGCTTGATATTATCTATCCTTAGGTTATATAGGACCTTTCCAGTAGCTAGACACCTCTAAGTAGGATGTCATGCTACCTTTGTATTGCCTATCTGTAGTCATTGTTCTTTAGATCTGTAGTGGGAATAACTACTTTGAGCTCTTGGTTAAAGTACTCTCTGAAATGGTTTTTGACTAGTAGAGGAACATCAAATAAGAATCATCTCCACTGGCTGTTTGCTCTCTTAATTCTCCTCATTCTTTAACTTTTAAGTCTGCCTTATTGGGAAGAGCATTAAGAACTTCTGTTTCTACTACTTTATTCAACAGTGTCAGTTGGCATGCTGACCTCTTATTAATATTTATTTTGTTAACTTGGACAACAGATTAGAAAAATTCTGTAAATAAATTACCAAGAAATAATTTTTTAAACCACTTAAAGATAAAACTGAACTTTATTCTTCTAGTACTATACCTGATCTCTTTTTCTCTATATTTTCTTAACCATGCTGTTTACTGTGGGTAAATTAGGTGGGTATCAGATTTTTAGAAGCTTTGCATGTGATCTAACAGAAATGTGAACAGTGATAAAAAAAAAAACTAATATGTATATAGTGCTTTAAGGTTTACAAAATGCTTCCATATACGTTATCTCCATTGATTATTAAAACAGCCCTGTAAATTAAATAGCGTCAGGTATTTTTTTAAAGATTAAATGCACCAAAGATTAAGTAACTAACCCAAGTCCAGTTTTCAGTCTTGAGACTCCAGATTGTGTGCTATTGTGAGAAATTACCAACAGCTCTCAAAAGTTGTCTGATTATTTTTAAATAAGACATTCTAAATTTTAAATAAATGAAAAGCATGAAAGACAGATAATAAGCATATTTACTTTAGAAGAGAACTAAGATTTAGAGGACATGCATTACTGCTTTTTCATTCCATAGTTGAGCTCTTCGTAGGTATCAGGTCAAATGCTAAATAAATAGCTTATATTTTAAAACACAAAACAAAGCAAAGCTTTATGAAGGGAACAAGTAAAATTTCTATGATTCTATGTTAATACAAGGTTTTAAAATTGTTTTAAAAAGAGAATGATTATGGCTCTTCTGACAAATTTTCATACATGTGATCACATTAATAAAACGTAACTTAAAAAAGGCTTCCCTATGGGACTATTTACCAAAGTTGTTCAACCGGCAACCCAGGACACTTGAATGCGGCCCAACACAAGTTAATAAACTTTCTTAAAACATTATGAGATGTTTTTGCAATTTTTTTTAAGCTCACCAGCCATCATTAGTGTTAAGTGTATTTTATGTGACCCAAGACAATTCTTCTTCCAGTGTGGCCCGGGAAAGCCAAACAATTGGACACCCCTGGTTTAGACAATTCCCAATTACCTTTATAAAATGGACAGACATGGTGATGTGGGGACTGTACGCCATATCCATTTGTCTTGGGTAACAATATTTTTATGTTGCATATTTTACTTTCCCAATTGTACCCAATCCCAAAGCACAATGATGAGGGCTGAGGGAAGGATCTCAGAATCCTTTCAAAGATGTAGCCTAGACCTCAAATTTGCTATGGAAAAGCTACCATACCACTCATTCCTACCGAGTTAGTGGCTTAATGAAAGATCGGTATAACCAGTCAGCCCTAGGAAGTCATTAGATGAAAGATGAAGGATCAGGGTTCAAGCCTAAAGGACGCTTTCACAGTATCTAACTGAACATGTTTACCAGTCCAAAGGTTATAATATTGTTGCTGTGAGAAAAAAAGAGGTGAAAACATTTATAAGAATATCACAAGTTATTGGGAAACCAGTTATACTTCAGTGGATTATGAACTATCCAGTGATGCTGAAATCTTGATATAAGATGCACTCCCCAGACTTTAAAAGAACTACAGAGCTTCCTTCTCAGGGCTATCACAGTCTCCATCCATTTTAACAGGCATTTTTTGAAAAGCTCTATGTTAATTAAAATGCTTTATTTATATACTAATTTCTCATCTGGTCTTTCAAATGTGAAAAGGAATTAAATATGAAATGGCTAATTTAAACTGTCAGGATTCTTTTTTCCAAGTCAACCTTACATTAAGAGCAGGAATCCTGTGCTTAAGAAATGGTTCCCAATTATCCTGTCTTGGGTTTTGTTATACATTGTACAGAAGTCAACAAAACAAGTATGTAACAGAACCTGCCTAAATAGCAGCCGCCCTCATTAAAAACAGAGAATTAATCAGGGGGTGATTGAAGGAAGCAATGCCTCATATGTTTCCCCCCCCTTTTCTTCTTTTCTAATCATAGAACAAAATATGTTACATAAAAGGATCGGAACTATTATGCAGTACTCAATTAGAGGGAGGTGAATAGGTCTCTAACATGCTGTTTTATCAAAAGAGCAGACTGGTGTTTGCATGACTGTTGTTTCATTACAGACCCTGTCATTAATTCCATGTGTCAATACTGCCCTGTAGTACACAGAGCAGACAAGAAAGAAGAGCCCTTGAAAACAAGGGAATGATTTTTGAGTCGTTATCAAGCTAAGTGGCAAGCGGGAAGCTGAAACTCGTATAGGTAAATTCGAAGGGACTCTTGGGAGATCTGCAAGTGGGAAACAAGAATGCATTTTACCAACTGCTTAATTATGTCCTGTTTTTCAACAAGTACACTTGAATTGAATGTTTTGTTTGTATTGCACAAACACATGTGCTGTGGGCAAGAGTATTCTCTTGCTTTCAGGTCAAGTAAAGTGTTTTATACACATACACGTCTGACCTATTCTATAATGTGCGATTGGGTATGTTAGTATCTGAACCCCAATTTTGCACTGTCACTTTTGGGGGAAAGAGTCATATAGGAACCAGAAGCCCTAAAAAGCAGAACCTTCTCTAAGGTTCTGAGAAGTCATATAAGCCCAGGCATCCTAGAGTATACCATACTTATAGGCAAACGGTGGCTCAGGAAAGTGTTAAAATATATCTGGAAAAAAAACAGACCAGAATATTTTAAATATGGTGTAAATTCCATATCTCCCAACCCTAGCTCTTTAAGAAATTATTTTTTTGGTTTCCATTAGCAGTCCCAAGGGTTAGGCTGGGGCAAAATAGGGTTTCCTTTCTTGGACGTGCTTTATCTGTGTCCTCTTGCCTGGCCAAGCCCTTGTAGATTATGGTTCCTTATCGTTTAGTAAGATCAAATTTCTAAATGATGTTTCGTTCCAGTTGAACATTCTTGGAGGCTTATCTCTTCCCTGGCCAGATGCCTGATCAGATGAGAAGCCCGCCATGATACTGTCACAGTGCCTAGAATGGGCTCTTTATCCAGTAGACACCACTGTACTTTTTGATACGAGGGCAGTCTTAACTTGTGTTAAGGCCTGTGTGTAGCATTGAAGGTAAGTATGAAGGAGTTGTTGCTATGTGAATATCTTAATCCTGATACACATTTCAATATACAGTATCTCCGTTTTACCATGATATACATGTATCTGACACATAGCCATCCTTTTTAGATAGGACCTTCATAATTTAGGACCAGTAACTCTTTATGAAATGGCCTGTTTATTGAGGGCCATGACTGAATTTGGATCCTTTTTTATAGCACTTGCCATTGCTTTGGTTTCCCCTTGTAATCGTTTCAATCATATGCTGGTAGTCTTGCAGAAAGGGCTTGTGGTCTTGGTGTATGTCTGTGACAATTTTGTAGGATGCTGTGTTTGACTCTTAGGTTTAGAATATCTGCATTAGAAACAAAGGCTTAGTAATAATGAGTTTGAGTATCTTTTAAAACCTAGCAGCTTTTTAAATAGGTCAAAATTATTTCATAGCCCAACACTTAGCCTCTTGAAATTAGTATAGAATGTTGGGGATCATCTTGTCCAACCACTCACTTTATAGATGGGGAGACTCAAGCCCAGAGAGGCAAGTGACCTGCCCAAGGACACCCAGCAAGTTAGTGGAACATCTGAGACTAGAATCTAGGTCTTCTGATGCCCCATATGGAAGAAGCTCAGTCTATACCAGTTAATGGTTGGGAATTCCAGGCTGTCTGGTGAAAAGGGGGCTTGACTTCTGCTGAACTATCAGAATGCCTGATGATATTAATTCATCAGGAAAATAATTATAGTTAAAATAACATGAGAATGATTCCTGACAAATGGTCTCCACTTATGCCACGTTTACTGAGCACCTGCTGTGTGCTGTGTTCTATACTAGATACTGGCAAATCACAGCCTGAGAAGACATGGACTCTGCCCTCAAGTTGCTCACAGTCTAGTACAGAACAACAAATCTCTGGAAAGCATTATACAGAATTTCCTGTGGAATGTTAATCCTGTTTCTAACCCTGTAAATCTTCATGATGAAAGTGAATCTGTACCCAGAGATTTAGCTTTTCTCTTCATGGTTTAGTCATTAGGAGTCCCATTAGACACCATACCTTTTCTCTTCAGGAAAATGAAAGATAATATCGAGCACAACTAAATTTAATTCACAAACAGTTATTGAGGATCTGCTATCTGCAAGGCACTGTGCTAGACACATAGGGATATGAAAATTGAGTAAAGCATAGACATTCTCTTTTTAAAATATCAGAGCAGTAGTATTTCATAGCTTTCAAACTTTGTAATGACAGTTATTTTTAATATCCTTAGAAGTGGGGGGTGGGGGGATTCTCTTGAAATAGAAAACAAGAATACCTTTGTACTCAAGTCCAGACTTGTCAGCCTAGGATTCAAAGTCTCCATTCAAATCCTCTTTTATACCTCATCTCTTTTGAGTTTTTTTTTTTTTTCCTTTATCTCAGCTGAGCCAGCCTGCTTGCCAGTCCCTGCACACAACTAACTCTTGCTTCTGTGCCTCTGCTTGACTAATTCTTCTGCTTCTGGGATGCCTTTCTCCCTGTGAATCCATGTCCATCACTGCCATTACAGTCTGGCCCCTGAGTCCACCTACTGCAAGGAGCCTGTGGTCAGCATCCCTGTCTCCTCCTGTGTCCCTCTCACATGTGCATAGCCATACGACTGGTGAAGGAATATTTCTGTGGTGTTCATTAAAGCTTCCCATTCTCTGTCCACATCTTGCTGATCTAGATACAACAGATTGCTAATGAAATAGTCCCAGATTATAAATGAAACAGTCCAATATAACCAGGTCATTTACCAAGCCTTTTAGGAGTGAGTCTCTGTATCAAATATTTCATTTTGATATTTGTGGGCCACTAGTTGAAGGATAGCGGAAGAAGATGAGAAAAGTTAGGATGGGGGTATGAGAAATAAGCCTGGGGTCAAATTAGAACAAACAGTCACACCTGTAAATGATCCTCTCCTACTCCCAGACAGGACAAGAAATCTCCTTTAAACCAATTTCAAATACAGTAAGGGTGTACTGACAAATTTTAAAGCTTAAAGAAAGCAGGGCTCTGCCTGTTAATCATCTCAAGCTTGTTGATCTGCTGTTCTGTAATTCTTTCAATATTGTTTAATGTGTGTGTGTTTTATCTTCTGAACTGACTAAAAGCTTCTTGAGGACAGGGACCATGTCTTTTATTTGCATCTGCATATTCTCCCCCCACTTAATCCCTAACTAGCATGGGAAAACCTTCTGTAAGCACCTAAGGGACAGGAACGACAATTTGTGGGTTCTAACTACATTCCAGCCTAATGTTATACTATACACTTTGTATGTATAGTAGCCTTTTGCCCTCATCACAACTTAGTGTGAGGTACGTGTTCCTGTCCTAATTCTACAGATGAGGAAATTGGAATTCAGTGAGTTCATTTTCTTACAGCTAGTGACTGGTCGATCCAGAATTAGAGCACAGGTCCATCTGACTCCAAAACCTTTATGTGCTTTTCACTATATCACAATAATAACAAATATTTGTTCTTTACAATTCACAACTCTTTGGTCTACATTATTATTATTATTATTACTACCACTACTTACATCTTCACTAGTCAGTAGGTACAGCCAGGATTATCACGACCCCCATTTCACTGGTAGGGAAACTGAGACTCAGAAGCTTGCCCAAGATCACACAGCTGGTAAGTGGAGGAGAATCGGGACTTCAGACAGACTTCCTGACTCCAGATCTTTTTTTTCTTTCCATGACATCACATTGCTGCCTTAATTCATTTGCACAATGCATGATTGTATGGCCAGTGTTCACTGACGCCTTTCCTACAGAAGTATCAATGAGCCCAGGCATTACGTAGAGCCATGTGGAGAAGAAAATAATTCATACCTTCAGAGGAGCTTCCATTTTAGTGGGGGTTGATACAAAGCACCCAGAAAGTAAATGCTTGAGAAGAATAGTTCACAAGTAAGAATTAAAATATAGGCCCATTGTTCCATAATGAAATCCTATAATTTGGCCATAAAACTAATTTAATATTTTTAATTATTTCCATAATTGGATTAGGGAGCAAGGGTAAAGCTGATAGACTTATTTGAAAATATTCCTCCTGGGTTTAGATGAGAAAGTGCTAGATACTTCACACAAGTTAGTAGCTAGCCCCAGAATCATCTTTTTATCAAAGAGATACAGTGGTGTTAGTCTCAGGAGTGATGGTATATCCACCCAGCAGTTTATCACTCAGTCCCATCTGCCAATCCTACTTTTACCGATCCCTACCCTTCAGTCCTCACCCCACACCTGAGTTTGCCAACCCCTTCAGACCCTCAGTGTTGCATTCCCAGCAGGTTCTCCCTCTTCTCGTTTTGCTTCAGTTGTTAATATGTAGTGTCCAACATCACAAAGTCCTTTAGCACCATCAGTTAGAACTAGGAATTTATTTAAAATATAGGTATGTAATTTATGTCAGTGCTAAAGAGAAGTTTTAACGGAAACATTGTTTCTGGCTCTCCACTGAACATTTCTACATGGTTGTCATGTAGGCACCTCAAGCCCTTCAGGTCCTAAAATATATCAGAATCTCCCCACCAAATCTCCATCTCCTATGTCCTGGCCCCATTGAATAGAGCCACCATCCACTTGGTCATCTGAGCTGAAACAACAGGAGCTCTCTACTTACTACTCTCATTCTCCAACCCCTTTTCCTCCCAGTGAATCGTGAGATCTACCTCAGAAATGTTGCCTTTTCTTCCCACAACCTCAGACTTAATCCAGTTGTCTGTCTCCTCCCCCACACACTATTATGATGACCCCCCTAATGACTTGTCTATCTGCCACCAATTCCAATGTGTCTATCATGCTGCTGCCAGACGTACTTTCTTATAAAACAAACGTAATCAAACACTCTTTACAGGGTAAAATCTAAGCTCCTTATTTTGGCATTTAAGACATTTTTGACTATTGCATCCCAAACTACCCTTGCAGCCTTACCTCCTGCCCCTCCTTCATTGAACCTCACCATTCCTCAAACACTGGACCCTTTCCCGGCTTCATGAGAGCACAGAGATAGAAAAGAGCTGACACAATCCAAAAAGGCCTAAAAAGATACAGAATCACACATATCAGTGGGACCATTCAGAGCTCTTTACAGTCTTCTTTATCTGAAATGCTCTGTGCCCGTCTGCCTAGTGCAGGGCCACTAACTGACACCTCACTTGGCAGTGCCCTCCCCAGGCAGCCTGGTCAGTGCTTCATCTCAGGAGCTGCCTCACTTCTTTGTTCATAATTCTCTTACAGCATTTACCTCATTCTGCTCGAAGTGACTGCTCCTCAAAGGCAGCAGCTGTACCCAGTCTTCCTTACCTCCCAGTATATGACACAGTTCCTGTCACATAGTTATTGAACAGATGTTGAAGACATGAACTCAGTGTGCTCCTCCAATGCAGTTAGGGCAGTTAATCCAGATGTGGTGGGCTGCAGAGATCACTGGACTAGGATTCAGGATACCCATGTCCCAGGTCCAGCTCTGCCACTAGATAAGTGACCTTGGATGAGTCATTCAGTCTCCTTTATTAAAGAAGGGGGTTGGACTAAATGATCTCTCAGACCCCTTCCAACTTTAAGTTCTGTGATTCTGACCCCATTTCTTGGATTGAGAAACACATTTCCTCCCTCATAGTGTTCAGGAGCCTCAACTTAGCCTGTCAGACGTTCACATTTCCCAAGCAAAGCTTTCAAACACTTCGAAGTTGTCTACTGGAGCTAGCCAGAGCTCTTCATTAGGCTCCTGTTGGCTTATCCATTGACCACTGAGCTGTTCTCACTCCTCCCCAGGAGGTTTCACTGTGTCTGTAACACCATTACACTACTGTGTGGCTGCCCCTTCCCAGGAGGGAGCCCTTCTTTCTGCTGGCCTAAGGGACAACTGTGAGGAGGGAGTCATTTCCCTTCCATCCAACATTATAGCTGCTGCCATGTGGGTTTTTGCTTATGGACATGTTTTTGGGGGGTGATGCCCATTTCTGTGATAAATAAGTTTTAAGCAGTTCATGGGGCTCTTCAAGGCCACTCTTAAGTACACTGCTGACCTTTTTAGGGATGGGAGGACTGGAGTTAGCAACTCAACAGGTACATTCACCATAATCTCCATGTAATAAATAAGAGCCTATGAAAAGATTAAATAAATCTTTCCTAATGCTTTTTGATTGGCTTAATCAATAATTAATCATCTTTAGATGAGGCTGTAACTTGTGGAGTAGATATAATTGGATTAGCTGAAAAGCAGCAGTTGGGGAGCTTTGAAGAGATTAAAATGGCTGTCAATCCCATAATTAAACTGCCACAAACAAAAGCAATGGTGTTTTTTAAAAAGGAGGAGGAGGAGGAAAGAAAAAGTGAAAGAGAGAAAGAAGGAAAGAAAAGTCGGAGAGAGAGTTGGGGAAGGCCAACTAATTTGAAATGAATCAACATATACTTAACATATCACTAGAGACTGAGGCAAAATCAAAACCGACAGATTTATTCCACTGAATGAAGTGTATGCATATCAAATCAGCCATTTAATTGTATGCTCCAACCACTGGGGCAGGTGAAATTTTGGCAGCTTCAACTTCTCTAAAACAAAACCAATCCACAAAAGGAAAAAAAAAAAAGTTAATTATTCAAAACAGAAGAGACCTGCTCCTTGTCCTGAGCCCATTTAGACCTTGACTTTTCATACTTTTAATTGGCTTAGTAGGTTTGGCCTGTGTGAATGAAGTCTTTTATCTCCCTCTTTTTCTTCCCATGCCCCTTTCATCTTTCCTATTACAAACACACAGAGAGAGCTCAAGGGAAAATACTTTGGTTTTTAAAGACTTTTCTTTTTAAAAGGTTGTGGATTTGGGTGGGGGGGAGGGGTGTGTGTGTGATGCTGGTGAATACTTTTTTTTTTCTCTCTCTTTTATCTCTTTTTCTAGAGAGGAGTTGCTTAAACCAATGGGACTAAAACCTGATGGGACAATAACGCCTTTGGAGGAAGCACTCAACCAGTACTCTGTCATCGAAGAGACCAGCTCTGACACAGACTAAAAGCATCACCTGCTCAACTCTCAATATTGCTTTATCAGCATCTTTTCTCTGTAGCTCCAGGGGAATCTTTTCTCTAAAACATTTATGCCCTTGCTTTGGCTAGAAACACATTAACTGGTTTACTCATGGAGAATCCAGCATATTTAAGAGGTGACCCTGTGTTTTTTGTGATATTGAGGCATTCATACAGAGCTGCAGTTAGACGGGGTTACGGGGGCTAGAAGCAGAAAAAAAATTGCATTTCATCAGGATGGAACTGAAGGATTTTATTCTATAAAGCGGCCCTGGTTGAATCTGGCAATTCTTTTTGCCAAGATTCCTAGCAGAAGATTTAGCCATGTCCTTCCCCTCACTTGTGTGAGTGGCCCCTTCTGAATCTCTCCAGCAGCCAGAGGCATGTGAGAAGCAGAATGAGCTGGTAAATAAAGCCTTGGGCAAGCAACTTCTTAGATCAGAACTCACCAAATGGAAGCCTAGCAGCTGCTCCATAAACCTAGCCCCATTCTTCATATCAATTTTGTATAAATATATAGAAACACACACACAGCCTCAGACTTACAAACTGATTATACTCAAAGTTTGTATGTCAGCTAAAACTTCAGAATACATTTCTCCCTATAAAGAGTTATAAATGATGGTTGAGTTCTCAGGCAGCTACAAATGCCTATTTATTCTCTAATGTACCTGAACACTAGTACCATAGAACTGAACCACCATCTGTATCAGCACACGGGGAGTGTGCATTCTGAGGTCTAACTCGGGGTGCCAGGAACACACACATCCTCCATCCCGGCATAGAGAATGGGGCTCCCTGAGTAATGGGAGTTCTTTCGTGGCCTCTGCTTGGGGTGGGGGAGTCAGCAGCACCCATTTGTACATATAGGTCATTCATACATCACGTTTTAAATTGGGGACTGTGTGTGCTGGTGTGTGTGTGAGTTCTACATTTCTACCATATGTGATCAGTTTAATAGTAACTTTATTTATTTAAAAAAAAGAAACAATTAGTTACTGTTAAACTGATAAAGGGTGTTTATTTTTACTTTTAGAATTGGTCCTATGAAGAAGTAGAAAGTGAGTCATGCACTAGACAGTGGGCCTAGCTCATCAGTGGCTAAAGTTGAAAAGGGGTTGGTTTCCTGTATATATATGTATGTATGTATATACACACGTACATACATTCATATATATACATATATACATAATGTGCTTAACCACTGCCTTTTAAAACTTTAAATTAAATAAAACATTGGGGTTGATTCAATTTGGCCATCTGTGTGTGTTTCTTTATAGATACATGGGCTAAACAATACTATTTCACAGTTTATGCTTTTTTAAAGTGCTTTTACATCCATGGTCCCACTTCTAATAGCCTTTTTAAGGACAGATAGAGTACATGGAGTGTTAGTGAAAAGGTCATTTATCCAGAAGTTACCTCTCTGGCAAAGCAAAAAAAATCAGGAATTGCGTCTTAAAGGCCCTTCAGCTGCCAGAAGAGATGTCACAAAGTTTCTTGCAGCTTACTTATGGGAGAGATCTTCAAGAATATCACTCTTAGACTCTGAACTGAAATTTGCATATGCTTGCAACATGTTTTATTAGCTGGCTTTGAAGCTCACAAAAGAATGGCAAAGAAAGAGGCTGCTAGATTGAAGGCAGGCATACTGAAAGAAGAAAAAGGCCAACTGAAAACTAGATAGTGAGATGAGAAGAAGAATAAAACTTCAAGACATAGCAAATATGGGACTGTCTGCTTACCAAAGGATACTCTAGTTGACCCAGAAAATATATGTACAACAGTATGGCCCATAGACTACTTCTCATAGTGGTGACCCTGAGTTTTTTTAAAAGAAGTTAAATCCAGAATGCTTTATAAAAGGCTAGGAAGAAGACAATACATGTTAGAATTTCATCCAAAATATTTGAGGGAGAGGTGAGTGACCCAGGTTTTAACCAACAGCAAAAGAAATGGGCAATTCATAATTTTAGATTAAGTGAAAAGTTTAGAAAAAATTTAAGTATTTTTGTTATTTCATTCTACAAATGCATTTTTAAAGTATTTTTATAATTTCTATAATCAAATAGCTTTGGCATGCATGTCAGCTTACCTAAATGAAGATGTGTTTAATGAAATGCCATCTTACCAGCTTTCTTTATGCAGAGTAAGTGTTTGAACAGTCCTGTTTCAGTAGCTGTGCTCTTCTGCTTTCAGTGAGTTCTGTTTCATTTTGCATTTCTCTGCACTGGGCACTAAGCTTTGTTTTTGAAAAGAGAATTTGCGGGGAAGAAGATGAGAGTGTCTTCATCTGGCACACGGAAAGAGAACTAATGTCTGTTAAGTGCTTACTACATGCTGGGCTTTTGATGTATGTTATCTCATGTAACCTCACCTTATTGCATATGAAAGATCCTCTCCAGAAAGCTTGTGAAAGTTACCCCACGTCACAGCAAGGAAGAGTCCAACTCTGGTGGCCTGACTCCCAGCACCACTCCTTCCTTTTCCCCACAGCACACCTGGGCCCACACTGTGCCTCCTTAGGGCTCTGAAATGCTGGGAACCGAGTGGTGTGAGGAGGGTGGTCATTCTCAGGCCATTTTAAGCAATAACTATTTCAACAGAACTAGTTTAAAGAAGTTTTTAAGCAGGGAAGTGACCTGGAGTGGAAGTATGAGTGGGAAACTTGCATGGTCAGCACTGGATTTCCAGTGAAGACCTGGAATCCATTAGGATAGGCCAGGGACCAAGGCTGCAGGCTGGCCTCTCTGCCCACAACTCTCCTGACCTTGGAAGCAGGGTACGGAGGTGTGTGTCCTAAAATAAAGCATTTGAGCTGCTGCTACAGAGGAACAATCACCAGATATTGTGACCCTTTCAGATGCCCAGTAGTCCTGGGAGGCAGGCAGGGCAGGTGTTATTATCCCTTCTTTATAAATAAGGACACAGACTGAGGCAGTACAAGTGACTCTAAACACCCCCTTAGTGCCACATCAGTCTTGCCACCTCCCAGGACTAGGTGTCACCTGTATTGACCTCTTCCCCTCTGATTATAAAAGTAATATATGTTCATTGTGGAAAGTTTGGAAAATGCAGAAAATAAAATTAATAATTTACCCCAAATCCCACCATCCTGAGATCATCACTGTTAATGTTTTAGTGTATTTCCTTCCTGTATTTTTTCTATGCATATATAATTTATTTTACTACAAGATTGGGATCATGCTGTATTTACAGATTTGTATCCTGCTTTCTTTAACATATTGTGAGCATTTTCCCATGTCAATAAATATTCTTCAAAAAGTAATGGCTATATGATATTCCATTATGTGAATTGTGGCAGACGCTGCTAGTTTCCTTCCCAATATTCTAACAGAAGATATGACCACCACGCCCATCAAAAAAAAAAAAAAATTTAAAAAGGTGGTGCCTGCTGCCTTTCTAGAAGGCAGCATGAGTTGTTAGTGCTGAAGAGCAGCAGGAACTAGGGGTGGCACCAGGAGGAGCAGACTTGCTCTGCTACACAGCACCAGTCTCACAGAAGCCTCGGCAGCACAAGTCAGAACAGCTAGAGTAAGTGCCCAGATAACTATAGTTTTTGTCACGAAGAGTTATTTGAAGGGAGCAAGGGAGCCAGGTGACTTAGAAAAAAGTGCATTAAAAAAAAAAAAGACATCAACCATGTTTAGTGTTTAGTCCAGTTATTGGCATTAATTTTCTAGGAGATATTCACTGCAGTTCCAGAAGTGGAGAACACACAGGGATGGGGAGTGATGTGTGACTCTCAGTTTTGAAAAGCAAGGTAACACGTGTCAGAATAGGTGTGTGATAAGCACAATATGGAGAACAAACTGTTCAAGGAACAAATTGCGGCTGAGGAAGGGAGATATTTGTAGCAACTATGAGAAGGTTTAAGGAAAGGGAGAGGTTTCTAGAGAGGACTTAAAGTGGTGTGACTGATGCACTGTGTTGAGTCCCTGCACCAGGTCTCCAGGTCTAAGAAACATCAAAGAATATCAGAGCAGCCTTTCTTAAAGCGGAGGGGACTGGAGATAATGAAACCTACACGCCCTGAATTGTAGACAATGAACATACTCTCCCGTGCATCTAGAACAGTGTAAGTTATGTAACATTCTGAGAACTGAGAAAATAGTCACTCCAGTCACTTTCTGTGTTCTGTGGTCCAGATGAAACCTGGTTGAAAAAGGCTGTTCTAAGAGAAGAGATCAAAATTATTCTCCAAGGCTTCTGGAGTCCGATTTGCATTTTCTTTTAGTGCAGCACAGTGAAGATCCTAAGCCTGACCCTGCAGCTATATCCAGATCTCAGAGACTTCTACCTTTTCTGCACTGAACTTCACAATAAGAGCTGCAAGTATTTGTTGAGCAATCACTGTGCCAAGCACTTGAAGTTAGACTGTGCACTAACATGCATGGTGTAAGAAGTCCATAACCAAAGTCTGTACTGTGCACTAACATGCACAGTCTAACTTCAAAACAATCTTGAGAAGTAAGCGCTATTATAATAGCTTCCATCCACTTTTCAGATGAGAAAACTAAGACATAAAGGTGTTAAGCACTGTGTGCAAGCCCACAGCCCTCTCCATTTGCTTATTAATTGATACACATAGCAAAATTTGAACTCCAGCCTGATGCCAGAGTCCATATAAATACTATGCTTCAAATATATTGCTTCTGCAATCAGAAAAATGCAATAAAATCTTGCTTATTTGGAAGAAAAGAATGTCAGAAGAGACAAATGGGAAAAAACAGAATTGGGAAAACAACACATTATTCTTACTTCATTTTCGTATCTCGCACATTTCTTATCTAGCTCCCATTCAGGAACTAGTCTCAAAGATAAACCTATAGTCCCAAGCACACCAATCCATATCAATTTCTTCAATTAACATTGAGCATTGACTATGTCCCAGGTACTCGTCAGTGTGCTTGGGTATACAAACATAACTGGAAGTTCCTATCCCCTAAGTGCCCACAGTGTAAGAAGTCCATAACCAAAGTTTGTACTGTTACAGGATGCCAGAATGAGGTGTGGCTAATGCCAGCCAGGAGGATTGCAGAGGGTGAATAACAAAGTTTTGTAGGTAACATACGCGTTTTCCATCCACTGGAAAAAGGCTGTTGCTACCAAAAGAACTGGGTCAAACACAAGCTCTTGGGCAAAAGGTTTACAGAACACAAGTTGTTGAGTATGATGGAAACAGCTATCCCATGCCCATGATTGGACACATGAGCAGCAGCCTTTCAGGCATGAAAAGGACCCCACCAGGAAGAGCACTCTGGCTGCCGTATAGAGAATGGATTGATGCAGGGACAGACAGAAGAGACCAGACAGAAAGCTGTTGCCTCTACCTGGGAGGGGCAAGTAGGGCCTGGACTAGAACACTGGCAGTAGACATAGAAAAGGGGATGGATTCAAGAAATATTTCAAAGATGAAACACACTTTGATCTTGGAGAAAGGCAAGAAAGAGCTCATTTAACTCATGAGAATGAGAATGTTTGGAGAAAAGATCATCTGAACCATTGGCCCCCCAACCTGTGAACTAAACAACTCTGGGTTTGGGAGCAGGAGAGTAGAGCTAAGAGTTAATTCAAGGAGTCTGCAAATGTGTATGGTCACCAGACATCATTTATATACCAAATAAACAATGCCGTGGACATGCAAGTACTCCTATTGTACAGATACTTTATATGTACATGTTGACATGATAAAAGCTTATTTATATAAGTTATTACTGCATTCTTAGTATCCTTTTGCCCATCTGTATTTTCTCAGTTAAAACATGAGAAGCCACTATTATGCGAAAGGAGACCCTGGAAAATTCAGGCTTTAGAAAAAGAAATTCTCATAATTGAAAAAACTTATAACTCTTAGTAAAAAGTATCAGAAACTCTAACTGAACTAGCTTAGTAATGGAAGAACATGTATCTTTTGTAAAGAAAGGAGGAGATGAAAAACCAAGCTGTGGAAAGAATGGAGCGGGGTCTCGGTCACAGCTGAGACCTGAGTCTTATTACAGGAGCAGATAAAGGGATTTATAAAATCCGTGTTCAGTGATGTCATGATGGTAACTTGAAGTCAACTGTGGTGGGAATGTTGACACCATGTGAATCAGCAAACACCATAAATTAGAGCTTTTATTCCCCTGGAGAGCCAATTAAACATTTACCAGCAATCACTGTAATATGCCCTGCAGAACCCCAGAATGGCTTAGGAATCAGAGATACCAGTAACATCTGCAAATAAGGGTGTGGGTGGGCTTTAAAATAGGCAAATTCCACTCTGCCACCAGCCCCTCCCACACACACACACTCGCAAGCGTGTGCATACAACCAGGTGACTCCCAATCCACCTCCCCAGCATAAGCCAGGAGTTTCACTGAGGAAGTTAATTCAAAAGGCTCTAGACCCTCGGACTCAGGCATAGAAGAAGAAAGCGGTATCTTACTGAAAACAAGAGAATCAGGTAAGAGACCTCACATTGAATCACTGGATCTTCAGCCTCATTCCCTAGTCAGCTCAAAGAACACTGGCAGCCAGGACTCTTCTAGCTGAGAAAACTGACCCAAAAGAAGAGATATAGAGAATGAATATTAGGAATCCTCCAATGAAATGCCCAGATCCTAGCCTTTTCACAGTCACTCAAGCCACCATTCATTCATTCGTTCAACAAATATACACTGAGTGCTAATATCCCAAGCACTGCAGAAGGTGCAAAAGACACAACTGTGAACAAAACAAAGACCCTGACTTTATGGAGCTTTCAGTCTTCTGGAGAAAGACAACAAATAAATCTAAACAGCATACTGTACTGTCACATCAAGTGATGATAAGTCCATTGGAAACAAAAGCAGAGTAAGGCCCAAGTGGAAGTTTTATAAAGGGTCATCAGGAAAAGCCTCTCTGATAAATTGCCTTTTTGAGCAGAGACCTGAAAGAAGTGGGAGGAAAAAAGCCAAGTGAACACTTAAGGGATGTTCTCTCCAGGCAGAGGACCCAGCAAGTGCAAAGGCCCTGAGACAGCAACAATCCGGATATGAAGGGAATGGCAGGGTGGCCAGTGCAGCTGGGACAAAGGAAGAAAAGGGGAGAGAGACAGGAGATGAGGTCAGAGAGACAGAATGAGACCACATCACACAGGCCTTGGAGAAGACACCATCGGCTCACACAGAGCTCCCAATCAGGTTTTCTGTGTCTCACTTGTCCATATGGAGGGACAGTCCACAGGGTCTAGACCTTTAAGGAAATCCTCTCGCATGAAAAACAGAGGCCAAAACAAACCAAAAAACAGGGAGCCAAAGAAAACATCTACGAACCCGTGATTATCATAGACTTCAGCTCTATTACAAGAGAAGAGCAGAGCAAATAAGCAAGAACTAAAAATAAATAAACCTAGAGCTGAACAAGGCAATTAAATAAAATAGAATTAACTGATAAGCAGTACGCTGGGTAGTGGTTCACTTTATTTTAAAGTGCAGTCATGAACCACATAATGACATTTCAGTCAACAACGGGCAGTGCATATGCCCATGGCCCTGTGAGATTATAATGGAGCTGAAAAATTCCTGCAGCCTAGGGACATTATCGCCATCGTATCATCGTGGCTCAACGCATTACTCATGAGCTTGTGATGCTGCTGGTGTAAATAAACCTGCTATGCTGCCAGGCCTATACAAGTATCACGTTTAATTATGCACAGAAGGCTGGGTGCAGTGTCTCACACCTGTAATCCCAACACTTTGAGAGGCCAAGGCAGGAGGACTGCTGGAGGCCAGGAGTTCAAGACCAACCCTGGCAACATAGCAAGACCCTGTCTCCACAAAATATTTTTGAAAAATTAGCCAGGCATGGTGGCACACACCTGTGGTCCCAGCTACCCAGGAGGCTGAGGTGGGAGGATTGCTTGAGCCTGGGAGGTTGAAGCTACCTTGAGCCATGGTCGTGCCACTGCACTCCAGCCTGAGTGACACAGACCTTGTCTCACAAAAAAAAAAAATTATATACAGTACATAATACTTCATCATAATAAATGACTATATTACTGGCTTATTTACTGTATTATGCTTTTTATCATTAGAGTGTACTCCTTCTACTTATTTTTTAAAAGTTAATGATAATGCAGCCTCAGGCAGGTCCTTCAGGGGGTATTCCAGAAGAAGGCATTGCTATCATAGGAGATGACAGCTCCATGCATGCCATTGCCCCTGAAGACCTTCCAGTGGGACAGGATGTGGAGGCGGAAGACAGTGATACTGGGGATCTTGACACTGTATAGGCCTAGGTGTGTTTGTGTCTTAGTTTTTAACAACAAAGTTTTGTTTTGTTTTGTTTTGTTTGAGACAGTCTCACTCTGTTGCCAGGCTGGAGTGCAATGGTGCAATCTCAGCTCACTGCAACCTCTGCCTCCTGGGTTCAAGTGATTCTCCTGCCTCAGCCTCCTGAGTAGCTGGGACTACAGGTGCACACCACCATGCCTGGCTAATTTTTGTATTTTTAGTAGGGACGGGGTTTCACCGTATTGGCCAGGCTGTTCTTGAACTCCTGACCTTGTGATCCATCCACCTCGGCCTCTCAAAGTGCTAGGATTACAGGCGTGAGCCACCGCGCCCTGCCACAAAAAAGTTTTTAAAAGTAAAAAAAAAAAAAAAAAAAAGAAAAAATTTAAAAATGGGAAAAATCTTATAGAATAAGAACATAAAGGAAAATATTTTTGTACAGCTGTCCAATGCATTTATGTTTTAAACTAAGTGTTATTACAAGAGTCACAAAGTTAGAAATTTAAGTTTATAAAGTAACTAAGTTACAGTAAACTAAGGTTAATTTTTCTTGAAGAAAGAAAACATTTTTTAATGAATTTAGTACAGCCTAAGGGTACAGTGTTTACAAAGCTTGCAGGAGTGTGCAGTGATGCCCAAGGCCTTCCCATTCACTCGCCACTCACTCACTGACTCACCCACAGCAACTTCCAGTCCTGAAAGCTCAACTCGCAGTAAGTGCCCTGTACAGGTGGACCATCTTTTATCTTTTATACTGTACTTCAACTGTACCTTTTCTATGCTGAGACATGTTTAGATACACAAATCCCTCCCATTGTGTTACAGTTGCTTACGGTATTCGGTACAGTCACATGCTGTACAAGTTTGTGTCCTAGGAGGAACAGGCTATGCCATCTAGCCTAGGTGTGTAGTAGGCAAGACCATCCAGGTTTGTGTGAGTACACTCTGTGATGTTCACACAATGACGAAATCACCTAATCACAAGATTCTTAGAACGCTTCCCTCTTGTAAAGGGCTGCCTGACTGTATACTTGAGTCTCTCAGAAAAACCAATAACATACTGAGCTAAACACAGAGCATAAATATCACAAATATTTTGTGAAATTGGACAGTACCTGGGAGCAATCCAGCTCCAGGAGCGTCAGAAAACTGAAGCCAGAGTTTCAGGCTTCTTACACTTCCTGTGTTTCCACTTTGCTTTCCTTCGTTTTTTATTTTTTTAATTTTGTTTGTAGAGACAAGGCCTCCCTATGTTGCCAGGCTGGTCTCGAACTCCTGGGCTCAAGCAATCCTCCTGCCTTGGCCTCCCAATCCCTTATTTTTTAGTAAGATTTTTTAAGTTCTCACCAGTCTTAACTGTGTTTAGGAGAGCTGTGGAAGGGGAGTGTTTTTCTAGCTGGTACAAGATGGCCTGGAGTTTTTTCTAAACTTGCACAAAAATGCTTACTATCATCATAACCATCATCATCATCATCATCATCAAAGCCATAACAGCAGGAACTGAACTGTGAGAACATGCTGAAGGTAGAACTCAGGAGAACAGAGGGTCTCAGGACTATATTAGCAACTCTATCCTCTGGAGAATCTTCTTTCAGAGTTAGATCTTAGAGATCCTCATTTATATTTTATTTGTAAAGTCCGGCCTTTCTTTTCATTACCCCTGCTACATCTGCAGCCTGTTACAAACCTTACACTTTTTTTAATCTGTAAAAAGTGTTGCTTTCTCCAGTGCAAAGCAGGAGATAGACTCTCAGGAAAAAAGATGTATGTAATTATTACATGCATTATCTCACTTAAGACTTCCATGGATAGGTGAAGACCTTGTAACTGATGAGAAATTGAGGTTCAGAGAGATAAAATCACTTGTTCAAAGTAAGTAAGCTAGAGTTTCATAGAACAAGGATTTCATAGTCATCTGTATGACCCTCAAATTATGTTTTTAGTTACTAGATCACACTGTCTTATGAGATGATTTACAGTCAATTCTTAAGAAACCTGTGCTAAACAATTTCTTTGATTTGGCAGGCTGGCAGGAAGGGAAGGAAGGGAGGGGAAGGGAGGGAGGGGAGTGGAGGGGAAGGGAGGAAGAAGAGGGGAGGAGAGGTAGGGGAGGGAGGGAAGGGGAGGAAGAGGAGGGGAGGGGAGGAAGGGGGGAGGGGAGGAAGAGGAGGGGAGGGGAGGGGAGGAAGAGGAGGGGAGGAGAGGGGAAGAAGAGTGGAGGGGAGGGCAGGAAGAAGAGGGGAGGGGAGAGGAGGAAGACGAGGGGAAGGGAGGAAGGGGAGGGGAGGGGAGGAAGAGGAGGAGAGGGGAGGGGAAGGGAGAGAAGCCATCATCAACCAGTCTCCATTTCTCACCTGCAAGTTCTCAGGAATAATAACAAAATGTAGTAAGTTACTCTGACAGTTGATGCACTAAGGGCTTTGTATGATTAAGCTCATTTTAGTCCTCACAAGAACCTTATATCATCCCACTGCTTTTATTTCTAATGTACTGATGGGAAGTGGTGGCTGAGCTTAGGTCACTTAACTACTTAGCAGTAGATTTGGAATCAAAAGCAGATTGGCAGATTCTAAGCCATGCCCTCTACCCACCAAAGGACTCAGCACCCTGATCCAATATGCCTCTTCCTCATGCATTTCTATCTAGGGACACTTTCTAAGCATCCCTTGATACCATTTCTAGTTTTGAATCTGAATGTCTTGGAAAACTGTCTAGCTGTCCATGTAGCCCAGACAGCATATCCTGGGGCTCCACCTCCTGGTTCGGAATCAGTTTCATCAAATATTTTCCTTGACCATTGAACACCCGCCAGATTCACATCCCGCACATGAGCTCATTGACTGCCCATAGCGGAGGTGTGTGGTGGAAGTTTCTCCACTGCCACCCTCATTTCAGACCAGCGTCCTGTGGCTCGGAGAGGTTGTGTTAACAGAGCTAGTGCACTGGAAAGTCAGGACTTGAGTCCAGCTCTTTGGATTCCACGTCTCAATTCTTTGTATCATGTAGACAGCTGGTTCTCAGGAGTGGATAATCCAGCCCACCTCATTCCAGTTGCATTAGAAACTTGGTCCTATTTCCTATGGCTCAAATCCTCTTCTCAAGCCCTACTTCCTTTCCCAGAGGCGGAGCCTGGTTCACACTATAAGAGGCAGTAACCCGGGGGCGGCAGCTGCACAGGAGTGGGTGGCAAGGGGACAACTTTTGACCATCAATCTGAATATGGTATGTTTCTTTCTGTTACCTCTAATCTCTCACCATAGTCCCGACAACCATCATATCCATTTATCTTCAAAAATCACTGAGAGAGTGTCCCCTTTGGAAGAGCAACCCCTTGCGTTGCCTGCCCTACCAGCATATCTGTTCCAACCAGACCCTCTGCTCCTGGCCAGACCCAGCCATCCCAGACACACACCAGATAGCTGTCAGGCAGCCTTCCGCATTTGGAAGTTTTTCAGCAAACATAATAAGAGTTTCCTTTCCACCAGGGTTGGGAAAACCATCCCATTCTGAAAGACCAGACCACAAGCCTCTTCGTCTTAATACTTGCTGAAACAGAAGTAAAAGTAAAAAGGGCTTCTTAGCCTGGAGGCACCATTCTTGGCCTGGCAAACTTATTTCCATGCTCTTCACTGTAGGGAGAGGAGGGAGTTGGAGACGGAGTGTGCGGGTTGGTAGGAGCTGCCCTCTCCCTGTTTTTCTTGGTGTCATTTAACATAATTTAAAAGGCAAGGGGAAAAAACTGATATCTATGTGACTGCTTTCGCTTTAAACTTGTCCGACTTCGGAGGCTGATTATGGCCAAGTCACCCATATTTTAAAAACATTTACAATAAAATGATGCATTTTCTTTTTGTGCCATCAGCTTCCCTGATGAAAAGCAGAAATGCTTTAAAATTGTCCCTTTTTGTTAGCAGTAATGGCTGTGCTATATTTCAGCTCATCCCCCTCGTGGGCATAGAAAGGGAAGGGTAATAAAGGGCACAGCTGTAGACACTTTATGGCCTGCGTGGGGGCTGGGGTTGGGGGAAGGGGAGTGGAGGCAAGAAACAGATTGACTGTGTGTCAACAAATGCAGCTGGGAAAGAGAAAGCTCTTGAAGACCCCTGCAACTGAAAGTCCTGGATAAATGATGTTCCTATTTGGAAAGGAAAAAAATGGAGGTGAAATTCAATAAAGGATGGCTGAAAAGAGAAGGGTTCCAAAGGCCTTTCTCTGCAGCTAGGCAGCTCCCAAGAGAAATGAGCAAAAGTGGCCGTAGGCGACAGGGGGTGGGAGGGGGGCTGCAGCCCAAAGAGGCAACAAAGGCCCATCCCGGCCAATGCATTACAACGCCAGGGTTGGCCAAGCCGGGCCCTGATGAGCCCGGCCAAGTTGGGGGTGGAAATGGTCGAGTTGAATGAAATGCCCCAGGAAACCCTGACACAGTTATATTCCAGGGCGTGCTCATGCCTTGCATTTGAGAAAGAAAAAGGCAGAAAATAGATGACCCCTTAGGGCAGAGGCTGAGTCAGGTTATGATAGAAAAAACGTTGCTCTGGGGGTCAGGAGACTTAGATCGAGCCCCAGCTGTGGCACTGACCAGCTTTGTGAGGTAAGCATGTCCACGAGCGGTGTCAGCCCTGAATCTGCAGGCCCTTGATTGGTGATGAAAACTTGCCCTTCCAGCGTCTCACTGGAATCTCACCAACACCCTGGAAAGCAAGTTGGGATCCTTGGCCCTGCCATCTGCACACAAGAAAACGAAGTCTCAAGGAGGTTTCGAAAGTGTTTGCTGAGGGTCACACAAATAACAAATAGAAGAGACAGTCTTCATTTCCAGGAGAACCCCTTCCTTCCTTTTCCATTCCATTGGCCTCGGCGAATGGGGAGAGAAGCTTTCCTTCATGAGAACCCCATAAGGAAAGCCTCTAGGAGGATGTAGCTGCATCTTCTGGGGACCAGCACTTCCCACAGAGGTTGCTGGGCACCAACTCTAAACCAAATTATATCTGTTAGAAAGCAAGGAGCGGCCAGGCACGGTGGCTCATGCCTGTAATCCCAGCACTTTGGGAGGCCGAGGCAGGTGGATCATGAGGTCAAGAGATTGAGACCATCCTGGCCAACATGGTGAAATCCAGTCTCTACTAAAAACGCAAAAATTAGCCGGGCGTGGTAGCGCGCACCTGTAGTCCCAGCTATTCAGGAGGCTGAGGCAGGAGAATCCCTTGAACCCGGGAGGTGGAGGTTGCAGTGAGCCGAGATCACACCACTGTACTCCAGCCTGGGTGACAGAGTGAGATTCCATCTCAAAAAAAAAAAAAAGAAAGAAAGCAAGGAGCAGAAACCTCACTCAGTCTGGCTTATATAAGAAGCGAATCTCACAACACTTGGAAGTCCAGAGGGTTGATCTAGCGGCTCTACGCTGGTAAGGAAGCATCGCTCTGCTCCATTACTGCAGAGAGAACTTCACCCCGAAACTAGTAGCCAAATGGCAGAAGTTCCAAGCGTAACATCCAGACATGACAATAACCAAGAAGATCACCTTTCCCTGCAACTCCCTCTTAAGAGTAAGAAACCTTCCCAACAGACCTCCTGAAGACTCTGGACAGAATTGGGTCATCTGCCCATTCCTGAACCAATTATCAAGGGGAATGGGATTACCCTTAGTTAATAAAAGCCTTTACCTGGAACTAGAGCTCAGGTCAGCTCTCCCCGAAGCCCATGGTGGGGAGTGGAGACGTGAGAAAATAGGATTCTGCTGGAAAGAAAGTTGTAGAAACAAATTTTGGATAGACAACCAATAGTGACCACTGAACAAATAGCATCCGCTAAAGAGGTTTGAGAAATACATGGCTCTGACTATGTACCTGCTGGAATGGCTAAAATAAAAAAAGATGAAATGTGTCCCCAAAATGAGACAATGCATATTAAGTCCTTAGCATAACACCAGGCACATGGTAAGCAATCAATAAGTACTATCTGTTATTATTATTGTTATTATTATTACTGAGATGGAGTTTCACTCTTTGTTGCCCAGGCTAGAGTGCAATAGCATGATCTTGGCTCACTGCAACCTCCACCTCCCGGGTTCAAGTGATTCTTCTGCCTCAGCCTTCCTGAGTAGCTGGGATTACAGGCATTTTCCACCATGTCCGGCTAATTTTATATTTTTAGTAGAGATGGGGGTTTCTCCATGTTGGTCAGGCTAGTCTCAAACCCCCAACCTCAGGTGATCTGCCTGCCTTAAGCTCCCAAAATGCTGGGATTACAGGCGTGAGCCACCACCCCTGGCCAAGAGTCTGCATTTCTAACCAATCACAGCTGAAAGCAGTGATGCTGGCCTGCAGACCACACCTTGAGAAGCAAGGCTCTAGGTCTCAGGGAAAGCATGAATCAGAGGAATTGGAGAGAAATGGAGGGGAGGGGTTCTCCCACAGGTGGTGGGAACAAATCTAGAGTGTAATGTTACAAAACTGTTATCAAGTCTGCATTTAAAGTTGGTGTCACTTAAGAAACACAGGTTACAAAATAACTGGTTGCCACATATTAGCAAGAATTAGACAAGCCTGAACTATAGTGTTGTGATTAAAACAATAAACAAATATGTAGGGTGTTTTAAAAATACTCAATTGCTCTGCTGTCTTATTAAATACATGGCCTTATGAGGTAGATTTTAGCATTATCCCCATTTTACAGAGACTTCAATGAATTTGCCCAAAGTCACCCAATCAGCATAAGTGACTAAAACTAGATTAAATTTCCAGCTTGTCTAACTCTACATTTTTTTAAATCTTTCAAGCTTTTATGTAAGTACAGTGATCCAGGATGGATTTTAGATCTTGTTGAAAGCAGCCACATCCATGGGCTATACATAATCCTCAAAAGCAGCGATCTGCTTCCCCAGCATATCTGTTTCAAATTTATCATCTTCAACCACACAATGTATTTGAAGTTTCTTAAATCTGTATCCCACAGGAAATAGTTTAGATGAGCCCCAGACTAAGCCATCTGCTTGGATGCTTCTGACTCACTCCTTTCATTTTGCCATATCTGTCTCATCATCCCAAGGTTTCACATCTAAGATGGAAGACTTGGCAACAAGTGCAGGTTTTTTTCTTTTAGGTTTGATGATCCTCTCTAATTTTTGCACTTATCATGTATTTTTTCTTCTATTGGTCTTATTTTACTGTTTTTTTTTGTTGTTTTGTTTTGTTTTTGACGGCGTCTCACTCTGTCACTCAGGCTGGAGTGCAGTCGCACGATCTCGGCCCACTGCAACCTCTGCCTCCCGCGCTCAAGTGATTCTCCTGCCTCGCCCTCCCAAGTAGCTGGGATTATAGGCACCCACCGTCACGCCCGGCTAATTTTTGTATTTTTAGTAGAGAGGGGGGTTTCACCATGTTGGTCAGGCTGGTCTCAAACTCCTGACCTCAAATGACCTACCCGCCTTGCCTCCCAAAGTGCTGGGATTACAGGCATGAGCCACTGAACCTAGCCTTAAGTGCAGGTTTTTTGGCTTTCTTTGATTCATATTGTGCACGGCGTTCTTCCCTTAGCCTCTTTGCTTCTTCAATTTCCTCCTCATCAGATCCAAGGAGATCAATTTCATCATCATCTTTACTATCTGTAGCTCCACTTCCTGTAGTGTCTTCCACCTTAGCAGGACCATACCTGCCCACAGCTTTGTTCACTCCCGGCAGGCTGGCCTTTTCCTAAGACTTGATCTGATTATACCAACGTAGGGCATGACACAAGTCAGCAAGGGGTGGGCCGGACACTGCTTCACATACTGCCACATGTGCTTGTGATGGCACATACCCCTTGATGTAGCTCTTGTCCCCCAGGTAATTGTTGAGCACCTGGAGGCCAGCCGGGCTGTTCAGATCTCTGAAACCCATGGCGGCGTCGGCTGTATCCAAGAGCTGGGAGCAGCAGAGAGAGCGCAAGTTGTGGGCGCCCTGCGGTGACAGAGGAAGAAGCTACATTCTTTTTTTTTATTCCTCTAACATTTCATCACCCAAGCTTCCACTCCCCAGCAGAAAAATAAGTAACCTTGTTTCATATGTAGACCTAGAACCTGTCTTTGACTGATTCTTGCTCCCACTTGCTACAGCAGGACCCTAGTTCCAACAATCCCCAAAGTGTTTCTGGAAATCCCCATAAAGTATATTGCATGGATTCACAAAATTAAGATAACCATCTGTAAAGCTTAAGCTATATATATTCAGATCGGTGTTGTTTCAATATTCCTTCCTCCACATCCTCACGCCCTTACCGAATATCCAGCCACACTTTCCTAATCACCATTCCTGGAACATCTGATGCACCTGTCATACCTGCCCAAGCTCTTCTCCAGTGATGAATCCCAACTTCTCTGCTTGGTGAACTCCGCTTTCAGAATCCATCTCAAAGTCACCTCCTCTGTGAAGCTGAGAGTGCCTAGAAAAAATAAATCAGTGATTTTTTCCTTCCATTGTGTCTAATTTATTAACCAACACGTGTTATAAAGTGCCTTCCAGGAGCCAGAGTATGAGGATTAAAATGAATGAATAACGTAGAGCTTAGCGCAATGCCCAGCACCCTAAAAGCACCGCATAGGAGTTAGTTACGATGCCGACGATGACTGTGATGCTGCTGCCGGTGCGTCTCAGAGAGAGAAAGGACTAACGCACAACCCGGGATTCAAGGGGCCTGGAGCTGCTGAGAAAGGCCCACAGGAAATCCCAATACCGTGCAAATTGAGCTTTGTAATAAGGCACAGGGCACTTTTGGATCACACGGACGGAATTCTCATCCAGTCTAGGTTCTGCAAGAGATCAAAAAAGTTCTTCCAAGGAGTGGGCATGGATTGGAGCAATATAAATAAAAATAAATGCACACTCCAAGAAGCTGCTAAAGCTCTAACCCTTTCTGGACTACGCTTTGGAAGTGCCAGTTTACACCAGGCTCGACAGTCGAGCCACTTGGATGCGAGAGCCCATGGTCCATCTGGACCACCCAGCCTGCTCAGGACACCCGCCTCGCGAGTGGCAGGGCCAGGATTCATGTCCATATCTGACTGGGAAGCTTTCCCAGGGAAGTCCGCCCCGGACCCCTGGAGACCCACATCGTCCGGTGTGTTTTTCCTTTCACAACACTCCCACAGCCTGTAATTACATGATTATATATTTGGGGGCATGTGTTTACTGTCTGTCTCCCTGACTGGGCTGTCAGCGTTTTGCTCACCACTGGATTCTCAGGGCTCCGCGCTCAGGAAAAGTTCAGCGAGGTTTGTGTTCAGGGAACTGAGGAGGGTGGGGCCCTAGCGAGGAGCAGCTGGGCCCGGCGCAGGGGTGGGCGGGGCCCAGGGAGTAGGCGGGGTCTGAGTGAGTGGCTGCTGGACAAGGAGTCTCTCCGCAGGTAGCACTCTGCCGAGAGCAACCCTGAAAGTCTAAGACCCTCGGGGGTGAACAGCCCCTGTCGAATGGGTAACCTGCTCCAGCCAGACCATCCTCCACCATGTCCACATTGAGCTTTCAGAAAATGTACATTCTAACCATTGTAGTGGCCCTTTCTCGCCTTCAGAATAAAATCCAAATCTTAAATGCAAGATTATAAGCATCTTTATTCAGTTATATTTCAAACGCTTATTATTCGGAAGGGTTTTTTTAATTAAGCATTAAAAGCTACTTTAATAAAGCAACTCATGGATATGTGATAAAATTGCACAAAACTAAATACACTCACAAGTGTATGTAAAACTGTGACATCTGTATAAATTTGGCGGGTTGTATCAATGTTAATTTCCTGATGGTGATAATGTAATATAACCTTGCACCGTGTTTCATTTGTTTTATTTCTTAAAACTGCATATGACTCTAAAATTACCTCCAAGTAGTTTTTTATAAATATACATATATAACAGAAAATAGTTGCCAATAAGCTATTTTTTAATACTTTCTATGTATACCTCGTGTTCCCTGAAAGGTACTTGAAGGGAAGAACCAGATCTGATTAATTTTCGTAACAGCAATAGAAGTTAGTAGTTTCGTACATAGTACAAATGAATTTCTAAGAATTCTTAGGCCACAGTTTAGTGCCTAACTCGATGATTAAGCTTCTGGGACCTTTTAAGGCCCTGGGAGAGACCCTGGCAAAAGGTTCACATGATCATATATTTTTGTAAAGTTTGAAAAATTAAGACATTTTAGTGGCCATCTATTAAGATCACTGTTTCTTTTCATTCTAACTTTCCTTTATCAAATTTCTCTTCCATCAGGTGGCAGTGTCCTGGCTCAGGGCATTTTGGGGTCTTGCTAAGGGGAGATTGAGTTGGAAATGCTCCATTTTAATCACACTTTGGAAAGATGCTTTGGGGACTTTTCAGTAAAACAGGTGAGAATTTTGCAGTCTCCTGATGCGGATATATATGAAGGGCATCTTTTATTTTTGGCATCTTTAAATATATTTTTGAAATCCTCTAGAAAAATTCATATAGTAAAAAAATGGTACATGAAACAAAAAGAAATAAAGATGAGCAATAAAACCAAAGAAAATTATTCTGACACTGAGGAGCATAATAAAATCAATTTCAGGTAATACTAAAACATAATTAATTGAGAATAAGAGACACATTTTAAATAACAATAGTCAGGCTTTTGGATTGCTTGATAATCTAATGATAAGAGTGAATTACAGGGACCCACTAGGAATAGATTTAAACTTGCTTACTGATTTGCTAAGGAATACTAACAACTATGAAGATAATATCAAACACCTGACCCACACTATGGGGAAGACCCTGAGGACATATTGGTTATGGCTGTTGTCAATTTAATGAGTCACTGTGCATTAAGCATTCACTGTGCAAGAAAACTTTAGCTGCCCTGAAAACTTATAGTTCATTCACGATAGGCATTTGATATTTCCTTAAATTTGACAACAATTTTAAAAAAATCTTATATCCCTTATATGTGACATTTGTTACAGAGCTGAAACAAAGAATTCCAAACTCTCCATATAAAAACAAATTATGTTTTCATTATTATTATTATTATTATTTGAGACAGAGTCTCTGTTGCTCAGGCTGGAGTGCAGTGGTGTCATCTTGGCTCACTGCAGCCTCTGCCTCCCAGGTTCAAGCGATTCTCCTGCCTCAGCCTCCCAAGTAGCTGAGATTACAGGCATACGCCACCTCACCTGGCTAATTTTTGTATTTTTAGTAGAGACGGGGTTTCACCATGATGGCGAGGCTCGTCTCAAACACCTGACCTCAGGTGATCCACCCGCCTTGGCCTCCCAAAGTGCTGGGATTACAGGCATGAGCCACTGCACCCGACCTCCATATAAAAACAAATTATGATCAACCACACTAGGAGAGACAGGTTGATTATCTTTCTATTTTCTCTATGGAAAATGTAACAAAATCCTTGTTTATACAAAGATGTGTCTTGGTCCATTTGGGTTACTATAACAGAATACCTTGGCCTGGGTATTTTATAAACAATAGAAATGTATTGCACACAGTTTTGGAGGCTGGGAAGTTCAAGATTAAGGTGCCAGCCAACTCAGTGTCTGGTGAGGGCTTGCTCTCTGAGTCAAAGATGGCACCCTCCTGCTGAGTCCTTACATGGTGGCAGGGACAAATGAGCTCCCTCGAGCCACTTTTATAAGGACATGAGTCCCATTCATGTGGGTGGGGCATCATGATTGAATCACTTCCCCAAAACCCCATCTCTTAATGCTATTACATTGGAAATTAGGTTCCAACATAAAAATGTTGCAAGGACACCAACATTTAGACCATAGCAAGGTGATTAAAGATTATGCAGCCAAATATAGTAGGAAAATGATTATAATAGAGGATTTCAAATCGTTAATAAAACATTTTAGGTGTTTTTCTGAATCTCGTGATGTTTGTGGTACCAGACAGCTTCATAAAATTTGTATGTAAGCATTCACTTTCATGTCTAACTTGGCATTCATAGTTTTGTATTCTTTTCTTAGAGAACCAAGAACTACAGAAGCATCAGGCCTCCTAAACCTGGATCTGCCTCCATCTCTGTAATACAAGGGTATACCTGCCTCTGCTTACGTTGTCAGCCCCAGCTTCCACCACCACCTACCATCCCCAACCACACAGACACACCCAGGAATTCCAAGCACCAGCACTTCACATATGTTACCTCATTTAATCTTCACACAAACTCTTTTAGCTAGATTCTGTTTTTATTCCTACACTGACGGATTAATGGCAGAGCGGGTTCCAGCATCCACGCTATTAATGACAACATTTGGTTTCCTCCCAGTGTTGGTCATATCATCTTTAAAATTTATGAAGAACTACTAACAGTGCTAGAGTTAGAGGCATTATCATTTCATTCTCATAACAACGTCAGGAGGTAGATTGAGACTCTTCACTTCCATGCAAGAAATGCTAAGGATGCATCAGTCAGGACAGGCTAGGACATGCTGCAGAAACAACCTCCACAATCTCTGCGCAACAATGAGGTTATTTCTCAACTCCTGTTCTATTTGTTTATTTCCTTCCAGTCATGTGGCAGAAACACACCAGTGATCCTGCTGTCACAACCCGGCCTGATTGGGGCTGCTCAGATTAGAGATAAGCATGAGATGCTATGGGGAAAAAGGGACAGATGGCACCTAACCTAGCTTTGGAAGGTGAGAAAAGAATGACAAGGATGCTTTCCTAGAGGAGCTGATACTTGAATGAGCTTTAGAATAGAGCAAAAACTAGCAAGGTGGGTGACAGGAGGGAGAATTCTTTTTTTTTTTTTTTTTTTTTTTGAGACGTAGTTTAGCTCTTATTGCCCAGGCTGGCATACAATGGCGCGATCTTGGCTGACTGCAATCTCTGCTACCTGGTTCAAGCAATTCTCCAGCCTCAGCCTCCTGAGTAGCTGGGATTACAGGCATGCACCACCACACCCAGCTAATTTTTTTGTATTTTTAGTACAGACGGGGTTTCACCATGTTGGTCAGGCTGGTCTCAAACTCCTGACCTCAGGTGATCCACCTGCCTCGGCCTCCCAAAGTGCTGGGATTACAGGAGTAAGCCACCGTGCCCGGCCAGGCAGGAGGGTTTGCTAAGAAAAAATTACTGCCCCTAATTTACAGAAGAGAAAACTGAGGCTTCTCCAAGATCACAAATCTCACCAGCAGAGGGCCAGAGATAGACTCGGTGAATTGTTTGCTCTCCTTACAATGTTGTACGTCTGTCTTGCATGCAAATGTTTCAACATGCCTCTTCCCCTACCTGAATCAGAACCCAGCCCTCCAGCCCCAGTGAGGGGGCACAAAGAGGAAAAGGAGCTGCCGTGGAAGGAAGGCATACACCAATGAGCTCCTGGAGGTGGGGGTCTGGGGGACGAGCACGTGGGAATCAGCCTGAGCATTCGTGAGCTCTGGAACTTCCGGACCTTCATTTGAATCTTTAACGAGCTGGAATGACCTGAGAAAGAGGACTGGGAATCTACTGGGAAAACCCCAGCTCAGAGGGCCTCCGGGGAGGGAAACTTCCTCAAATCCCAGGCTTTCTGGACTCTTCGTCTAGTGCTCCTCCTACTCCTAGTTGCAGCAGACACTGTGTTGAGTACCTACCTGCCCAGCCTACAACTGCCTCCCTGAGACCCGTCCCCTCACACTCACTCTCAGAACCTTCTTGGTAATGTCTGTGCCCATCCACCCCAGCCTCAGCTAAGGTGGCCCAGACAGGGATGTAGCACAGACAGAGCGGGACAGGGAGCAAAGACTGTGTGGCTCTGAAGCGAGTAATTGCAGCGCCGAACTTTCCGGGACACCCAACAGTGGTACCATTCTTTTTTTTTTGTCTCCCTTAAGGCAGTTGAATGGGTTCTGGTGATGGTTCTGTTAAATTAAGTTTAGCCTAAAACTGCCTCCTTACATGTTTTCAGTTCGGCCTAAAGGTTTTTCCTACCTAGTGAACTGTAACCTAACTGGATGTGTGAACAGACTGTAACCTCCTCTTGTGCCAGTCACTGAGTTTCTGCCAATCACAGGTGACCAACTGTTCAAATCATGTTTAAATCAGGCGAATGCATGTCGTAACCACGTGGGCTGTTTCTGTACCTCCATTCCACCTTCTGTAGGTCATTTTCCTTTCTCTGTCCATAAATCTTCTTATACCATACGACTAGCTGGACCCTCTCATTGAGAGGCTGCCCAATTCACAAATCCTTCTTTGCTCAGTTAAACTATGTCAATTTTTAAATTTGTCCTCTTTCTTCCTCTTTTTCTTTCCCTTTCTTTCTTTCCCCTTCTTCCCCTTCTTCCCCTCCCTCCCTCCCTCCCTTCCTTCCCTTCTCTCTCCGTCTCTGTCTCTTTCTCTCTCTTTCTTTCGCCCAGGCTATAGTGCAGCGGCATGATCACAGCTCACTGCAACCTTCCACCTCAGTCTCCCAAGTAGCTGAGACTACAGGCGCATGTCACCACATCTGACTATTTTTTGTATTTTTTTATAGGGACAGGATTTCACTATGTTGTCCAGGTTGGTCTCAAAATCCTGGGCTCGAGCAATCCTCCTGCCTCAGACTCCCAAAGTGCTGGGATTACAGGTATCATCCTGATGCTGCCTGTCAGATTGTGTGCACGTGTGCCTTTTCCTGGGGCATGTTTCCTAGGAATCCTCTTAAGATCCTAGAGTGATCTATGGCCCAGAAAAGGTTAAGAACTACTAAAAGAAAAAAACCGGCCGGGAACCATGGCTCAAGCCTGTAATCCCAACCCTTTGGGAGGCTGAGGTGGGAGGCTTGTTTGAGCCTGGGAGGTCAAAGCTGCAGTGAGCCGTGATTCTGTCACTGCACTACACGGGTGTGTGCAGGGTCTTATTCCTGTCCCCTCTCCCTCCCTCATCTGTTTTCCAGAGGTCTCCAGTTTTGGTCACTGAGGTATCCAGACCCAATCTCAGGTGGAACAGAAACCAGAGTCCTTGGTGGCAGCTCTCGGGCCAGACCCTAATGCTCTTGATGGCTACTGTAGTACGCACGGGCAGAGAGCTGTGGAGTTTGACTTCCTGCCTGGAATCAAGTCCTTTCTAAGGACTGAGAGTGAAAAGGGAGCTGCTTGGAGAGTCCAGGCTGACCCACTCATGGAGGGAGCCAGGGAAGGGGGGCAGAATTGGCATGCCGTCTCATTCGTTTTGAAAGAATATTGTCTGTCTCCCAAGAGATGGGCTCAGTGCAGACTCTGGAAACTAAGCCAAGATTTTAGGAGGTCTGGATTCCTCTCTCTGCATGGCAATACATAAGCCCCATTCTTGGGGACACTTTGGGCATCACAAAATGATAGACAAGAAAGTCATCAAAGCTGGGCGTGATGGCTCACACCTGTAATCTCAGCACTTTGGGAGGCCAAGGTGGGCGGATCACAAGGTCAGGAGATCGAGACCATCCTGGCTAACATGGTGAAACCCTGTCTGTACTAAAAATACAAACAATTAGCTTGGCGTGGTGGCAGGTGCCTGTAGTCCCAGCTACTCGGGAGGCTGAGGCAGGAGAATCACTTGAACCCAGAAGGCGGAGGTTGCAGTGAGCTGAGATTATGCCACTGCACTCCAGCCTGGGCAAGAGAGTGAGACTTCATCTAAAAAAAAAAAAAGCCATCAGAAAATAATAATTTTTTTATTTTTTAGAGACAGAGTCTCACTGTCACCCATGCTGGAGTACTGTGGCATGATCATAGCTCACTGCAGCCTTGAACTCCTAGACTCAAGCAATCCTCCTGCCTCAGCCTCCTGAAGTAGCTAGGACTACAGACATGCATCGCCATACCTGATTAATTTGTGTGTGTGTGTGTGGAGACTGGGGTCTCACTATGTTGCCCAGGCTGATCTCAAACCCCTGGTCTCAAGCAATCCTCCCACCTTGGCCTCCCAAAGTGCTAAGATTACAGATGTGAGTCACGGTGCCCAACTGAGAAAATTATTTTTAAACGCAGGTCACATTTGTGGTTTGTGTTACTTCCTGATTTTGCTAATTAAAGCAATACACAAACCCACCCCTTCCCTTTTTTCCTCCTATAGCTCTATCTATGAAAATTCTATGATGGGCATTTTCTTCTTAGTTTTCCCCAAAGCCTAACCAGTGTCTCTGGGACTTCAAGCAGGGGAAGACAACGATTCTTATGAAGACAAGATTGTATAGATTTCTATTCCGGTCAAGTGTTAATACCCAAAGAGTAGTTAATGCTTCCTTCCTCACTCCCCAGAAATCTTGGCAGCTGATCCGTGTTGGAGGCCATCCCAGACCTAAGGGCAGGAATATGGTGGCCATAAAGATGGAGAAAGTTGCTAGAGTGGATCAACTGTAGACTCCAGCTCCTTATGAAAAGTGGAAAGTACATGCTGGGTTACAAGCTGACCCTGAAGATGATCAGACAAAGCAAAGCGAAATTGATCATCCTCGCTAACAACTGCCCAGCTTTGAGGAAATCCAAAATATAGAGTGTACTAGGCCCTGCTGGCCAAAACTGGTGTCCACTATTATTGCCACTACAAATGGCAAGACTGTTCAATTAGGCACAGCATGCAGAAAATACTAGAGCCTGTACATTGTCTATCATTGATCCCAGTGATTCTGAGTTCATTAGAAGCACGTCAGAGAAGACTGGTGAAAAGTAAACAATACAAAATTTTTCTTTAATAAAACTCGCCAGAACTTTTTTTTTTAACGAGTAGTTCATGTCACCATTGCAAGAGACAGTTGGAATCCTCCCGTTTCTCCTGTTCTCAGTGTCACACACTGAGAACTCCTGGGTGATGATAATCTCAGAGGGGTTCTCTATCAGATGTCACCTCCATCTCAGAAAGTGATGGGGGGGAAGTTACATTGGACACTTACTGAGTACCAGGCTCTATGCTGCTTTGACACATCCAATGCAGGATTTATGATCCTCATTTTTCAATCAGGGAAACTAAATCTCAGAGCAACAAAGCTTTCCCAGGATAACTTAGCTAGGGGTCTCAGAGTCTGCCTGCAAACCTAAGTCTGATCTGGCTCCAGAAGCTGTGGGCTGTCCACTCTGTAGCTCTGTTTCAGAAACATCACTTTCCTTATTGTCGGTTAAGATTCCATACTGCCAGACCAGGGAATCCCATTCTCTCCCAATAGCAAATTTCACAAACCCCATAGTCGACAGCGAATTGGAGAGTTGCCCCATAAAAGCCTGGGCATCCATCTACTAAATGCAGGCTGGGGGAGGGGCTCAGGCAGTTGCTGGTTCTGGTCCCTTCTTGAGTTTGACTTCATTTCCCATCCTTGGAGGCTGTGGGACACCCCCATATCCTTCCCACACATTGACCTTTTTTGATTAAATAGGGAGAATAGGTTTTTGCTTCTTTTTTCCTTTCTTTCTTTTTTTCAAGACAGTGCCTCACTCTGTTGCCAGGCTGGAGTGCAATGGTGTGATCACGGCTCACTGCAGCCTTGTACTCCTGGGCTCAAGCGATCCTCCTGCTCAGCCTCCTGAGTAGCTGGGACTACAGGTGCACACCACCATACCTGGCAAATTTTTAAATTTTTTGTAGAGACGGGGTCTTGCTATGTTGCCCAGGCTGGTCTTGAACTCCTGGCCTCGAGTGATCCTCCTGCCTCAGCCTCCCAAAGCACTGGGATTACAGGAGCAAGCCACCATGCCTGGCTGGTTTTTGCTTAAAATCACATGAGGCCGGGCACGGTGGCTCACGCCTGTAATCCTAGCACTTTGGAAGGCCGAGGTGGGTGGATCACAAGGTCAGGAGATCGAGACCATCCTGGCTAACACGGTGAAACCCTGTCTCTACTAAAAATACAAAAAATTAGCCGGGCGTGGTGGTGGGCGCCTGTAGTCCCACCTACTCGGGAGGCTGAGGCAGCAGAATGGCGTGAACCCGGGAGGTGGAGCTTGCAGCGAGTCGATATCGCAACACTGCACTCCAGCCTGGGTGACAGAAAATCACATGAACCCTGATTAAGACAGAAATAATCAATCCAGTTCTTTTTGTTTTGTTTTGAGGTGGAGTCTTGCTGTGTCGCCCAGGCTGGAGGGCAGTGGTGCAATCTTGGCTCACTGCAACCTCTGCCTCTTGGGTTCAAGTGATTCTCCTGCTTCAGTTTTGGAGTAGCTGGGATTACAGGAGCCCACCACCATATCTGGCTAATTTTTGTATTTTTAGTAAAGATGCGATTTCACCATGTTGCCCAGGCTGGTTTCAAACTCCTGGCCTCAAGTGATTTGCCTGCCTCGGCCTCTCAAAGTGCTGGGATTACAGGTGTGAGCCACCGTGCCCAGCTTAAATCCAATTCTTTTATTGCTCACTTTTCAAAACGTTCCTGAAAACTTCAATAATGACATTTATGAAGTCTCAGACACCAGGAATGTCTGCACGGTTGGTCACGTGGCAGAGCATCTGGGGTCTTCCCCATTGTCTTCTTTTAATAACAACCTCTGCCATGTGCACGCCACACCTTCTCCCAGCTGCCTCCTGGATTTACAGGAAGCACAGCCTAGTGGGAGATGCTTAGGTTTGGGTATCAGAGCAGAGTTTGAATCCTGGCTCTACCAACTTGAGTAAGCAGCTTCACTTCCCAGAGCTTCCGCATCTTCTCAACTGCCAAATAGGAGTAACAGCATTTCCATCACCTGGTTGTTTTAAAGATCTCAGAAAATGAAGTCTGTAAAACAATGAGCACAGAGAAGACATCAATAAATGGCAAATGGTACTTTGATTTTAACCCCAGATTTTCAGGGACTGTCTTTATGACAGTGTTCTCTCCTGTTGTTCATGTAAACCTGGAATGGAATTATCCTGGACTTTCTGATATTTTAGTATCCAAAAGGCATCTCCCAAACCAACACCTTATGCTCTAGAGTCTGGTTTGGAATCTGTGGTCTGCACTTAAGACCTGGGCCTCAGAAGGGGTGGGTGGTGGCAGAGCCTGCTCGATTGTCCCTGACAGGGGAATTTCATCACTCCCAGGCTCCTAGTCCTGGTTGACAATGACACCTCTTCTAAGCAGGTGGCACTGTCCCTGCTGCCCCCACAGAGCCGCAATCAGGCCCTATGCTTGGCCTTGCCAGGCTCCTGGAGAGCTCTGGATACTGGTCATCAGCCTCCAGTGCCAGCCGTGCAAAAAGAGACCACTTTACAATTTGATACAAAGCATCAGCCAATCTCATTCACGGTGTCTGGATTATGCTAAGCTCCGGAGGGAAGGCTGCTAAGTAGCACTTCCACAGGAGCTCCCTTTCTGCCTCCCCACTACTGAGATGCTTACAGACCCAGAAGAACATGCAGTGCCTTGTCTTTTCCACTGCTCATCTCCCCAGATGTCAAGAGATGTTGTTCCAGGGAACAGTCTGAGAGAAGCCCCATTCTCCTCGATGCTTCTCACCTGCCAAGAAGCCGCGGCCCACAGGTCACAGGTGCCTGGTGGAGGTGGAGGAGCTGCCAGAAGGCGTCAGCCCATTCATGCTGGTTGAGAAATGGCCTCCTCTGTGCCAAGTCCAGCCTTGGCAGCTCCGTCGCAGGGCCTGGTTCTCATTCACAGCACCTGTCTTCCCAGGCCTCAAACCCCATCTCCCACCCCTGCTGCTTCACACAAATGCAGGTGACCCCATGACCAGGGCCTCCCTCAGAGCCCATGGTTCTTCTGACAAAGCCCTGCTTGTTGGAAATGCTGAGTCTCAGGGAGTCTCCAGTCCTAGAAATAAGAGAAGCCAAGAGATGGATGATCCCGCCTTTCATAGGAAGGAACTCCAGTGGAGGCAGAAGGATCTTGGAAAGCATCATTCAGTCCGGCGGATCTCAGCCCTGGCTGCGATTAGAATCTTCTGGGGGAACTTTAAAAAATGAGATTCTGATTTAAATGGGGGGTGGGGAGTGGGCAGTGGGGTGGGAGGGAGAACCCTCAGGGGAGCCCAAATTGAGAATCCCTAATCAGGTACAACCCAGAAGCTGTCTTACACATGGAAGAATGGAGGTCCTTAGAAGAGAGCCTTTGACGTTGTTAATCTCCTCTAACTCACCTGCTTACAGCTGCAGAAACTGAGGCCCAGAGAGGTTAAGTAGACTCAAGGCTCATGGCTAGTAAGTGCTACCTTTTAGTATTTTGGGCAGTTTTACTTTTAATTAGCTCAAAGTGGTTCTGTTTCTATCATCTCTGGTTTTACTGCGTTGAAGAGTTGCTTTAAACCTATCATGATTCCCTAATGGGCCAGGCTGGAGTGCAGTGGCATGATCTCGGCTCACTGCAAGCTCCACCTCCTGGGTTCATGCCATTCTGCCTCAGCCTCCCGAGTAGCTGGGACTGCAGGAGCTCGCCACCACGCCCGGCTAATTTTTTGTATTTTTAGTGGAGACAGGGTTTCACCGTGTTAGCCAGGATGGTCTTGATCTCCTGACCTCGTGATCCGCCTGCCTCGGCCTCCAAAAGTGCTGGGATTACAGGCGTATGCCACCGCGCCCGGCCAATTTTAAATATTTAGATATGGGATGTGGGCGTCCATTTGTACCCTTGCCTTGGCCCTGCATGTTCTGGGGACATCTGCTTTTCAGCTTTGGCCCCTGTAGGTGGAGGCTTCATGGTCCCTGACTTGTGAAAAGGCCCCTCAGGTCTCCCAGAAAGGAATGGAGGGAACTGGCCTCAGTGTTGACCCCTATGGATCTCAGAGAAGGCAAGGTGGTAGTCAGCCTTGCTGTGGGAAGGCAAGTGGCCCAGCCCTCCAGTCTGTATAAGAGCAGCACTGGCAGTTGCTGATGGGAGTCACAGACTATACTTATGGTCAAAAAGAATTCACAAGGTGCTGATGTATTACAGAAACAGGATGTGGCATCCCCAAGCCCTGGTTGGTAAGTACCTCCTTTCTTTCTTCCTGCAGTACTTCTTACAAAGTCCTGTTTTTAAATTCCAAGGCTATGGTCCTTTTCATTTTCACAACAGAATTTCCATGGAATACATGAATACTAGGAACAGGACTGCTGGGTCATAGGGTATCTCAGATACTAATTTGCCTAAGTAATTCTAGACTGTTCTTTAGAATGGCTGCACCTGTCTACCGTCACACCAACTGTGCATGAGGGCACTACTGCCCCCACACTTCTGCAAACACCTGTCATGATTTAGTTTTCTAATTTGTGCCAGATCAGCAATAGAAAAGTTATAAATATTTGTTGCTCTAATTTGCAATTTTTAAATTACTAATGACTTTGAGCATCTTATCATATACCTGTTAGCTTCAATGATCTCCACATCCTCCCATGTAGTATCAGCCTGCCCATCTTTCTCTAGGGTTCTCTGCAAGGATAGCTGAGACAGACTAGAACCAGTTTGCTGATATCTAGAGTTGCTATGACACAGAATAGTGGAGAGACCACGCTGGTACAGCATTAGCCACTCCTGTTTCCTCTCATCTCTTTAGGACTGCCTCTCTTACCTTCTGGCCCCCCAGCTCCCTGCTCTCCAGTTGTGCTGGCCATGAACATACAAGGCCATTCCTGCCTCTGGGACTGTTACTGCCACTCCTCTGTCTGCTGGGACCACTGACATGGTCAAGGCTTCTGCCCACTCTCCCTGGAGTTTCTGCTCAATGACATCTCAGCAGTGACATCTTCTGTGACCTCTGTATCTAGAGTAGCACTTTGACTACTTTCTCCCCTTAGTTTTTTTTCTTAGCACCTCCCATGACCTGGCATTCCCATTGCCTGTTATGTATTTACTGGTTTGTTTACGTATCGTGTCTCTCCTAGGTGCCACAAAAGCAAAGACTGTGACTGCTTGTTCACGTCTATATCTTAAGTGCCTGGAAGGGTGCCTGGCACATAGTAGGCAGTCAATAACTCAATAATCACTTGTTGAATAAATTCTTTTTAAATGCATGATATTTATACGTATTAATGGGGTACATGTAGAAGTTTGTGATATGCATAGGGTGTGTAATGATCAACTCAGGGTATTTATCATTTCCATATATCATTTCTATATGTATTTATCATTTCTACATGTTCTACATTTCAAGTCCTTTTTTTTTCTTTTTTTTTTTTTGAGACAGGGTCTTCTTCTATCACACAGGCTAAAATACAGTGGCTCACTATAACCTCAAGCTCCTGGGCTCAAGCAGTCCTTCTGCCTCAGTCTCCTGATTAGCTGGGACTACAGGGACCCGCAACCCTGTCCGGCTAATTTTTAAATTTTTTGTAGATGGGGTCTCACTGTGTTGCCCAGGCTGGTCTTGAACTCCTGGCCTCAAGCAATTCTCCCACTTCGGCCTCCTAAAGTGTTGGGATTACAGGCATGAGCCACTGTGCCCAGCCTCTTCCAGTTACTTTGAAAAATACTACATGCTGTTGTTAACTATGGTCACCCGACTATACTAGCAAACATTATAACTTATTCCTTCTATCTAACTGTATGTTTGTACCCATCAACGTACCCAACCTCGCTTCATCTCCCTTCCTCCAACCCATTGAATTGAATACATTTTAATTAGTTTCTCCTACCTAGACATATAGGCATAACACTTACATGTAAACATTTGGACATTTATCAGTTTTCTCAGGATGGTTTTTAGATCCTTAGAAAAATGGGCTGGGTGTGGTGGCTCATACCAGTAATTCCAACACTTTGGGAGACCGAGGCAGGAGGACTGCTTGAGGCCAGGAGTTTGAGAACAACCAGGTCAACAAAAAATTAAGAAATTATCCAGACACCGTGGGGTGTGCCTGTAGTCCTAGCTACTCAGGAGGCTGAGGTGGGAGGATCGCTCAATCCCAGGAGTTCAAGGCTGCAATGAGCCATGATTGTGCCACTGCACTCCAGCCTGGACAATTTCCTATAGCAATTCAATTAAATTAGCTCCCCAGGCTTTCTGGTGCTTTCTCTAAACTGGCTGGATCAATATATTCCCACATCTGGCTTTGAAAATAAATAGAAATTTCTCCTAAATAGGAGATTATTTTCTAGAGTTCATATAGCACAAACTACTTTGGTTTTCTCGTATTGCTTCTGGTATCTTTGGTCCTAAATGTTAATTATGTTCTTACTTAGAACACTACATCTTTCCATAAAAAGTAATGAGTTTTTAGGTTTAAAGTTTTAGTCCAACATAATGACAGATTGTTAGACAAGCATCTTGTCACTGTTGCACAAACACTTTCTAAAAAATTTAACTCCAGTTGCTTTCTCTGAAACTTGCAAAAAAAAAAAAAAGTTGTTAGGAAACACCAGGACTAGAATTCAGCCGTGTCTTTCCTAAAAAAAAAAAAAAAATCAGTTGGAGTGCCAGTTGTATAGGCACTGCCTTTTGTTACCAAAAAAAAAAAAAAGTTTTAACTCCACAGTGGAAAAACTAACATTGTCACTAGGATATGAAGAAACCATGGTGAAGAACTAGCAACAGTGGGGCCCCGCAGAATGGCTGGCAGCATCTGTGCTGAGGGCCTTTATCAGTAGCCTTGTATGTTCTATTCAGGACTCTCAGGACGATTGTTGGCATGATGTAGACAAATTGACGCAAATTAGTTTAGCACGGGCTATGCAAAGTTTAAGCTTGTTGAGTAACACACGTGGACCACATAGCAACAGCTCCCAACACTATGCAAAAGTGTTGGATGCAAAGTACTAACTACCCTAGACTGTGCTATTCCAGATTGGAAGCAGAATTTGCAAATTACTAGGCAGTGCGGAGGAGGAGGGCAGGAAGCTGGCAGCGGAGACCGGATCCCCCACGCTGACCCTAAAGGCCAGTGATGGTTGAGAAAAATAACTCCTGAAAGTGCCGCTTGCTCTGCCTAAAACCGACTGCCTGTTATTTCATGGCCACAAATCCTCAAAGAACTGGCCCCAAAGATTAAGGGGATTCCGCCACTTTGCTCTTTACTTTTGGTTCAAATATCTCAAGACAATTCCTTTGGGGTTGGTGTCACACAGACCACCTAGAGGGACCTTCTAATTGTATTTACAGTAATTTAATTATGGCAGGGAGAGCTTCAGAAGGCAGGATTTACCAAGATTGATACTATGGGTGCCACTGGCAGAGTTTTAATCTGTTAAATCAACAGAGAAATGGTAAAAAAATAATAATAATAAAAATAAAGCCACTCCAGAGTTTCGAAACTATTTTATGGACTTTTTCTTCTTTTTTTTTTTTTTTAGTGGAGGCTGGGAAAGTGAAGGAGACATTTTCCTGGGGGCCACAGCTTTCATGCTTTTGTTCATATTATTTTGTATTTCATATATGCTATATCCATCTGATCACACACACACACACACAGTTTAGATATTACGAATGCACCATAGCCAAGTGTGTGTACGCATATGCATTTCTGTGTGTGTACTTAATTAAATATATCTCTGGATAGTTATTCAAAAACTTGGTAGCAAGTTCCTCCTCCAGGGAGGAGACCTAAGGTGGGGTGGGAGAGAGATTTACTTTTAACCTCATTTTCCATTCTTTTGTTTGCTTTTTTCTTTTTGTTTTTTTTGTTTTCCAAAACAATTTTACACAAAAACGTTTAAAATAGTTTTTGAGTGTATCCATAAAGAAACTTTTCATGCAAGTATTAAATCATAAAAGTCAGCAACCTGTATATAATTCAGCCAATTGTAGGTTGTTTGGCTAACTAGTTACCTCGCCTTAGTTGGTGCCCTTTCCTTTGGGGGCCTCAGCCTTCCCATCTATGAAAGGGTATAGACCAGCTGCTCCTGAAGGCCCCTTCCTCTCTATGAGATTGACTGACTAGAGTCTAAAAACAGCATGTGCTGCTACTGCCATCTAGCAGTCCAACTAGGGCTGCATGGATTTAGCTATCCTCACGTATTTTGAAAGAGATCTGGGGGCTACTATTCAAAACACAAAAACTTCATTGAATATGCAGACATCCTACAGCCCCTAAGTGCTTTCTGAGTGGGAAAGAGTATACATATATAAACAAATTTTAGACATTTAAAAAGTTGTTCTGAGCCTGTAATGTTTGACTATCATAATATTTGACTACTGCAGTCAAACATTATACCATCTTTGCAATTCAGTGGTCTCAAGGGCCTTTGGTGATGTGCCCAGACTGCCCAGTACAGCAGATATTTTTTGGGTACCTACTATGCATGCAGAGGACTGTGCAGGTGTGTGTGTGGTAGAAAGAGACAGGAATTTGGTATCATGCAGTTCAGACACCCTAACCCTTTAAGGACAGAGAATGTGACCTTTTGGAGGTGTATTCCCAGTGAGCCATGCATCTCCAACAGCTAGCAGAGCACTGGCACACAACAGGAAGTTAATAAATGCATGTTTTCAATGAATGCAGGAAGGAAGGAAGAAATAAATAAAGAATTCAAATAAGGATTTGAATTCTTGTCCCCTGTTTATGAGGGCATTTTCTTCTTCATTTCCTCGTCGGCACAATAGCAATGATAACCCTTGCCCCCGATTATGAGGATCCAGTGCCATGACAAGGGGCAATGCCTCTGTCAGCTGCAAAAAGCTTTAAAAAAGAGGTGAGGTGGGGGAATCTCCATATTTTGAGTCATCAACTACCTACTGTGCATGACAATGAGATATATTCTTTACTCCCCAAGTTGATATTTCCATTTGAGAACTAGAAAATGTTTTCTGCCATGTGTTCTAAGTTTTCTTGATTAGTTAAAGTGGATATTGCAGAAATACTGCAAATTCAGGCATGAAGTACACTCAGGGATTTTTCTCCCCACCTCTTCCCGCAACCCTGCCCTTTCCTAGCAGAACAGGACGTGTTCTTTGTTTTTACTGCATCTCCAGGTTTCCATATATGTACACTGAAGGAGCTGAATTAAATTAACTCTAAGGTCTTTTCCTTTTAAACTGTAAAGCTTCTTCCCTTTAAAAACAGGTTCTAATAGGGAAAATTGTACAATGACACCGTGGGTTCAACTGTTGTAAAGAAGCTGTGATATGCTGCCACCTGTTGGTGATGCATTGAATTATTTTAAATTCTAAGCAAAACTGAGGTTTAGCATTTATTAATAAATAGTATTCACTATGACCAAATGAATTTACATACATATTTACAGTAGAAATGTATCACAGTGCCAAGGGCAAGAAATGTTTTCCCCAAAGGCAAAAATAATAGTTGACATTTAAAGACCAGAGTCTTTCGGTACCAAGCCCTACGTGAATTCTCCCACTTAATCCTCACAGCCACCCAGTTCTTTGATTATCCCCACTTTATAGATGAGGAAACTGATAGTCAGTGAGGCAATGACTTGCCCCAGGTCACATGGGTGGTAAGTAGCAGAGACATAACCTGGTTCCTTAACAACAATGCGCTTAGCATAGTGTATTCTGTAGTGTTTTCTTGCTTCTGATTTGAAAAGAAATTAACATCATTGTAGAAATTTGTTAAATTACAAAGAAAAAAATAAATTGAAATCCTACCACTAAAATAAAATCAATGTTAACATTCTGTGCATATCTATCCAGTATTTTAATGCTTATGTCATGTATACATTTGTACTTTTAAATATGATTATGATTGTTGGTCAAAACCCAAGAGTTCCCCTTTCTTTAATTCATTCATTTCTCCATTCATTTCTCCAATTAAATTTAACAAATGCTTAATTTGTACCAGGTAGAGATAAAATGGATGGAATTTTTTTTAAAGACATTATATAAGCTTGTCCAACCTGCCTTATTTTGTTGTTGTTGCTGTTCTGTTTTGTTTTGCTTTAGGCTTTCAGCAGCCTGAAACCATGGTTTTTTGTTTCTGTCTCTAGTGATAAGCAGAAAAGATGCAAGAGGAAGGGGCTTTACTGGCCCAACCAGAAGCAAAAACTAAGAACCCATGACTGTATTCTGTCCCTTGGCACTCCTGGATAAGATAAATAAATGCTCTAAAGGAAAAATAGTTCCGGAAGAACAGGTAAGAAGGGAAGTTAGTTTGCACGGGGAGAACACAAAAGGCTTCCCTGAGGAGGTGATGCTTGGAAAGATTTGGATGGTTCAGGTACCCCTTTCCCCCACCTCACAACTAACTTTCCAAGCAATTCTTTGCTTCAAGGAGGAAAGGTCTGCCGTCTTCATTCTCTTTCCAGTGCTCAGGTAGGCACAGAGACAGATCAGTTAGCCCTTGCCTAAGCAGATGAAAAGAGTGGGAGTAAGACGTTATTCTTCTTGTATTGTGGGCCCTCCAATACTTACCAGTGATTCTTTGGGGACCTTCTCTCTCTTGGCCTAAGGGAGAGGAAAACTTCGCACCCCAAACACTGCACCTTCACCTTCAACAGTAGAGGATCTAGGTGTCTAGCCTCAGGTGTTGGTGCTTGCCTCCTGTGGGGGAGAACTAACTCCTACACGTTTCAACTGAGATCCGAGTGTCAATTCCTGAGCAACCGGAAAAGGCCCCTTAACAATTGCACCACGAGTTCTCAGTCCGAACTAATTGATGATAGCCTAATCAGCCTCTCTTCTTCCAGTTTCTCCTCACTTAAGCTATCCTATAGGGGGCTACAAAGTCGGTCTTCCCAAGAATAGTTAAAATAATGCTATTAACTCAAAACTTTCAGCATAGCCCTAAATAAACTAGTTTCAGTAATATTTTTATAAATAACTTGGATTTGCTGATACTTTTCCTTTGCTTTCTTTCCCAATTCCACCCCCTTCCCCCATGTACACATCACTCAGCTTTTTTTTCATTCTTGCTTTTTAAATTTTTTGTTGGTTATTGTTGTTTTGAGACGGAGTCTCGCTCTGTCGCCCAGGCTGGAGGGCAGTGGCGCAACCTCCACCTCCTGGTTTCAAGCGATTCTCCTGCCTCAGTCTCCCGAATAGCTGGGATTACAGCCGCCTGCCACCACACCTGGCTACTTTCTTTGTATTTTTAGTACAGACAGGGTTTCACCATGTTGGCCAGGCTGGTCTCAAACTCCTGACCTCAAGTGATCCACCCGCCTTGGCCTCCCAAAGTGCTAGGATTACAGGCATGAGTCACTGCACCCAGCTAAAATTTTTAAATTTTTGTGGGTACATAGTGGTGTATATATTTATAGGATACATGTGATGTTTTGATAAAGGCATGCAATGTGAAATAATCACATCACAGAGAATGGGGTATCCATCCCTTCCAGCATTTATCCTTTGTGTTACAAACAATCCAATTATACTCTTTTAGCTATTTTTAAAAGTACAATTATTATTGACTATAGTCTCCCCATTGTGCTATCAAATAATAGGTATTATTCATTCTATTTGCTTTCTGTACCCATTAACCATCCCCACCTCCCTCACCCCAGCCCCTCACTACCATTCCCACCCTCTTATAACCATCCTTCTACTCTCTATCTCCATGAGTTCAATTGTTTGATTTTTACATCCCACAAATAAGTGAGAACATGCAATGTTTGTCTTTCTGTGCCTGGCTTATTTCACTTAACATAACGACCTCCAGTTCCATCCATGTTGTTGCAAATGACAAGGTCTCATTCTTTTTTTATGGCAGAATAGTACTCCATTGTGTGTATGTACCATATCTTCTTTATCCATTCATCTATTGATGGACACTTGGGTTGCTTCCAAATGCAGCTTTATGATTATCAACTAACAGCCAGTCTTGTATAATTTATGCCCCTACTCTCTCTCTTCCCCACCCATAGATTATTTTTAGGCAAATCCCAGACATAATATTATTTAATTCATCAACATTACAGTAGGTACTAAATTATAGGGACTCTTTAAATCACAGCCACAATATCACGGTCACACTAAAAAATAATAATTCCTTAGTATCATTAAATATCCAGTGAGTGTTCAAATTTCCCTTAGAGTCTTAAAATTTTTTTTAGCAGTGATTTGTTCAAAATGGGATGTAAATGAGGTCCATAAATTCATTTGGTTGACTCTTAAATCTCTCTTTTTTCTTTTTTTAAGTTCCAGAGTACACGTGCAGGATATACAGATTTGTTACACAGGTAAACGGAGAAAATTTTTGTAATTTTTGAAATCTCTTTTAATCTATAGATTCCCATTCCATTTCCCTGTTTTCCTTGAAGTTTATTTGTTGACTAAATGGGTCATTTTCCCCATATAACTTCCACAGTTTGGATTTGTTGATTGCTTCCTTGTGCTGTTGTTTAACATGTTTCTCTGTCTCTGTAGTCTTATAAGATCTGGAGGTTTGATCAGACCAGTTTGAAATTCTCTTTCATAGGGAGAGGTATGTACTTCCATCAGGAGGCATTTATTAATAATACTTGCTTGTCTTTTTCTGTGATGTTAGTGGCCACTGATGATCATCCATGGTTGGTACACCTATCATTTCATTAATGGTTTGCAGAATGGTGATATTCTAATTTTATCAATCCTTCTTATATTAGCCAGGACACTTCTATAAGGAGAAGCTTTTCTTTCATCAACTATTTGATTGTCCTCAGCTATAGTTCATATAAGAAAAGCAGGTCAACTGCTTGATTCTTTCTCTTTATTTACTGTATTAGTCTGTTCTCATGCTGCCAATAATGACATACCCAAGACTGCGCAATTTATAAAGAAAAAGAGGTTTAATGGACTCACAGTTCCACATGATTGGGGAGGCCTCATGGCAGAAGATGAAGGAGGAGCAAAGGCACATCTTACATGGCGGCAGGCAAGAGAGTGTGTGTAGGGGAACTGCCCTTTATAAAACCATCAGATTTTGTGAGACTTCTTCTCTATCACAAGAACAGCATGGGAAAAACCCACCCCCATGATTCAATTACCTGCCACCAGGTCCCTCCCATGACACGTGGGGTTATGGGAGTTACAATTCAAGATGAGATTTGGGTGGGGACACAGCCAAACTGTATCATTTACTAATTTTCAGAAAGATTAATTGGTTCTCTTGAGACCTCCAGAAATGACTATGAGTTTTTGGGTTTGAATAACATTGCAAACTCATTGATTTAATGATATTTGATGTGTTTCACTTCACTGTAGTGGTCATTTTTAATGATGCTCAAATTGTTTTGTTTTTGGTTTTGGTTTTTTTGGCCAGTGGAAGACTCTTTGATCTGGCTCCTGAGTCCTTTGACAGGATTCTTACCAACTTTGAAAATTTTTTCATCTCCTTCCTCCCTCAAATATTAGCATATTAAAGTGTACACTTTCGTCTACCTTGCTTTTCCACTTAATGGTATATTCTAGAAATCACTCCATGGTAGTATACAGAGATGTTCCTCATTCCTTTACACGGGTGCCTATGATTCTACTGTGAGGAAACACCACAGTTTATTCAACTAGTCTCCTACTGAATATTTGAACTGTTTCCAGTCTTTTGCTATTACAAATAGTGCTGCAGTGACCAACCTTGTGTGTATATTTTCTTCATATTTCTGCCAGTGAATCCCTGGGATATCTTCCTGGAAGTTAGGTTTCTGGGTCAAAGAGCATTTGCATATGTCATTTTGCTATACAGTGCTAAGTTCTTCTCCACGAGGCTTGTACTATTTTTGTATTCCTATCAGCAATGTGTAAAAGTGCCTGCTAACCGAAGCCTGATAACGAAGTATATTTGTGAACTTTGGAGTTTTGCCAATCTGATAGGTGGAAAGTGAGAATTTATGATGAGCCAAGTTAAGTATATTTTCCAATGTCTTTGCATTTTTTGTGCATGAAATATCTTCTCATTTAAAAATATAATTCTTGGTCTTTCTCTTTTCCATTTTTAGGAAAAAAAATTTTTTTGAGATAGAGTCTCACTCTGTCACCCAAGCTGGAGTGCAGTGGTATGATCTCAGCTCACGGCAATCTCCATCTTCTGGGTTCAAGTGATTCTCCGGCCTCAGCCTCCCAAGTAGCTGGGCCCGGCCCTTATGTCCTCTTGTAAGAGAGTAGCATGCGCCACCACACCCAGCTAATTTTTTTTATTTTTTATTTTTAGTAGAGATGGGGGTTCACCATGTTGGCCAGGCTGGTCTCCAACTCCTGATCTCAACTGATCCACCCACCTCAGCCTCCCAAAAGTGTTGGGATTACAGGTGTGAGCCACCACATCTGGCCTAGAAATTCTTTATATGTTAAGAACATTAACCCTTTGTGATGTAAGTTGCATGTAAAATGAGGTCTTATTTGTAGGCTCTAACTTTTGTGTGTGTGTGTGTGTGTGTGTGTGAGGTGGAGTCTCTCTTTCTCCCAGGCTGGAGTGCAGTGGAGAGAACTTGGCTCACTGCAACCTCTGCCTCCCGGGTTTAAGCAATTCTCCTGCCTCGGCCTCCCAAGTAGCTGGGATTACAGGTGCCTGCCACCATGCCTGGCTAATTTTTGTATTTTTAGTAGAGACGAGGTTTCACCATGTTGGCCAGGCTGGTCTTGAACTCCTGACCTCAGGTGATCCACCCACCTTGGCCTCCCAAAGTGTTAGGATTGCAGGCGTGAGCCACCGCACCTGGCCCTTATGTCCTCTTATAAGAGATTAGGACACAGACACAGGGGAAAGACCATGAGAAGACAAAGAGAAGGCAGCCATCCACAAACCAAGGAGAAAGCATCAGAAGAAACCAACCTTGATGATGCCTTGATTTCAAATTTGTAGCCTCCAAAATCATGAGAAAATGAATTTCTGTTGTTTAACTCAGTAGTCCCCAACCTTTTTGGCATGAAGGACCAGTGTGGGGGACAATTTTTCCATGGACTTGGGCGGGGGATGATTTCAGGATGGAACTCTTCAGTTCATTAGTCATTAGATTCTCTCATAAGGAGCGTGCAACCTACATGCTTCGGATGTGCAGTTCACAATAGGTTTCACACTCCTATAGGAAACTAATGCTGCCGTTGATCTGACAGGAGGCAGAACTTAGGCAGTAATGCTCACTCGCCGCTCACCTCCCATTGTGTGTCCCCATTCCTAACAGGCCACGGACTGGTACAAGTCCACGGCCTGGGGGTTGGGAACCCCTGGTTTAAGCCACCCAGTCTGTGATTGTTATGATAAACCTCACAAACTAATACACAACTTTTTGTCTTATCAGATTTATTAATCTTTTTCCCTTATTGCTTCTAGGTTTTTGGTTTTTTTGGTTGTTTTGTTTGTTTGTTTTCGAGACATGATCTCACTCTGTTGCCCAGGCTGGAGTGCAGTGGCACAATCTCAGCTCACTGTAGCCTCAACCTCCTGGCCTCAAGGGACCCTCCCACCTCAGCCTCCTGGTAGCTGGCACTACAGGCCCACATCACCACACCTGGATAATTTTTGTATTTTTTGTAGAGACAGGGTTTTACCATGTTGTCCTGGCTGGTCTCAAACTCCTGAGCTCAAGCAATCCTCCTGCCTTGGCCTCCCAAAGTGCTGGAATTACAGGTGTGAGCCACCACACCTGGCCACTTAGGTTTTGAGGAATAGTGAAGAAATGTCCTCCAATCCCAATAGAGAAATTCACCTTTGCTTTCTTCTAGTATTTGCATCATTTCATTTTTCCCCCCAAAATTTTTAACTTTATAAAAGTTTTAAATTTACAGAAAAGTTGTAAAGAGAGTACAGAGCATTTTTGTATACCCCTCACTCAGTTTACCCTATTGTTAACATTTTATATTGCTGTGGTACATTTGTGAAAACCAAGGAACCAACATTGATACCTGGCTACTAACTAAGCTCTGCACTTTATTTGGATTTCACTAGGTTTTTCCTTTTCTTGTTTCTTTCCTTCCTTCCTTCCTTCCTTCCTTCCTTCCTTCCTTCCTTCCTCTTTCTTTCTCTCTCTCTCTCTCTCTCTCTGACAGGGTCTCACTCTGTCCCCCAGGATGGAGTGCAATGATGCGATCACTGCTCACTGCTGCAGCCTCGAGCTCCTGGGCTCAAGTGATCCTCTCACCTCAGCCTCCCTAAGTAGCTAGGACTACAGGCATGCACCACCAAGCCCTGTTAATTAAAAAAAAAATTTCTTGGCTGGGCATGGTGGCTCATGCCTATAATCCTAGCACTTTGGGAGGCTGAGGCAGGTGGATCACCTGAAGTCAGGAGTTTGAGACCAGCATGGCCAACATGGTGAAACCCCATCTCTACTAAAAATACAAAAATTAGCCAGGCATGGTGGCGCATGCCTGTAGTCCCAGGTACCCAGGAGACTGAGGCAGGAGAATGGCTTGAATCTAGGAGGCAGAGGCTGCAGTGAGCCGAGATCACACCACTGCACTCCAGCCTGGATGACAGAGTGAGACTCTGTCTCAAAAAATAAATAAATAAAATAAAATTTTTTTGCAGAGATGGGATTTCACCACGTTCCCCAGGCTGGTTTCAAACTCCTGAGCTCAAGCAATACCCACCCCCACCTCAGCATCCCAAAGTGTTGGGATTACAGGCATGAGCCATCATGCCCAGCCTCACTAGGTTTTTTTCTGGTATCTCATCCAAGATGCCACATTACATTTACTTGTCATGTCTCCTCAGTTGCCTCCAGGTTGTGACAGTTTCTCAGACTTTCCTTGTTTTTGATGGCCCTGACAAGTTATAGGAATACTGGCCATGAATTTTGTAGAATATCCCTCCATTGGCGTTTGGTGTTTTTCTCACATACAGACTAGGGTTACAGACTACGGAAATACCACAGAGACAAAGTTTTATTCTCACCACAATCATCTCAAGGGCACATGATACCAACATGACTTATCATTCATGATGTTAACTTTGATGATCTGGCTGAGGTACAGTTTACCAGGATTCTCCACCATAGAGTTACATTTTTCCTCCCCTTTTCATACCCTGTGTTTGGAAGCCCAGAACATGTTCAAGTGTGGGAAGGGAATTAAGCTCTATCTCCTTGAGGGAGAAGTATCTATTTAAATTATTTGGCATTCTTCTGTATGGCACATTTGTCTCTTCTTCCCTATTTATTTATTTATTCCTTTATTTATTATAGATAGATGCATGGATATGTATTTTATACTTTGAGGTCTATTCTAATACTATGTTATTTATTTTGTTGCTCAAATTCTTCCAGGTTTGGCTATTGGAAGCTCTTTTGTGTTGGCTCCTGTGTCTTCTTGACATGCCTCCATCCTTTTGCTCTGAGCACACCTCGATTTCCTGGGACTAACAGATGTTTCAGGCTCATTTTGTATGTTCCCTGCCCTAACCCTAAAATCAGCCACTTCTCCAAGCCCTAGATCTTTTTCTTGAAGAATGGACTTAGAAATAAGCACTAGATGCCATTTTTCACATTTTAATATTTGGTCCATTTGGAACTTATCCTGGTACATAGTGCGAAGAATGGATCTAATTTTATCTTTATTCATATGGCTAACCAATTATTCCAACAGCATTTATTAAGAAATCCAGGCTGGATACAGTGGCTCATGTCTATAATCCTAGCACTTTGGTTGACTCAAGCAGGATGTTCACTTGAGCCCAGGAGTTCCATACTAAACTGGGCAACATAGTGAGATCCCATCTCTACAAAAATTTTTTTGAAAGTTAGTTGGGTGTAGTGGTGCACATCTGTAGTCTCAGATACTCAGGAGATTGAGGCAGGGAAATCACTTGAGCCCAGGAGTTCAAGGCTGCAGTGAGCTATAATAGCACGACTGCACCCCTGGATGACAGAGCCAGTCACTATCTCCCCCAAAAATTAAAAATTAAAAAAACCATAAAGTCTTTTTCTCCCACTGCTTTGAGATGCCATCTTTATCATACACTAGATTTTCATATGCAATTGCCTCTTTTTCTGGCTTTTCCATTCTGTTCCATTGGTTGATCTGTCTATTAATGCACTATTACCCTACTAGTTTACTTATACATGATTTATAATATTTGTTTTAATATCTGATAAAACTTGTTACTGCTCTTCTTGTCTGGATTTTCCTATTTGTTCTTATTTGGTCTTTCATATGAACTTTATTATCAACCTGTCTAGTTCCAGCAAAAAGAATCTGATGGTAGTTTTACTGAGATTGTGATTATTTTATATATTAATTTAAGGAGAAATGATATCTTTATAACATTGAGTCTTCCTATACAAATTCATTGTATGTCTCTCTATTTGTCTTATGTCTTTCAAAAGTGTTTAGTATAGTTTTCTTCATACAGGAACATTCCCTGTTATTTATTCCCTATTAATTCATTTGTTCATCCATTCATTTATACTATGATAAATGGGATATTTGCCATCATACCCTCTATTAATACTAGCTGTTGCTTGTGTATGTGAAGGCTGTTGCTATCTGAAGTCTTACTGAATTCTCTTCTTGTTTATGGTATCTTTTCAGCTGACTCTCTTTGGTTTCCTGGGGTTATAAGTATTTGTATTTGCAAATGGTATGAGTCGTACTTCCTCCTTTCCAAGTTTTACATTGCTAATTTTGTCCTCTTGTTTTCTTGCATCCACAAATACCTTTTTTCAGTATGGTGGCATTCTTTGACTTACTTGTGATGATAGATTATTTTGATGATATCTATTGAAGAAATGCCCTCAATAGATAAAAGATTTGAGGGTTTTTTTTTTTTTTTGCAACGTGTGTGTGTGCACGTGCAAGTGTATTTTGACCATGTCAAGCATGTATCTATTTCTATTTAATGGCTTTTAAAATCAACAATAAGTGTCAAATTTTCTCAGATTTCGTTTCAGCATCTTGAAGAAGATTATACGATTTTTTTTCTCCCTAACCTCTTTATTACTGATTCTTCAAATGTAAATCCTACTTGCATTCCTAAAATAAGTGCTACTTGGTCATGATGTATTATTTTTTAATAGGCTACCAGATACTCTTTGATTCTATTTTATTTGAGATTTTTTTCATTGATATTTATAATTAATATTAATCTGTACTTTCCACTTTGTCAGGTTTTGGTATTGTTATATGCACTTCATAAAAGCAGTCTGGTACTACCCAAAGCAAAATACAGATTCAATGCAATCTCTATCAAAATATCAATGATATTGTTTACAGAAACAGAAAAAAAGTGTAAAGTTTATATAGAACAAAAGACTCCAAATAGCCAAAGCAATCCTGAGCAAAAAGAACAAACCTGGAGGCATCACACACTACTAGACTCCAAAATATACTACAAAGCCGTGGTTACCAAAACAGCAAAGTACTGGCATAAAAGCAGACGCATAGACCTATAGAAAAGAATAGAGGACATGTAAATTAATTAAAGTATCTATAGCCAACTTATTTTTGACAAAGGCACTGGGAACACTCATTGGGGAAGGGGCAATCTCTTCAACTAATGGTGCTGGAAAAACTGAATATCCATATGCAGAAGAATGAAACTAGACCCCTATCTCTCGCCATATACAAAAATCAACTCAAAATGGATCAGACCTAAATATAAGACCTAAAATTATAAAACTACAGGAAGAAAACATAGGGGAGGAACTTCAGGACATTGGTCTGGAAACAGATTTTACTAATAAGACCCCAAAACCATAGGCAAAAAAGCAAAAACAAACAAATGGGATTATATCAAACTAACAATCTTCCATACAGCAAAGGAAACAATCAGCAGAGTGAAAAAACAACCTACAAAATGGGAGAAAATACTTGCAAACTATTCATATGACAGGGGTTAATAGCCAGAATAGACAAGGAGCTCAAACATTTCAACAGCAAAAAATAAACAATCTGATTTTAAAATAGGCAAATGATCTGAACAAACGTTTCTCAAAAGAAGATACACAAATGGCCAACAAATATATGAAAACATACTCAACATCACTAATCACCAGAGAAATGCAAATCAAAACCACAACGAGGTATCATCTCACCCCAGTTAGGACGGGTATTATCAAAAACACAAAAAATAACAAATACAGGTGGGGATGCAGAGTGACTGTTCAGGGGCATAGATTTCTTTTTGTTGAGAAGAAATGTTCTAAAATTAGATAGTGGTGATGTTTGCACAACTCTGTGAATACAGTATACTAAAAAGCACTGAACTGTACACTTTCAATGGATAAATCTTTTGGTATGTCAAATCTCCATAAAGCTGTTATTAAAAAACAAAAGTTGGCTGGGCATGGTGGCTCACACCTGTAATTCTAGCACTTTGGGAGGCTGAGGTGGGAGGATTGCTTGATCCTAGAACTTCAAGACCAACATGGGCAACATAGCAAGACCCTCATCTCTTAAAAAAAAAAAAAAATTAGCCAGGCATGGTGGTGCAGAGTTGTAGTCCTAGCTACTTGAGAGGCTGAGGCAGGAGGATTGCTTGAGCCCAGGAGTTCAAGGCTGCAGTAAGCTATGACTGCACCACTGCACTCCAGCCTGGGCAATAGAGTGAGACCCTGTCTCAGAAAAAAAGTTGGATGGAGGAGGAGCCATGTGCTGTTGGTATTAGTGCTGTCAGGCTGCTTTTGATTCTTCAGCACCCAGTTGTCTCAAACCCTTTGCCACTTCTACTGCAGACTAGGATCTTGTCAGGAAAATGATGAATTTTCTATGGCAAATGCTCTAACTGAACACTTCCCTGACCAAGCCCTGCTATGATTAATTGAAATCTAGTCAACCTCCTTAAGGCCGGCCAGATTCCAAACCTTACAAGAACCCATGTGCTGTGCCTTCTATGCCATCTGGACTCCCGCCAAGTGCAACACTCTTCATTGTACCTTTCGGACCTTTGCTAACAGTATTGCATCCCTCTGTGCCTCCCACTGGACTGCCTCTGGGAACCCGACAACTCTTCCTCTTTCTGGACCATCCTGCTTCCCACCTAATGGTCCTTATCCAACTTCAACTGTGGTGCACCTTGACCCCACAGGCCATATCCTATGCCAAAAATGCCCTTTCTAGAGCTTCCCAGACCATATGGTGCTCTCACAGGTCTCACAAGTCATGCTGCAACTGGTATTTTAGGTCCATGAAAATCCACGTTTCTGAACCATGGGCACCAGAAATGGGAAGGCAGCATCCTACTCTAAACATACCACATGTACATCTAGAGCCATATCTTACTCATCCTCCTCCCAGGCACCAGGGCAGTGTCACCTTTTCCAATGGGGCTCTGTCCCATGTAGACCACCAGCACCACAGACTATATCCCACACAAGTCTCTATCCTATTCATAGTAATTCTTTTCAAGTTCCTTTGGGACCTTCTGCCTGGTGGCCTCATTCTTACCCATTCTTACCATTAAGTTAAAAATGGATAAAGTAATAACATTTTGCTTTTGAAAGCATACACACTGTGTGTGTGTGTGTGTGTATATATACACTGTATATATGTATATAGTGTATATATATACAGTGTATATATATATACAGTGTGTGTATATATGTGTATATATATAGAGAGAGTGTATATACTATAGGCTGTCTTTTCATTTCACAGGCAAACCTTTCATTTGTTAAAAAAAAAGGCAGTATCTGTGAATTGCAATAAAGTGCAATAAAATGAGTTATGCCTGTATATATACTGGATGCATATATACACAGTATATGTAGTACATATATGTAACATATGTATATACTTATATACTACATTTGTATATAGTAGGCCAATTAATAGGCCAAATAAGCCAATTAATAACCTTATAATGGCCTCTGCGTGTTCAAGAGAAAGGAATAGTTGCAAGTCTCTCACTTTTAATCAAAAGCTGGAAATGATGAAGCATAATGAGAAAGCATAATGGCAAAAGCTGAGATAGGCCAAAAGCTAGGCCTCTTGTGCCAAACAATTAGCAAAGGTGTGAATGCAAAGGAAAACTTCTTGAAGGAAATTAAAAGTGATACTCCAGTGAATACATAAATGATAAGAAAGTGAAATAGCCTTATTGTTGATATGGAGAAAGTTTGAGTGGTCTGGATAGAAGATCAAGCCAGATACAACTTTTCCTTAAGCTAAAGCCTAATCCACAGCAAGGCCCTAACTCCCTTCAATTCTATGAAGGCTGAGAGAAGTGAGGAAGCTGCAGAAGAAAAGCTGGAAGCTAGCAGAAGTTGGTTCATGAGGTTTAAGCAAAGAAGCTGTCTTCATAACCTAAAAATACAAGGTGAAGCAGCAAGTGCCGGGTGGAGAAGCTGCAGCAAGTTATCCAGCTAAGATCGTGAATGAAGGCGGCTACACTAAACAAAAGATTGTAGATCAAACAGCACTCTATTGTAAGAATACACCATCTAGGCCTTTCATAGCTAGAGAGGAGAAGTCAATGCCTGGCTTCAAAGCTTCAAAGGACAGGCTGACTCTCTTGTAAGGGGCTATGGTAGCTGATGACTTTAAGTTGAAGCCAATACTCAGTGACCATTCTGAAAATCCCAGGGCCCCTAAGAATTATGCTAAATCTACTCTGCTTGTGTTCTACACATGAAACAACAAAGCCTGAGTGACTGCACATGTATTTACAACATGGTTAACTGAATAGTTTAAGCCCTCCATTGGGACCTAGTGCTCAGAAAAAAAGATTCCTTTCAAAATATTATTGCTCATTGATAATGCACCTGGTCACCCAAGAGCTCTGATGGAGAGGCACAAGGAGATTAATGTTTTCATGACTGCTAACATAACATCCATTTTGTAGTCCATGGATCAAGGAGTAATTCTGACTTTCAAGTTTTATTATTTAAGAATTATGTTTTGTAAGGCTATTGCTACCATAGACAGTGATTTCTCCAATGGATCTGATCAAAGTAAATGGAAAACCTCGGGAAAGGATCTATCCATTTAGATGCCATTAAAAATATTTGTGAATCAAGGGAGGAGGTGAAAATATCAACAATAAGTGGTGTTAGGAAGGAGTTGATTCCATCTCTCATGGATGACTTAGAGTTCAAAACTTCAGTGGAGGAAGTAACTGCAGATGTGGTAGAAATGGCAAGATAACTAGAATAAAAAGTGGATACTGAAAATATGACCAAATTGCTGCAATCTCATTATAAAACTTGAACAGATGAGGAGATACTTTTTATGGATGAGCAAAGAAAGTGGTTTTTTTTTTTTTTTTTTTTTGAGATGGAGTCTTGCACTGTTGCCCAGGCTGGAGTGCAGTGGTGCTATCTCGGCTCACTGCAAGCTCCACCTCCTGGGTTCGCACCATTCTCCTGCCTCAGCCTCCTGAGTAGCTCGGACTACAGGCGCCTGCCACCACGCCCGGCTAATTTTTTGTACTTTTAGTAGATGGAGTCTGTCTCTGGTGAAGATGCTATGAACATTACTGAAATGACAACAAAAAATTTAGAATATTACATAAACTTAGTTGATAAAGTAACAGCAGGGTTTAATACGATTAACTCCCATTTGGAAAGTTATACTGTGGGTAAACCGCTATTAAACAGCATTGAATGCTACAAAGAAATCTTCTGTGAGTCAACTGATGTGGCAAACTTCATTATTGTCTCATTTTGAGAAATTGCAAAAAACAAAAAAACAAAAAACTGGGCATGGTAGCACACGCCTGTAGTCCCAGCTACTCAGGAACACTGAGGTGGGAGGATCGCTTGAGCCTGAGAGATTGAGGCTTCAGTGAGCCATGACTGTGCTACTGCACTCAAGCCTGGGCAACAGAGAGAGACCCTGAAAAAAAAGAAAGAGGAAGGAAGGAAGGAAGGAAGGAGAAAGAAAAGAAAGAAAGAAAGAAAGAAAGAAAGAAAGAAAGAAAGAAAGAAAGAAAGAAAGAGAGAAAGAAAGAGAAAAAGAAAAGAAATTGCCATAGCCACCCAACCTTCACCAACCACCACCCTGATCAGTCAGTAGCCATCAACATGGAGGCCTGATGCTCCACTAGCAAAAATATTATGACTTGCTGAAGCCTCAGATGATTGTTAGCATTTTTTGGCAGTATTTTTAAATTGAGGTATGTACATTGTGTTTTTAGACATAATGCTATTGCACATAACAGACTATATAGTACAGTATATAAACATAACTTTTTTATGGACAGGAAAACAAAAAAGTGTGATTTGCTTTATGATACTTGCTTTATCGTGGTTATCTGGAACTGAACCTGCAATATCTTAAAAGGTATGCCTGTATATAGTGCGTGTGTGTGTGTGTACCCATGAATGCATATATTAAAATGCTGGTTTTAGTATTCTTAGAAGGCATTTATGAAAACAATTCTTGCACCTCTCAGAGTAGGTATGTGCCTCTTGAACTTGGATATATATTTAGAACATTCAGATAAAAATGCAAATATGATTTTTGTTTGCTTTTTATGGAAAGTTATGGTGAATATTTTAATTATATTGAATGGTTCTTTGATATAATTTATGAAACCACATACTTAAAAATCTAAAATGATGTAGATTATTAGAATCTGCAACTTCATTGGCAAATTATTTATTTTTCTGTAATAACCATTTCCCTAAATAAACATACTTTTGAAAACAATCATGTTGCCATACTTTAAACAAATGATTTCTCTGTTTATAGGATAAATAAAGATGGTCCTCTTGAGGTTGTATTTTGGAGTATACATTTAAAAACTGTCAGTAAAAACTGTCTGGTGTTCAGCTCATTAGCCAGTGTTCATTTTAATTATTTAAAAATTTATATATTATGAACTCTATAGTGGTGAAATCTGGACTTTTAGTATACCAGTCACCTGAACAGTGTACATTGTACCCAGTAGGTAAATTTTCATCCCTTACCCCCCTTCCATCCTCCCCCTCATTTTAATTCTTGAGCATTGATTAGTAAAGTTTTTCCTTTTTTTAAGTTCTACCTGATTTGTCTTATTTTTAGCTAAGTGGGTCACACAGCTCTAAAACCTATTATTTATGGAAACTAACATTAAAATAAAAATCCAGGTCAATACACATGTAAATCATCGTTGTCCTACATTGGAATAAGTTGCCAACTCTGCCTTTAGATGCATTATCTAATGTAACAGTCAAGTTTACTTAATGGCAACAAATCAGTATGTGCTCTTCAGTGACAAGCAGTGATAGTGCCTTCATCTATCAAAAAAGTGAGGAAAACATATCATTACTTGGTACACTTAAATTGTTTCAGTGAGGCCGGACATGGTGGCTCACACCTGTAATCCCTGCACTTTGGAAGGCCAAGGCAGATAGATGGATCACCTGAGGTCAGAGTTCGAGACCAGCCTGGCCAACATGGTGAAATCCCATCTCTACTAAAAATATAAAAATTAGCCAGGCATGGTGGCATACACCTGTAGTCCCAGCTACTCAGAAGGCTGAGGCATGAGAATCACTTGAACCTGGGAGGCGGAGGTTGCAGTGAGCTGAGATCACACCAGTGCACTCCAGCCTGGGCGACAGTGCAAGACTCTGTCTCAAAAAATAAAAAAAAATTACACAAGCAAAGATCATTCTGTTTTGGGTTGGGTTTATAGTTTTATAAACCTCATGCCATATGTTGATATCTTATAGTATTTGGCAGGGATAAGTATGGAACTGCTTGATCAATAAATAGAAAAAATGCTGAAAATTCTTAAGACATTTCTAATATTACTTTATCAATAATTTGAAAGCCAGCTTATTTATTAAATATTTTACTTATATCACATAAACTTGAAAGACATTTGGGTTTCTTTTTGTGTGTGTGTGGTGGCTCAATGTGTGCTGTGAGTAGGACTCTACAGTGTTTCACCACTGAATTGTTTCTACCCTCTTAGATGTCTGTTTCTCTCTCTGGAATTCTATTACCTCCAAGAGGGCTCAAAATGCCAAGTGATCAGCTCTTTTATGTGTTTCCTGGAAGAGCCTTTCTAAACTGATTTTCTTGGGGGTTCCCTGTAGGGCCATTGCACATCTCGGGAAGTCAACCCCCAGACACTTTTACTTGGTCCCGAGTCACCCAGGAGCACCTTTCAGCTGGGAGGAACAAAATGCCCTTTTTCTTCAGAGCTGAGGACCTCAGTCTCATTTATCTATGAAAATAACAGTTCAGTTCCTCACACAAATGCACAGACAAACCAATTGAGCTTAATTTTGGAAGAAAAAGCAATGGAGAAGACTCTTTAGAATGCACTTCCAAACTAGAAACCAAATGTGCCCAAAAAGGGGTCCTTCTCCCTGTCTTTAGAAAAAGGCAATGGAGAACACCTTTAGAATGCACCTCTGAACTAGACAGAGATCCCAAATAACTTTCTAGGAGGAAAAAAAAAAACTCAGAATAAATCAAGGACCATCAGCCAAATGAGAGGTCCAGTGCTCAGGAGGACTTAACAATTCCACTGGAGGAAATGCTCAGTTGGGGAGAACTTTCAATGGGCCCCTGCTGGTACCTTAGCTCCAAGTTCAGCCAACTCCTTCAGGTCTCTGAGTCTTCTCTGAGGGCTGATGTTAGGTGCCAAATTATTGTAAGTGAAAGAGCCAAACTCTGTAAATTATTTGAAGAGATTTATTCTGAGCCAAATGAGTGACCAATGGCCCATGACACAGCCCTCAGGAGATCCTGAGAACATGTGCCCAAAGTGGTTGGACTACAACTTGGTTTTATACATTTCAGGGAGACATAAGACATCAATCAATACATGTAAGATGTACATTGTTTCAGCCACAAAGGCAGGACAACTGAAAGCAGGGATGGGGGGTGAGAGGACTTCCAGGCAGATTCAAAGATTTTCTGATTGGCAATTGATTATTGTCTAAAGACCTGGAATCAATAGAAAGAAATGTCTGGGTTATGATAAGGAGTTGTGGAGACCCAGGTTGTAGTATGTAGATAAAGCCTCTAGGTAGCAGGCTTCAGAGGGAATAGATTGTAAATGTTTCTTATTAGACTTAAAGAGTCTCTTCTGTCAGTCTGAAAATCTCTGTGTTGATGTTAATGCTGGTCAGCTGTGAGGCATGTCTGACATCCACTTCCCATCCTGGCCTGAACTAGTTTTTTAGGTTAACTTTGGAATGCCCTTGGCTGAGGAGGGGTTTGTTCAGATGGTTAGGGGGCTAAGAATTTTATTTTTGGCTTACACTATTAACTAGCATAGCGGCTCTAAAACGTTAATTATTCTCTTGGCAAGTAAGTGATTAGGCTCATGTAAGGATGTGCCCTGAAAGCAAGAAGGGAAAGTGGGTCAAGTAGTCACTGATACAAATTTTAATTTGGCAGTTTTAGATCTAGGAAGAGATTAATGTTGGCTCCTTCACACTCTGAGGATTGGTGGCTATTTCCTTTACATTCAATGTGAATATGAAGGACAGATTTCAAATGGTCCCCTAAAACAGTTTCTCCCTCTCTTAGAACTCATTTGCATTTGCAAACTGAAATGAGTGTTTCAAGTTAGAATTCCATCTACCCTGGTTGCAGAAGACTTAAGATGTTAGACATCCTCAGGCTTTTTTTCATCTGTAAATGAGGGACCACGCCCCTCAGAATGCATACAGCATTACCTAAACCATGGGGTGGGCCATTGTTTCCAAAAGCAGGCCAAGTTGGGAGGCTCTTTTACTGTAATTGACATAAATCCTAGTCAAACCATATTGCATTCTGGGGTCATGTTGAAAATGTCAACTTGGTAAATTTCCCTTCTCATGGTAAATGTACATGTTCTTTCAACCTGGCTATTGCAGATGACAATAAAGACCCTATCGTTCAGCTTTGGGCTGCTCTATTCTATCTTTTTAAAGCTCCACCTTGTCCATCTTCACCAATCCCCATTTAACTTTTTACCATTGATAAGGCATAAATTATGCTGTGTGGGCTCTGCCACCATTTTGGGTGCTTTGCTTCAAGGTGAAATGGAAGCTTATCATTAGTCCTCTCCCTAGTCCTAACATCTATACTGGATGCAGGTAGAAAATAGTAATGATTCCTCTCTCATAATTTATTAAGTATCATGCTGAAGTCCTTATAAAAGTAGGTATTCAATTCTTACTAAAATATAACTTCCCTCCTCTTCCTGCTGCAGAAGCTTTCTTCAGCCCACATCCATATCTATCTTTTCTGCACTCATTCAGTCCTCTTTTTTTACTCAATTTGGCCTTTATTTGTATTACCCTTTAACGATCTTTAAATGCTTAATGTGCACATGTCCTTCTTCACATGGCAGCAGGAAGAAGTGCCGAGCAAAGGAGGAAAAGCCCCTTTATAAAACCATCAGATCTCATGAGAACTCACTCACTATCATGAGAACAGTATGGGGGTAACAGCCCCCATGATTCAATTACCTCCCACCAGGTCCCTCCCACAACACATAGAGATTACGGGAACTACAATTGAAGATGAGATTTGGGTGGGGATACAGCCAAACCGTATCAAGGATAGAACCAAGGGTAGAAACCAGACTCAAACTGGGTACTGAAGTTGCTCTACTGGTTACTGTAGAGGTAAGGGCACTTGAGAGAAGAAACTAGCCAACAGTGGTCAAGTATGGTAAGCAATTAGGCAAAAACATAAGAACAAATTGAACATCTTTAAACTCAGGTTGTATTACTGAAACTACTGTGAAGTGCTGCCCATTAGGAGCATAAGAGGCTGCTCACCTTTAGGCCAGTCTTCATATTCATAGTGTCAGGTAGCTCTACCTCATCACAACTCTTTTTTTCCATTCCAACATCTTTCTTTTTCAAGTCAAAATTATTAAGGTATAATTTACACACAGCAAAACTGCTCTATTTAGTGTACAAATCTATGAGTTTTGGCAGATGCATACATTGTGTAACCCACACACATCACAGTCAAGATATCCAACAGTTCCATTACCGCTCCCCAATTCTCTTAAGCTCCACTTTATAGTCACCTCCTCTCACCTCCCAGGCAACCATTGATCTCTTTTCTCTTTTTATGGTTTTGCCTTTTCCAGAATGTCATATAAATGGAATACAGTATGAAGACTTTTTAATCTTGCATCTCTCACTTAGAATAATGCACTTCAGATTTATTTGTGTGTAGGAGCAGTTGGTTCCTTTTATATGCTGAGTAGATTGTGTTGTATATATGTACCACCATTTGCTTATCCATTCACAAATTAAAGGGCATTTAGGGTGTTTCTAGTTTTAGATGATTATATGTTCAGGTTTTTGTGTGAACATGTTTTCATTTCTCTTGGGTAAATATCTAGGAGTAGGATTTCTAGGTCTTATCACAAGTGTATGCATAACTTTATAGGAAACTCCCAAACCATTTCCCAAGTGTATGTACCCCTCTGCATTCCCACCAACAACGTCTGAGAGTTTTAGTTTTTGTCCATCATCAATAGCTTTTGAAATTATTTTTATTTCAACCAAGTAGTGATCATTGTGGCTTTCATTTGCATTTCCCTAATGACTACTATAGTAAATAGACTATAGCAATAAAAGGAACAAACTACTCCTACACACAACATAAATAAATCTCAAATGCATTATTCTAAGTGAAAGATGCAAGACTAAAAATGCTTCATACTGTATTCCATTTATATGACATTCTGGAAAGGGCAAAACCATAAGGAGAGAAAACAGATGAGTGGTCGCCTCGGGGTGGGAGGGGTTGTGCATCTTTTCATATGCTTATTTACCATCCATGTATCTCCTTTGAAGTGATTGTTCAATTATTCACACATTTTAAAACTGGATTGTCTTCTGAGTTGTAAGACTGTTTCATATATTCAGAATACAGTCATTTAATAGGTGTGTTTTGGCTGGAAGCGGTGGCTCACACCTGTAATCCCAACACTTCAGGAGGCCAAGGCAGGCAGATCATGAGGTCGGGAGATGGAGACCATCCTGGCTAACATAGTGAAACCCCGTCTCTACTAAAAAACAAAAACAACAACAACAACGACAAAAATTAGCTGGGCATGGTGGCAGGCGCCTGTAGTCCCAGCTACTCGGGAGGCTGAGGTAGGAGAATGGCGTGAACCCAGGAGGCAGAGCTTGCAGTGAGCTGAGACTGTGCTACTGCACTTCAGCCTGGGTAACAGTGCGAGACTCCGTCTCAAAAAAAAAAAAAAAATAGGTATGTTTTGCAAATGTTTTTTCCCAGTCTGTTGCTTGTTCTTTTGTTTTCTTAAGTGACATCCAAAGAGCAAGTGTTATCCAAAGAGCAAGTTTTTATACATTTCTTTCTTTCATGGATTGTGTGTTTTTTGTTGTACCTAAGAAAACTTTGCCTAATTCAAGATCATAAAAATGTTCTCCTATGTTTCCTTCTAAAAGTTTTATATTTTCACATTTAGATCTATGATCCATTTTGAATTATTTTGCATATGGTGAAAGGCATGAGTTTATAGGTGTTAAGCTTTTGTTTTCAAAATGATGTCCAATTATTCCAACATGTGTTTCTTTTCACTATCTTTTAATAAGGCTCAATTTAGCAGACACTCTTTATATGATCCACAAAAAGAAAGGGAACCTTCTAGCTTTGGTGTGACAATCCTATGGCTGGAGATGAAAGGGCAGTTTCCAGTTCCTTTGACTGGCAGAAATACCTAATAAGTATGCTTTCTACTCCATAGAAATGCATGATATAGAATAGTCCAGAAAGACTGTCAATGCTTTCTAGTCAAAGATCACCAGGAACACACCTGTGGTTGAACAAGTTGAATTTACAACTCATTGCAGCAAGGAAGAACACATCATGGGGAACCACATGGCATACTGGTAAGGTGTTCGAAAAAATCTTTTATTAAGATTTGGGTTTGTTTTAGGTGATTTGATAGAGTTAAGGTGGTAGAAGTTTGCTCTATGCTCTAAACAGGATATTGTCAGGAAGTGGGGGTAATTCTAGGATTCGGTATCTTAATAAATCTTATCTAGAAAGAGGGAAGACTGGAATGAGGCTTAAGCTGTCATTGGCAGAGGCAACAGCTACGTAGACTAGTTTGGTATTTTCATGTTGTGTATTCCATTTGGTGGGTTGGACAGCATTTGTGTTTTTGTCTACATTCACACGATTATGAAGTAGTCTTATTTTTGTCCTGATCCACCATGATCATGGAGTGGCCTCATCTGATGTTGATGTTCTCTAAAATTATTTTTGTTCAACAAGAATACCAAAGCCTAGTGTGCCAGCATCTACTGCATGTCAGAAACTGCTTTTCTCTTTCTCAGAATATAGTGGTTAAGAACTTGGGCTCTAGAGTCAGACAAAATTGGGTTTGATTCTAGAGCCTGTTCTTCACTAGCCTGTGGGACCCGGGGTAAATTATTCAACTTCGCTATGCCTCAGTTTCCTCATATGAATATAGGATTCCCTATATTAGAATATAATGTACTTGCTTCATTGGATTGGGAGAAATCAGATGATCGAGGTTAGGAGCTGTGTCAAATAAATCTGCTGTATCATAGGAAAAATTAAGAAGGATATTGGTGCAGGGAAAGGAAAACCAATAGCACAGGTGATTGTGCCAGGAATGGCAAAGAGCAGTTAAAGTGAGGCTAGAAAGCATAATGATTTACAGTGGGGGGTAACTAACCTTTATAAAGCTATTAATTTAATGCAAGGATAACGCATTACACTCTTGAAAACATGGTGAAACAGGAAAAACATGCTCACCTTGCAACAAGTAGGCTTGTTACTTAAATGAGTCCACACTGAAACCCTGGGAAGAGTGTCTGATAATGATGAAAACTTATGATTGTGCACATAATAGGAAACAGACTCACATGTTGGGTAGAAGGTTGGGCTGGAGCTTTTTAAACTTCAGTGTACTATCAGCCTAGAAATAATTTCTTGCTTTAACATTACTGGTTTCTGCCTTCTTTCTGGTCCTCTTTGAACCACCCCACCATGTTAAGCAATGTCACATCTAATTTCTAAGTTTTCCAATAAGGCAAAAAGACTGTGTGTGTACCCAAGTAGAAGAAAACTCAGTCACTTAAGAGGCTGGGTAATTCATATATGTATTAAGAATTTTGTTAAAAGAATTTTATTGCCTGAAGGCACTAAGAATTCATTATTATTGTTATTTTAAGAGAGAGGGTCTCACTCTGTCACCCAGGCTGGAGTGCAGAGGCACAATTATAGCTCACTGCAGCCTTGAAATCCTGGCTCAAGTGACCTTCCTGCCTCAGCTTCCCAAGTAGCTAGGACTACAGGTGAGTGCCACCACACCTGGCTAATTATTTATTTATTTTTTTGTAGAAACAGGGTCTCACTATATTGACCTGGCTAGTCTCAAACTCCTGGCTTTAAGCAGTCCTCCCACCTTGGCCTCCAAAGTGCTGTGATTACCTGGCCAGGGCTCATTAAGACATGACAAAATCTTTCAAAATAACATCCAGAAATAAATGTTTCATTTTATTTTTCTTGAAACAGGGTCTCACTCTGTTGTTCAGGCTGGAATGCAGTGGTGTGACCACGGCTCAGTGCAGCTTTGACCTCCCAGGCTCTAGCAATCCTCCCGCTTCAGTATCCCAAATAGCTGGGACTACCAGAGTGTGCTACTGTGCTCAATTATCATTATTTTTTTTTTAAGAGATGGGATCTCCCCATGTTGCCCTGGCTGGTCTTAAACTCCTAGGCTCAAGTGATCTTCCCCTGACTCAGCCTCCCGAGGTGCTGGGATTACAGGCGTGAGCCATCTGTATTTTAATAATCTAAGAAAGGGAGGTCACAGAATGGGAATCAAGAACTTAGAGTTCAGCCTATAAAATGAAGAAATATCTTGTACACCAATCACAGACAAACAGAGAGCCAAATCATGAGTGAACTCCCATTCACAATTGCTTCAAAGAGAATAAAATACCTAGGAATCCAACTTACAAGGGATGTGAAGGACCTCTTCAAGGAGAACTACAAACCACTGCTCAATGAAATAAAAGAGGATACAAACAAATGGAAGAACATTCCATGCTCATGGGTTGGAAGAATCAATGTCGTGAAAATGGCCATACTGCCCAAGGTAATTTATAGATTCAATGCCATCCCCATCAAGCTACCAATGACTTTCTTCACAGAATTGGAAAAAACTACTTTAAAGTTCATATGGAACCAAAAAAGAGCCCACATCGCCAAGTCAATCGTAAGCCAAAAGAACAAAGCTGGAGGCATCACGCTACCTGACTTTAAACTATACTACAAGGCTACAGTAACCAAAACAGCATGGTACTGGTACCACAACAGAAACATAGATCAATGGAACAGAACAGAGCTCTCAGAAATGATGCCGCATATCTACAACTATCTGATCTTTGACAAATCTGACAAAAACAAGAAATGGGGAAAGGATTCCCTATTTAATAAATGGTGCTGGGAAAACTGGCTAGCCATATGTAGAAAGCTGAAACTGGATCCCTTCCTTACACCTTATACAAAAATTAATTCAAGATGGATTAAAGACTTAAATGTTAGACCTAAAACCATTAAAATCCTACAAGAAAACTTAGGCAATACCATTCAGGACATAGGCGTGGGCAAGGACTTCATGTCTAAAACACCAAAAGCAATGGCAACAAAAGCCAAAATTGACAAATGGGATCTAATTAAACTAAAGAGCTTCTGCACAGCAAAAGAAACTACCATCAGAGTGAACAGACAACCTACAGAATGGGAGAAAATTTTTGCAACCTACTCATCTGACAAAGGGCTAATATCCAGAATCTATAATGAACTCAAACAAATTTACAAGAAAAAAACAAACAACCCCATCAAAAAGTGGGCGAAGGACATGAACAGACACTTCTCAAAAGAAGACATTTATGCAGCCAAAAAACATATGAAAAAATGCTCATCATCACTGGCCATCAGAGAAATGCAAATCAAAACCACAATGAGATACCATCTCACAGCAGTTAGAATGGCCATCATTAAAAAGTCAGGAAACAACAGGTGCTGGAGAGCATGTGGAGAAACAGGAACACTTTTACACTGTTGGTGGGACTGTAAACTAGTTCAACCATTGTGGAAGTCAGTGTGGCGATTCCTCAGGGATCTAGAACTAGAAATACCATTTGACCCAGCCATCCCATTACTGGGTATATACCCAAAGGACTCTAAATCATGCTGCTATAAAGACACATGCACACGTATGTTTATTGCGGCACTATTCACAATAGCAAAGACTTGGAACCAACCCAAATGTCCAACAACTATAGACTGGATTAAGAAAATGTGGCACACATACACCATGGAATACTATGCAGCCATAAAAAATGATGAGTTCATGTCCTTTGTAGGGACATGGATGAAACTGGAAACCATCATTCTCAGTAAACTATCGCAAGGACAAAAAACCAACCACCACATGTTCTCACTCATAGGTGGGAACTGAACAATCAGAACTCATGGACACAGGAAGGGGAACATCACACTCCAGGGACGGTTGTGGGGTGGGGGTAGGGGGGAGGGACAGCATTAGGAGATATACCTAATGCTAAATGACGAGTTAATGGGTGCAGCAAAACAACATGGCACATGGATACATATGTAACAAACCTGCACATTGTGCACGTGTACCCTAAAACCTAAAGTATAATTAAAAAAAAAAACAAAAACGAAGAAATACTACAAGTCATGTATTTCTTTGTTTTATAGGCTGAACTCCTACACCAGAAGTTTCTGGTGAACTCATGACCTCCCAAAGGAGCTCTTTTAAATCTTAGTTGGTTTATGAAACAGATTCAACTGCTGCTTTGAGTTATGGCTTTTAATAACCGTAAAAATGCAAAATCTCCCAGGAGTGGCTACAATCTTGTCAGTCATTTGTACTTTAATAATAATTAGATTCTCTTGTAAAATGACGTGCAAAGGGAAGAAGACACAAGACGTAATTCTGCAGCACTTCATAATTTTACCTAGAGTTCAACCTTGAAAAGTCACATATTAAGGACAGAAGTTTCTGTAATAACGAGAAAACAGAGGATATCTGTTTCTTCACATACTGGATAAACAGAACAATCCACGGGTCCTGCTAATCATCCAACCCATATGTTGAACTGACAAGAGTATTTAGTTTCCTCTTTCTGCTTTGAGAAACTAAAATATCTTGACAGTCTGAGCACAGTGGCTTAACTGGCCTTAATTCTCTGATTTCATAAGCTAATGATTAGGTTGAAGCTATAAACTATAGTCCATTCCATTTAAGACCTCGATCAAAGTTAGCTTCATCCAGCATGTTTTAGCATGTCCTTTCTGAGCTATGTTGTCAATAGTTAACATTCAGTTCCACCACCCTGAATATTCTGCAGTTGATAAACCATTTTGTGAGGTTTTTTTTTGCTTTCTGTGTATGTTTTTGACTCGCGTGTTTTTGCTTCGCTAATCAGATTGCGAAAGGAAACATCTCACGTTTGCATAGGACTTCACAGTTCATAAAGACCTTTCCCACCCACCACAAAAAAAGTATGACAAGTTTCCCGTCATCTTCATTTTTTTTTTTTGAGACGGAGTCTCACTCTTTCACCCAGGCTGGAGTGCAGTGGCGCGATCTCGGCTCACTGCAGGCTCCGCCTCCCGGGGTTCATGCCATTCTCCTGCCTCAGCCTCCCGCGTAGCTGGGACTACAAGCGTCCGCCACCTCGCCCGGCTAATTCTTTTTGTATTTTTAGTAGAGACGGGGTTTCACCGTGTTAGCCAGGATGGTCTCGATCTCCTGACCTCGTGATCCACCCGCCTCAGCCTCCCAAAGTGCTGGGATTACAGGCGTGAGCCACCGCGCCCGGCCGTCATCTTCATTTTATAGGTGTGTCATTTTATAGGTGTGGAAAGGAAGTCAAAGAAAAGTTAATGGATACCATTTATCTAGTTAAGCAGGCTTTGAGCAGTTCATCTCCTCCCGTCCTCAAAACGACCTTCTGAGGTGTCTCCTGCAACCCCGCTCTGAAGCTCAGAGCAAGACGGCCTCACATCCCAGGGGGCTCAACTCTGGCGGGGCCGCCACGTGCCTCCCCGTGCCTTTGGACAGGCAAGGAGAGCTGCTGCCCCGGCGGGGACCACGTGGAGGGGCCTGGTCAGCAAGTGGCAAGGACGCGGCGCAAAGCCAGGCTTTCTAATGCCCAATCCGCGGCTCTTTCGATACTAAACACCCACCTCTTCAACAAATTTCGAGCGCCTGGCAGGCCCTGCACCAAGCCTAGGGTGATGGCGACTCAGGCGGGTTTTTATTCTCAAGGAGCTCAATTCTAGGGCAGGGAGAAGTAAAACTAAAAAAAAAAAAACCATAACAAACTGAAAAACACATAAATAAGCCACGTCTCTCCTCACCCCTAGCACTTCGTCACAAAGGCTCGTAGAGAGCCCCGACGTGAACGTCTGAGCAGGCCCCGCTGTCAGTCCCTGAGGACAGCAGGCAAGGGAGGTTGACGTCCCTGGACGAAGAAAGTGCTGGAGAAACTGGCGACCGTCCCACCTTCCCTAAGGCGAAGGTTCTGAATTCCGAAGACCGTTACTTGGCGCGGAACGCGACTCCAGGCAGCCGCCGACGTCAAAACACCGGGCCTGGGGGCCGCGGCCTACGCGTCTCCCGGGCTTCGTGCCCCTCGCCCGATCTGATTGGATGGTGGCGGGAAGAAGGCGGGGAGACCCCCGGAGGAGGCGCGCGCAGGCCAGCCGGGGGTTCCCACGGAGGCGCCCAGGGGGCGAAGGGGCGGGAGCGGGCCTCGGAACGTCGCGCGTGCGCAATTGGGACACGGCCGGCTGGCGACTGCTGGGAGGGCCGGACCCTGCGAGAAACGGGTGGGCGTGTGCCCGGTGGGCGCGGGAGGGGCCCGGGCTGCACAAGCGCGCGTGCGCCTCGGAGCCGGAGCCGCGGGAGGAGGCGGGAGCTGAGTAGGCGGCGGAGGGGGCGGGTCGCGTCGGCCGCCACGTCCGCAGCCAGAGGCCGCCGCCTCCATCGCCGCCGCCACAGTCTTCTAGCTCCACATCCTGAGAGGACGCCTCCGGAGCCGCGACTGCCCGGGGTTGTGCCGGCCGCCGCTGCCGCCCAGGCCGCCTCAGCACTCCTCGGCGCCGGCCCGCTCACTCCGCCCGGCCCCTGCCCTAGCGCTGGCCGCGACCCCGGCGGTGAGTGTGTCGGGCTGTGAGGGCAGGGGCGCAGTCCTGGCTTCCTGCCCTCCTCCGTAGCCGTCTGCCGTCGGCGCCCCTGCCCCTCACCTCCCACTGCCCGGCCTGGCTGCCCAGCGGGGCCTCGGCGAGGCCCCATTGGGAAAGGGGGAGGGGCGGGACGAAGGTGGGGGCGGATGGAGGTTCGCTTCTGGGGCTACTCCTCCTTGTACGTCGCTGACTGCCCCGCCACGATTGGAGCTTGGGCACTCCCCTGGAAAGCCTCCGCCTGACTTCTTAGCATCTGGGGGTTCGGGGTTGGGAGCGGAGGAGGAAGGTGGGGGGCGTCAGCAGCCTGGGAGAGGAATGCAGCGGAGGGGCTTGGGTACTGGGCTTCCTCGCCCTGCCAACTCCTGACCTGTTGATAAACCTCCCTTTTGGGTACAGGCACACAAGACTTTTTCCCAGTGGACACCCCCATAGCTCTTCCTGGGTAGGAAGGCTGTACCACGCCTAACCTAAAGTAAAAGTGGGAATGGAGAGGGTGCTGGCGGCGCCCAAGGGTGACAGGGAGTGCTGGAGCACCCATCCGTGCCGTCACTGCCTCCCAGTCTAAATAAAAACTGCTTGCTCTGCACACGCAGCTTCAAGAGCGACCCCCCAGCTCCCACTTTCAATCAGATCGCCTGTCCTAAACCCTTCTTACATAGACATTCTGGAGCCCTTCGGAAGTTGGGGGTGTGCTGGGTGTACAACGTGGAGCGGAGGGAGGAGGTGCCAAGCTCAGCGCTAGCCACGGCGCCTGCAGGGTCATTTTCTGCCTCCTGCCACGTCACTCACTCTGCTAAAGAAAAAAAAAAAAGATTTGCTAGTGCCTAAAGGGATCAATAGGGAGAGAAGGGGCCGCCCGAAAGGGTTTAGAAACACCCAGAGAAAAGGGAAGGGTTCTTAATTTGATTTTTGCGTCCTTGTGAACACTGTGCTAATTCCAAATGAAAATATTTGCTATATGTGATTATTTGCTGTATGCTGTTGTTTAGCCTTTGAAACTTCTGCTGGTGTGAGTGCCCTCAAGGGTTCCCCAGGAATATCGATACCACACCAACAGGTAAACGCGCGCGCCCGTGTGTGTGTGTGTGTGTGTGTGTGTGTGTGTGTGTGTATATGTATGTGTATGTGTGTGTGCGCGCTCCACGCCCATGCTTAACTTTTTAAAAAGAAAGGGAGTAGCCTTTGATAAACCCATATGCATCCTGTTTTGCTTTTTCCACTTTCATTTCTTTAGTCTTTGTTAGAACAGATGTACCAGAAACCAAGTTCAGTAAAAATTTGTCCATTTATAGAAAGCATCGTTAGAAATTATAACGGTTGCTACATTAGACAAATATACAGATTTCTGTGTGTGTGCATGTGTTTTTTTTTTTTTTAACTACAGGAAAATCTTTATCTTTCTTTGTTTCAGTTATTCGGTATTTGCTCTTTTTCTACTTCCGGAAGATACCTCACTGGATTATATATAAACGTCTTGAGAATAGGACCTTTGTATGCTTGTTCACAGAGATGCCTCAGTGCCTAACAGAATGTTTGACACATAGTAGGAATGCAAGTATCTGTTGAAATAATGTGAAGATGGTGTACTGGTTCTCTGGTTTAATAGAATATTGTAATTCTGCTTAATGTTTCATTTAACGACAACCCTTAAAAATTGCCATTTTGACACTGTCAGTTATTACTCGTCTAAGTGGGCACTTACAAGTTTTACTGGCAGATGACCTTTTCTTCCTTGTTAGATTGAGAGCATTTCTTGTAGCCTATTTGCTGTTGATTTAATGGGCAGGGGCCATCTTTAAAAGCAGACTCTTCTTGATAGTTGATTTAACTAGAAAAACATAAAAACAGTAAGCTGGAGTTTTAATGTACTCTGCTTGTTGGTGTATATGTTGTAAAGCTCTGTATAAATATATTTTTGAATCTCTTTACAGTTATTTGGCAAAAAAGCTAAAACATGGGAGTGAGGATGTGGTAAAGTTCTTTTAGGTAGAATATGTAGAAGAATTTGGCTAATTCATTTATAGTCGTCTTTTTCTATTATAGGGAAATTGGCACCTACTGTTGAATAACAGGTAGTTTTAAGTGGCTTTGACAATAAACTTGTGCACTGTATTTTGTAGTTAAGCTTTATATAACGTGTTAGTGTTATTTAACTTACTTTGGTGTATAGAGGGGTGGTACGCAGAGGAAAATTTATGTACTGTTTTCAGAATTTTTTATTATGAATAAAAACTTTAAATTTATATATGAAATATTACTGAAACCCACAAACAACATTGATTCATCAAAGAAAACAAGTTTCCCAAGAGGTGTTTGTTTACTTATTTCTATTATTGGAATAAATTACCCTTTAGGGAATTGTGTTGTTAATCCTTGCTCAGTGTATTTGCCAGCTGCTAAATCTATGTGATACTATTGTACTGAGCAAGAATTATTTCTCCCCATCTCTACAATGCTTAATGTAACTGCTGATGAATTTGTAGTCGTGATATACAGTCTACAACAAAGAAGTCTTTCATATGTCACAATTTCTTAAAAACCCACTTATAACCAGTTTAGTTGGTATTGTAATAATTTATTCACACTTCAGGACCAAAAGGTAGAACTGATTTATGTCTGTAGAATAAGTTAAATCATTTGTATTTATCTAAAGCTATTGTCTGTCATTACTGCCTTCCTTAGAAAAGTATGTGTTGTGTTGTTTTTTGGTAGAGATGAGGTCTTGCTGTGTTGCCCAGGCTGCTCTCCAACTCCAGGGCTCAAGCGATCCTCCTGCCTCGACCTTTCAAAGTGCTGGGATTACAGGCATGAGCCAGCATGCCCAGCCAGAAAGTATGTTTTTAATAGCAACTTGTGCATTATGAGCTCCTAGAGAGCAGATATATTTGTTTCTTGAATGTATAATTTGTTTCTTGAATGATTCACTAAATGGCAAGTGCCGGAAAAGTCTATTCCCACTGGATTGTAAACTCTGGTTTAGAGTAGTGCCTGTGTGTGCTTAATCACACTGAACTAATTGCATAACAGGGTGCCTGGCACATAGTAGGCCTCAAGTATATGTTGAATTAATGATTCAGTGAGTTCAGGGCAGATAGTTTGTATGAAATTTAATAATGTTAATATATTACTTAAGGGTAACATTTAAAAATGGTCATTTTGAATTTTTTCTTTTTTGATATGGAGTCTTGCTCTGTCGCCCAGGCTGGAGTGCAGTGGCTCGATCTCCACTCACTGTAACATCCGCCTCCCAGGTTCAAGAGATTTTCCTGCCTCAGCCTCCCTAGTAGATGGGATTACAGGTACCTGCCACCACACCCGGCTGATTTTTCTATTTTTAGTAGAGACGGGGTTTCACCATGTTGATGAGGCTGGTCTTGAACTCCTGACCTCAGGTCATCTGCCTGCCTCAGCCTTTCAAAGTGCTGGGATTACAGGCCCATTTTGAAATTTTTACTGTCAGTTGATACTTGTCTCTATGTATATACTCTTAAATTTTATTAGTAGATTATTTACCTTTCAAAGTTTCAGATTGGGGTCTATTTATCTTCACAGTTCCTACTATAAGAGAAACAGGTCTCCTGCAATGGTGATAATAAGCAGGATAGTAATATAAAAAGTATTTCTCTTTAGTAACGAAGTGGCAATATCCATAAAGAGGTAATATCACTAAAAGTTAGGCACATATTTGTGTGTAGGACTTTGGAATGGTTTATGTGAATGAAAAGTACAGATGACACAGTTAAGGATTTTAGCAAATACCTTTATAAGGTAACTCAGTGTCTTCTGATCAAATTAGGAATTCAGGAAAAAAAATCTCAAATACTTGTGGCTTTTTAATTAATTAAAAATTAGTAATAATTTGTATTACTCTAAGAGTTCTAGAGGAATTTTGATACTACATACTGGCTCTTAAGGTGTGATGTACAAGATGCCCAAACGTCAAAACAAAACTAATCTTTTTTTTTTTGAGATGGAGTTCTGCCCTGTCACCCAGGCTGGAGTGCAGTGGTGAGATCTTGGTTCACTGCAACCTCCACCTCCTGGGTTCAAGCAATTCTCCTGCCTCAGCCTCCTGAGTATCTAGGATTACAGGCGTGTGCCACCATGCCTGGCATGGTATTTTTAATACCATGTATCTTTGTATTTTTAATAGAGATGGGGTTTCACCATGTTGGCCAGACTGGTCTCGAACCCCTGACCTCAGGTGATCCACCCGCCTTGGCCACCCAAAGTGGTGGGATTACAGGTGTGAGCCACCATGACTGGCCCTTGTTTTTTTTTTTTTTTAAGTCCCAGTGAAACTAATCTTTGTGGCACTTAGGACTTTCAAGGCATTCTAAATAGTGAATTCCTCTAGTCTAGGTAGACATATGCCTGGCATGGCAGGACTCCAGAGTTGCTACTTTCTTGTTTATTGATAATCCTATTGGTAACTACTGCTAGTAAATTTTAAATGCAATTGAATATTTCTATATAATAGTATCTAGCTTTTTACATTTCACACTCCTCTACAGAAACACTCCTAATTTAAAGCCAGAATGAACTCATGGTGGGCGTGGGAGTGGGAGTGTGGTTGGACTGGCAGGGAGAGCTGGTAAGTCTGAGAATATACCCGGAAGCAGCCCCAGGCGAGAGTGAAATCTCTTGAAAGTCTAGTTATCTTTTAAAAAAACACAATGTTCAAGCACTTTTCATTTTACTTTTTACTGTGTGTGAATTTAAAAATAAAACAGTATTTTAAATTACTCTAGATTAAATGCAGGCATTATGTCTCTCCTGTGGATTCTTAAGTCCTTGGCATACCACTGCCTTTAAAAAGGTACATTTGGGGCCGGGCGCGGTGGCTCACGCTTGTAATCCCAGCACTTTGGGAGGCTGAGGCAGGGGATCACGAGGTCAGGAGATCGAGACCACGGTGAAACCCCGTCTCTACTAAAAATACAAAAAATTAGCCGGGCGTGGTGGCGGGCGCCTGTAGTCCCAGCTACCCGGAGAGGCTGAGGCAGGAGAATGGCCTGAACCCGGGAGGCGGAGCTTGCAGTGAGCCGAGATCGCGCCACTGCACTCCAGCCTGGGCGACAGAGCGAGAATCCGTCTCAAAAAAAAAAAAAAAAAAAAGGTACATTTGGAAAGCATGACTCTAGCTTAGAGTTTTTTTTAAACCCCAAATTTGGGCCATATATTGGTATGTATTTCTTCTTGTGATGCTTAAAGTATATGCGGATACTTCTCTTCACTTCGCTTCTCTTCTCTTCGTCCTGTCCTGTCCTGTCCTGTCCTGTCCTGTCCTGTCCTGTCCTGTCCTCTCCTCTCCTCTCCTGTCCTATCGTTTGAGACAGGGTCTCACTCTGTAGCCCAGGCTGGAGTGCAATGGCATGATCATGGCTCACTGCAGCTGCTTTAAACTCCTGGGCTTAGGCAGTTCTTCCTCTTCATCCTTCCAAATATGTGGCACTACAGGCATGTGCCACCATGCCCAGTCAATTTTTTTTTTTTTTTTTTTGTGGAGATGGAGTCTCATTATGTTTTCCTGGTCTTGACTTCCTTAGCTCAAGCAGTCCTCTAACCTCAACCTCCAAAGTGCTGGGATTACAATATTTTCTTTTTATTGTACTTATCCCACAAATACTGTCTGGCAGCTTACAACAAAAACGTACCAACAAATTGGTAAAAATATGTAAATAAGATATTCAAATTGCAAACCAGGGAGAAATAGCAATCCAAGTAGCAGTCTTGAGGAGGTGTGGAAGTGTGGAGGAAGATAGGACACAACTGTGCAGGCCACAGGAGCCTACCTAGTTGAGTTGGGATTTTAGCTGTAAGTTTCCTGGAAGCCAAAGAGAAGGAAGACCTCATACCTTTGTATCTTTTAAATATAAAAATGCCTATATCTTTAAGAAAACACGCTAAATATTTGGGGGAAACAAGATATTTTCTAAATAATTACCTCTGAAGAAATTTCTTATGTGGAGTTCCACATCAGAGCTATTAAGTGTTGTAGTGGGTAATGTCTTTAACATTATTGTGCAGTTAATATAGTAATAACCTGCATAAGGCTGTTTGTCAGGATTTCCTTACCCAAGACATAACTGTGAACAAAACTCAGTGATACCATTTTCTTAAAGCATCATGTGATTCAAGTACATTGTTTTTGAGATTATTAACGTCATCTGTGGCTAAAACAGAATAATTAGGATTAGATGAACTACATAATCTTTAAAACTATTTATGAATGTTGCTGATTTCCAAGACTTGAAAATATGTATTTTTCTTTAATTATAAAAGCAATACATTTTTATGGTAGAAAATTTATAGATGTTAATTAACTATGCATATTTCTATGTATATGTATTTATGCATATTTCTATGTGTAGGTATAAAAATACTATATACAAATACTATGTATACTATTAATATATAAATGCTATATATACTACTTCATGCGTGTGTATGTAAAATGTAAAACTTATGTATTTCTACCCCCTCGGCAATCTTTATTAATACTTTGGCATACTTTCTTCTAGTCTTTTTGTATGCATTTTTTAAAAAATTGGGCATGATGATATATGCCTTTTACAGTCTCTAAATATAGCATTAGCATATTTCTGTAGTATTTGATCATAAATTATTTTCACATCTGCATAATGTATGTCTTTTGGAAGCTTATAAATTCCTCTCTTGCGTTCCATGAGGCTGTACTCATTTGTTCATTTTCAGATGTGTTCTGTTTGTTTTTGCTGGCTTCTCTTTTGCTCACCTCTTAAATATGAGCTGGCCAATTAATGCTGTCAGTAGGCTTCTCATCACTCTTTTCCTTGATCATATCACCCACTGCTCAGAGCTTCAGCTATCACTTCAAACCGCTCTTAGAACCTCAACTCTAACTCAAACTTTATGCTGAATCTCTGGCCTCTTAAATCCAATTGCCTGCTGAACAAGTGTGGATGCCCTGAAGGCATTTCAAATACAGCTTGTTCAGAAACAAGTCCTTCATCTTCTCTCAAAAGGTCTCTCTTCTGATGTTCTCTGTGTTCATCATCTCTGTCTTATACTAGAAATATGACATTAGATTCTCCCTTTCATCTCACATTAATACCCAAGTTACATTCTACTTCTTACAAACAATTCAAATATATGAGTGTCCACCATGCGTCATTGATTAAGTCTCTGGTGATAGAGTAGTAAACAAACCAAGCGTTTGTTCTCATGGAGCTTACATTTTAATTGCGAGAGACCCAAAGTAAACAGATTAGGTGAAAATGATGAGAAGAGTGGAGGGTGCTCATCTATTATAAGGTGGTCAGGGAACATCTTCTGATAAGGGGACATTTGCAGAAGGACCTGAGCCATGTACATATACTGGGGAAAAGACTTTGAGGAAAGGATAAACAAGGAACTCTGTGTTACTAGACTGGAATGAACAAGAGGTAGAATAGTGGAGATGGCGGTTAAGTGTCTGGCCTCAAAGGCAAAGGTATAAGGACTCTGAATTTTATTCTAAGCAAAATAGGAAGCAGTTGGAGGATTTTAAGCAGAGTATGACATGACTGGACTGAAAGAAGAACAAAGGTGGAAGCTCGGAGACCCACTCAGAGATTTTGCAGTAGTACAAGTAAGAGATTATGATGGCTTAAAGTGGTAACAGTAGAGGTAATGAGAAATGGTTATATTCTGGATTTATTTAGGCAACAGAATTTACCGATAATTAGATGGGAATGTAAAAAAAAGCAGAATTCAAAGGTGACCCTGGTATTTTGGTCCAAAGCATTTATTTAGACATGATAATCTGGCAGAGTTTAGACTGTCAGAAAATTCTATCTTACTGGACTACTAAAGTAGCCACTTACTGTATTAATCTCTCTGTCCTTCCATCTCTTCTTGCTTCAGTTAGTGTCTTAAGGCACAGATATGACAGTATAACTGTGCTCATGGGTTCTTATTGCCTACCCACAGAAGGATGAAGTCAATTCATATTATTTAGATTAAACTGCATATATCTTATGCTCTCATAAAGCAGAACTAATTTTTTAAAATTGTGGTCTTTTTCTTAATTACAAGATAGGATATAGAAAAATAATTGTTTTTAAGGGATACTGTATTAGAAATAAAAGGTAAGACTGTTGGTAGGGATTTATGGGGTAGGCACCAGAAAGTCAGTTTTGAAATATATGCGGTTACAGTCATAATCACACCTATTTTTAAACTCCAGTTAAAATATGTAAGATGTATGGGTATATGTAATTTCCCATATTTCTCTATAGGGTATGGTACCTTCTATTGACTGACCAGCCAAGTGATCTCCTGGATTTGTGTCTATGTATATGGTATTAATATATAGTACTGAGATTACCGTGATGAACAAGTTGGACAAAGGTGTCTGTCCTCTTGAAATTAATAGTCCAGCGGGGAAGTAAGTGGCTTCAAAATCATCATTTCTCAGAAGGGACACGCATATTCTGCCAGGAATTTCTGCATGGTTTGTTTTGGAATATGTTAAATAGCATTCTCATCTTAGGGTTAAGGCTAGAATTGTCTTTGATTTTTATTTTCACTATCCTAAACAGCAAGTATTTAATGAAGTTATTTGTCCTCTTCTATACAGTTTATGGTCAAGCTGAGATTCAAACAGGCACTCTGACCCCAAAGCCTTAACCACCATCCTGTATAATTTGTTATGATCTTACCATGATGATAGATCAAAGAAAATATAAATGTGAATGGTAATAAATGTACCTTTGTGGTTGGGGAGTTTTAAAATTAAGGCACATCCATCAAGAACCTCCTTTCCCAGTAGTGCATCAGCTGAAATTCTTACTGGTTTTTCTATGAGAGATTACTTAGCTTTACTATTACTTTTTAAATCTTATGTTTGGGATGATGTGCTAAATTCTCAAACCAAACCAGGATAAGATTAGGTGCCATTGATAAATGACCTGAGTCAGGATTTTCACTAGAGCAATTGAAAGCTATTTATTAAACACAACATGTGCTGCTGGACTCAGTAGAGGTGCAGAGAAGTCTCATCTCAAGTAGGATTTACATTTTAAAGTCATAAGAAGATGAATTCCATGAAGTTAAAAATCACCTTTGAAAATTCCCACTTCTCACAACCTCTGCCTCTACCACCCTCATCCAAGCCACCAACATTTTTTGGCCTAGATTATTGAAATTGTTTCCTAATGGGACTTTCTGCCTCTGCTGTTGTTCGCCTATTGCTTGTATTGCCTACAGCAGCCAGAATGATCTTTTAAAAGATCACCTTACTCTTTTATTCAGTGCCTTTTACTAGTTTCCCATCTCACTCAGTTAAAAGCCACTCTCCATCATCGCCTTCAAGGGCCTGTGTTTATCCAGACCTCACTCTTTGACTTCCTCTCCTACTGCCCTTGATGCGACCCTGCCACACTTTACTGGCTGTTCCTTCTTGCTGATCCAGGTAAGCTCCCACATCAGGCCCTTTGCTCTTGCCATTTCTTCTTCCGCAAAGACTCTTCACCTAAATATCTTGTATCCTTACCTTCTTTGAGTGTCATCGCAGTAAAGCCTTCACAGACTATCCTATCTAAAATATCATATCCTCTCCCCATCCATCCCTGGCCGGGCGCAGTGGCTCATGCCTGTAATCCCAGCACTTTGGGAGGCCGAGGTGGGCAGATCACCTGAGTTCAGGAGTTCGAGACCAGCCTGGCCAACCTGGTGAAACCCCATCTCTACTAAAAATACAAAAATTAGCCAGGCATGGTGATGCACGACTGTAGTCCCAGCTACTCGGGAGGCTGAGACAGAAGAATCACTTGAACCTGGGAGGCAGAGTTGCAGTGAGCTGAGATCGCGCCACTGCACTCCAGCCTGGGTGACAGAGTGAGACTCTGTCTCAAAAAAAAAAAAAAATTATACAAAAATAAAGTATCACAGCCTCTCCTCATCTATCCGTTTTTCTCCATAGCATATAAATACCACTGACATATAGTCCTCTCTTTGTATTTATTTATTGCCTTTCCCCATTGGAGTATCCATTTCATGATGGCAGAGATTTTTTCCGTCTGTATTTATATATATTTACATATTTTACAGTAAATTTTGAATTCTGTTAACTGCCTCTGTTCATAAGAGCTTTAAGAACAGCAAAAAGTCATCAAAATTGATCTGTTACTGATTCAGATTGGTGGTGTCATCATTACAAGAGAGGGATGTCTTTTTTTTAAGACTTTCTCAGAACACCGTAGTATTTTTTTTTTTTTTCCAAATTTTAGGGTCATGAGTACATGTGCAGATTCATTACGTGAGTAAAATCATGTGTTGTGGGGGTTGGGTGCACAGATGATTTTATCACCCAGGTAATAAGCATAGTACTCAATAGATAGTTTTTTTGACCCTCACTCTCTTTCCACTCATCACCTACAAGCAGGCCCCAGTGTCTCGTTACCTTCTTTGTGTCCATGTATACTCAGTGTTTAGCTCTCATTCATAAGTGAGAAAATGCAGTATTTGGTTTTCTGTTCCGGTGTTAATTCACTTAGGATCATGGCCCCCAGCTCCACCTGTGTTGCTGCAAAGGACATGATCTCATTCTTTTTTATGGCTACATAGTATTCCATGATGTATATGTACCACATTTTCTTTATCCAGTCCACTGTTGATAGGCATCTAGGTTGATTCCATGTCTTTGTTATTGTGAATAGTGCTGTGATGAACATAACACGTGTGTGGTAGAACGATTTATATTCCTTTGAGTTATATCCAGAAATGGGATTGCTGGGTTGAATGGTAGTTCTAAGTTCTTTTGAGAAATCTCCAAACTGTTTTCCACAGTGGCTGAACTAATGGACATTCCCATTAGCAGTGTATAAGCATTCTTTTTTCTGCAGCTTTGCCAGCGTCTGTTATATTTTGACTTTTTAATAATAGCCATTCTGTCTGGGGAGCACCTTTTTTAGTTCTGGTATACTTTTTTCTTCAAGTCTATTGTGAAATAAATTACAATTAAATTAACCAGTATTCTATAGGAGGAAACAACATTTTTGTCGGCTAACCCCCACCTTCCAGCTCTCTTTCAGTGAGTAATTTTCACTTGTAGTTGAAGCACCACAGTAACAACGAAGGAAAACTTATACTATGACTGCCACTCTTTGGTGGGTGTTTCACATAAGATTTATATTGTCTACTGGTACAATTTAAAGTATTTATTAAATGCCGCAGTTTGAAGTAGGAGAGAAACAAGATGAAGACTAGTTGTATAGTGGGTATAAAATGTTGTTTATCTGAATAATGTTGATGAAATTGCAATTTAGCATGTGATAAGAGGTAGTCTGACATGTTGAGGTTAAAATGAAATGTGTTTGTATGTTTTTTTTTTAGGGGATCATGAATCAGACAGATAAAAATCAACAAGAAATCCCATCATACCTAAATGATGAACCACCAGAAGGTAAGTATGCATCTGTAACACTAAGAATGGAAAAATATACTGAATTAAAGTTCTGATAGTTTTTATTTACTTTTTTAATTTTATTTTTATTTTTTGAGACAGAGTCTCACTCTGTCAACCCAGGCTGGAGTGCAATGGCACGATCTTGGCTCACTGCAACCTCCGCTTCCTGGGTTCAAGCAGTTCTCCTGCCTCAGCCACCCAAGTAGCTGGGATTACAGGTACCCGCCACCACACCCGGCTAATTTTTTGTATTTTTAGTAGAGACAGGGGTTTCATCATACTGGCCAGGGTGGTCTTGAACTCCTGACCTTAGTTGATCCACCTGCCTCGGCCTCCCAAAGTGCTGGGATTACAGGCATGAGCCGCCACTCCCAGCCCTGATTGTTTTTATTAAAGAAATATAACCTGTTTACCTTGTCAGTAAATATGTCCCCAAAATAATTGAAGATAACATTTTTAGCCTCTAATAAGAAAGCATAGATAGTGGTGAATAGGGACACAATTTTACCATATAAGGCATAATATTTTGCTGTCATTCTTCTTTTAAGACCATTTTAGAAGTATAAGTATCCTTTCATTTGTAAAGGGTGAGGATGGATACAGAGGAAGGATGGACTGTGTTTAGTTTTGATATCCTGCATACAAAATCAGCCTAATGCAAGAGGCATTAGAGATCTATTGTGAAACTCCTATTATTAATTATATTGTAATTGGTACCTCTCCTCCTCTATTAACACATGATCTTGGGGTCTGCTTCATTTGTCTTTTTAAGTCATAATTCTCTTTGAGTTTGAAAATTGTGATATCATGAATCATTGTAATTCTTCAAAAACCCTTGGAAACACACCTGAATGTCTTGAGTACACACAGAAAATGACTAGAGGCATGTTTTTGGTATAGACTGTTACTAAACTTAATCCAAATAGTGATCTCCTTGGAGAATTGCATGTTGATTACTAGGGCTGGAGGTTGTGACTCTGGGTATTATATATTTTTTCCTAGTTCTGTTACCCATTGTCTAAAATTTTCTTCCTATATTTCTTTTCTTGGTAGGCAAAAATGAAATTGCTAGGAAAATAGCAACAAAGAGTTTACACTTAAGCCATAAAGAATTCAAAAGAACTATCGGAGGTTGCAGTGAGCTAAGATCGTGCCACTGAACTTCAGCCTGGGTGACAGAGTGAGACTCTGTCTGAAAAAAAAAAAAAAAAAGAACTAGCTGATTAGATTTAGTTTAGTTTGGTGGAGGAATAGCCTGGAAAATTACTAACACAGCTCTTTTCCATGCCTTACATTTTTAGGTCTGGAACCATGGAATTTTGAAAAGTTAGGGCTCAGTGAGAAAGTTAACAAGGACTTTGTGAGAAAGAAATCAGGAAAGGGCTAAATAAAGGCCATCCAGGGGCATGATTGTCAAGGAAGAGAACAAAGCAGAATGTCTTTCTGTGCCAACCGCTAAATAAGAGGAATCTGCAAAGCAGATAATTTATATGGTGATAATTAAGAGTACACTGTAATAAAACAGATCAACTGCAGTAATTATTTATCTGATTTGATTAAGAACAATTATTTGTCTTCTTTAAATGCATGTGTACCAAATTTGACATGGCAAGACAGTTTTACTAATGAGATATTTGGCATGAGGCAGTTATCTGTTGTAGCCTCAAATCAGGATTTTGCCTTTTTTCTTAGGGCTAGTGACCTTGATTACAGAAGAATTACCAATTATGTAATCCTTTCCATCATAATTTTATAACTAATATATTCAAATGTCCATCTATATCTTAAGTCTTTTACTTCAGTCATTAAAAATTTGTATTAACTATACGTATTACTTAAGTAGTTTTAATAAAAATATTTGGTTTTTAAAATTTATAGCTATTGCTGTATCTGTATTTATGCACTATTTTGCAAAGATATTTTGACTAGTCAGTGAGATTTTCCCAGTTGTGATACAATGTAAAATCTTCAAACAATGAAAAGAAAAACTATCTCAAGGTAAATTTGTGCCTTGTGCATTGGAAAGCTCAGTTTCCAGAATTTTTTATTTTCCCCATCAAATATTGTCAGTTTCCCCATGATACCTTCTCTGAGAACTTCATTCTGCTAGAATCTAATAGTTTTGGTGCTCTTAGTTGGACTTATGTACCCAGTAATTTACCCCTCTTTTTTAGAGGTAAAGCTTGAATTGTGTAAGTACCAAATATTTTTCCATGAAGTTTAGAAAAACACCACCAATGCTTATGTGTTGTTGCTGCTTAAATTATTAGCTTACTAGGCCAGGCGTGGTGGCTCATGCCTGTAATCCCAGCACTTTGGGAGGCCGAGGTGGGTTGATCACGAGGTCAGGAGATTGAGACCGTCCTGACTAACATGGTGAAACCCTGTCTCCACTAAAAAATACAAAAAATTAGCCAGGTGTGGTGGTGGGCGCCTGTATTCCTAGCTACTCAGGAGGCTGAGGCAGGAAAATGGCATGAACCCAGGAGGCAGAGCTTGCAGTGAGCTGAGATTGCGCCACTGCACTCTAGCCTGGGTGAGAGAGCAAGACTCCGTCTCAAAAAAAAAAAAATAGTAGGTTACTAAAGAGAAAAGACCTGTGTTCATTTTAAGCTGGTGCAAATTTTTATGAAATCTTTCTGCTAGTCATTTTATTCCTAAGTTTGAGTTTACATGCTAATATATGTGGCTCTATTTAAAAAAAAAAAACAAACCGAAGAAAATAAACTCATGACTTAGATACAGCTTAATTTTTCATATTGCTATTACCTTTTATGGGGGATATCTCTAGTTTTTAAAAACTAGATACTTAAAGCACACGCTGTCTTTCATAAGAATTACTGAGGCAGTAATTTTAAGTGTTAACCATAGTTACAGTTTCTCTATCCTACTTATGTCTGAATGAAAATGATTTTTTAGGTAGATAACACAATTTTAAATGATGAATAGTTTTTTATTTTTACATAGTATTAGCTCTTTAAATATGTCAGTAAGGGAGACATAGAGCAGAGACCCAAATGTATTTACTTAGTAGGGGTTCTTAAACTTTTTGGTTTCAGGATGCCTTTACAATGTCAAAAATTGAGGCCCAAAAGAGCTGTGTCTTTGTCAGTATTTACCATATTAGCAATAAAAACTGAGAAATTTGAATATTTTATGCATTAAAAGAACCCATATTAACATAATTAAAATATTTTTATGAATAGTAATTCTTTCAAAACAAAAAATGTGGAAATTGTGAGCAAGGTGATACAGGTTTATACATTTTAGCAAATCTCTTTAATGTTTGGATTAATGCAAGACAGCTACATTCTTGCAGCTGCTTCTGCATTCAGTCTGTTGTATCATACATCATTCTGCTTCTGGAAAACTCTGCTATAGACTCATGACAGAAAGAAAGTGAAAAGACAAATATATTTTAATAATATTAATATGATATTTTAATAATATTATGAAAATAGTTTTTACCTTGTAGACCTCCTGAAATGGTCTTCGGCGTCTGCAGTGGTCCCAGACCATACCTTGAAAACTACTGCTTTTTACAAAGAAGATTGTTTCGGTAATGATTGATTAAATCCTGTCAAGGAAATGAAGGCCAAATATAGTTATCTTTTTATTTTTTCATGTTCCTTTTAGGATGTAAAATAAAGGTTATTTGTTAACAAAACCATAAACCAAGGAAACATTTAAAATAGGATTCTGTTTTACAAAAGTTGTCTAGTCTCTAAAGCATTTCTTCTCATAGATACTAAGACTTAGCATTGGACCAAGATATTGTAAAAACATGTACAACTATACCCTGAAGGAAGAGCTCTTCGGTGTCTTTGAATCGGTGTGGTTGGCCTTATCAAATCAACCTCCTGTTGTGAGGAAGTCTTAGGTTACTTAATGATGTGTACTGCTCTTTTAAAGGCTTATGACTTACATTTGTCTCATGATATTTTCTCTCATTAGGTTCAGTGAAAGATCACCCACAGCAGCAGCCAGGCATGTTGTCCCGTGTGACTGGGGGTATCTTCAGTGTTACAAAGGGAGCTGTTGGTGCCACCATTGGTGGTGTGGCTTGGATTGGTGGAAAGAGTCTGGAAGTGACCAAAACAGCTGTTACAACTGTGCCTTCCATGGGAATAGGGCTGGTGAAAGGGGGTGTATCTGCTGTGGCTGGAGGTGTTACAGCTGTTGGGTCTGCTGTTGTAAACAAAGTGCCCTTAACAGGAAAGAAGAAAGACAAATCTGACTAAAATACACACTTGTGCTCCACAGCACTATAATGCCAGTGGCATTGAATTACTAAATTATGGACTACAACCAAGTCAACCGTTTTGGACGTTTATCTTCTAAACTGCTGTGTTGAAAGTATTGATGACTGGCTTTCATCTAAAAAGAAGAGACCAATACGAGCACAGTATATGAAGGTTTCTCATACTTAAGTTTCCAGCTTTTTATCTGGTAAAATGTTACACTTACTCGGTTGTAACTGAAGATATGGTATGTTTGAATATTTACTATAAGTCTTTCAGTTTGACTAAAAATGTGAAAGTTGAATTTAGTAGATGATCTGCGCAGTTCCATATGTATAATGTGCCAGGTAACTCACCTGCCCCTTAAGAAGGGAACCTTGAATTACATAAGCCGTACCTTTGATGTGCCTAATAGTTTCAGATGTCTTAGTTTTTTATAACCATAGTTGATTAGGCCAAGAGGCATTCATTTCTTATTTAAGCTGGCAAAATTAGCAGGAATTAGGGAAGTTTAAAAAGAAAAGATAAATGATTTTATGATAATGTTAACCATCTTTTGTTAGTAAATATGCATTCTATTATTTTAATCATTGATGCCTTACAAAAGAAAACATCTTTTCTAATACCCTGCATATATGCTGTTCTTAGAATCATCTATGGATTCTTTTAAAGGTTGTTTGTGAAATTAGTTTTCCCTCTTTAGAATCTCAGGAGTAGTGGGGTAAAGACATTTCCTGCTGTCAGTGGATAAGACAGTGCTTGTTAACTGTTTTGGCAGTAGTTAAAATCAAATCGTACGCTTCTCAGCCTGGGTTCATGCTTCATCATTAATACACCTCACAGTGCCTAAGGAACATTTACTTACTGGTCAGAAGGTATTTTGGAAGAGTTTCATATTAAGGAGGAACAAATAATAATTTTAAGTTCTTAAAAATTACCTAAAACACCCCAAATATAAAAAGAAGCCTTCACACCTATTCTGTCTTTAGGATGTCTTAAATTATTAGCAGTACTCCTTTTTTAAAAACACTGTAAAAGTAACCACAAATGTGTGAGGACTATTTTAAATGGAATGGAATGAGCTCCATAGATTAGTTTTGAATATAAAATATATAAAAGTGCTTCAGTGGTTTATATAGGCTTTAAATCTTACAGTCCTTTAAAGCAGCTGTAGAGTTTGTATCATTTTTCAAGCCAATTTCAGTCAGGGATTTGAAGTGTTTGGTTATGGATGATAAATGTGTCATATCATATTAATATGTCTCATGTCTCATTCCTTCTCAGTATGATTTAGCTGGAATTCATTTTCTTTTTGTTTCATGTTTAATTTCATAAAACATTTAACAATTGGCATATATACTTGGCATTCCTGTCCACCAAGGATTATAATCCAAGCCTGGGAAAATCTTAAATTTCTTTTTACTTAAATCTGGAAATTTGTCTCCATTCTGCAAACTTTTTTTTTTTTTTATAGTGGAGGGGAGGAAAGGGGGGTGATACCTTGCAGTAAGTAAGTCAAAATAGCATGCCTGAAAATTTGAAACAGACCATTCTAACACCCAAGGCTTGTTTATAAAATACTTAAGAGAATTACATTAATGTGGAATCAACAAATGCAGAAGAATATAACATAACTTTTAAAAGCTTTCATAAATACCAGCAGCAATTGTAAGCAAATCTACAAAGGTTCTTGAACCTTTCTGTTACATACAAAACTGAAAAGTCATTAAGGAGTTCAACTAATCAGGAATTAAATGGTCATTTATTTCATGCAGTATGATTTAAGGTATTTCTTGGGATTCTGGTCAAATGTCATAATCAGCAAACGGGATTAAAAAAAAACTCCAAAATCAGTAGGTGAACACTAAATAATTATCTAAATAATGGTATTAGAGAACTTGTTTCCTGCTATTTGGAAGAGATTATTGCTTCATTGCTAGTTTGTATTTCTGACTTCTACAGTTACAGACTCCACTGTGCTTTGTGTCTGAATTTCTCAGTATAGACATTTTGTTTACTGTATGCTTGCATATTTATTTTCAACTTTGCCTGTCTTTAAAATTTCTTGAGGAAAAATGGTTGTAATTAATTTCTGCTACAGAAAAGCCACCTGGTACGTTTTGTCTCATCAGGATTGTTTTAAATTCTAAACTATAACTTTGTTCAGAGGGGCTTTTGCAATGATAGCAGGAAACTGTACAAATGTACAGTTGGTTATAGAGGTTCTTGTTGAAATGAACTTACCATCTGATGATATGTATGTACAGCTGTATACTTGAGTCTTTTTTAGTTTACTTAGAAAGACTAGCAATTTGACCTGTTAACAGGACTAGTTCAAGTCAAGAAACTAAGGTTGTTGTATACACCTGGAGGCATCTGTTATTCAGCTTATCCTTTGAGTGGGTATTTGGCACAATGAAGATAAACTTATGTGACCCACTTGAATGGCTGATCTAATAAGGTTGACATTATGCATTCTGTACTTAGTGAAATGTCAGATGAAAATAACTGATGAATAATTTTTTTTGTATTAAAGGGATGGGAAAAGAACACATGAATTTGTTAATAAAGCACTATGATCTGCAAACGATGGAATGTTTCATAAAGATCTAAAGAAATAAAGGAAACTTTAAAACAGGGTGATCTTACCATTTTTAGTTATTTTGCAGTTCAGTAAGTGCTGTAGCCAGTTTAAAATTTTTTTGATAGTAATGTACAAACATATCTGTGGATACGTATTTTGATGCTGACACAACCATGAAATACAAATATATTTTAAGCAACTCGAATAATAAAGATTAAGAGTGTAGATTTCTAGGTTTTACCCCAACTTGCCAAATTCTGCAAGGTGGGGCCCAGGACTGCATTTTAACAACCTCTCTGGGTAATTCTTGTGTACAACAAAGTTTGAAAACTGATGGATTATAAAGTAGGGAGCACTTCTCTCTGTTCCAAGTAGCTGTGGAACCAACTTAGACATCTCACTGGAAAGAAATGACTAAAAGGGGTGGGGAGGAGTGTAGAAAATTGATATTTACTGGGCATCTGCTTACCTGCCAGGTACTGGCCATACTTCTCATTTAATCAGCATGAGGGCCTTATGAAGGAAGTATCGTTATTCCCTTACAAATACAGAACAGGCTAAGTCAATGTTAGTTGAATTTTCCATATCACTTTTGAATTAGTGTAGGTCACAACTTCTCCAGCTTATGTCCAGGAACAGAAATGGGGCTACTCAGTAACTAGGCCTTTATTCTAGTGTTGACATTCAGTGTGGCCTGTATGCTGATTGACCAGGCTGTCTGACTTGCAGCTTACCGGAAGTCTTTCAGGTGACCATATTTACTTTGGTGACCACATTTTGCTACAGCAATGAATTTTGTGTGATTTTACACAAATTGAAGAAAATCTAATTTTGCTAAAGAGCCTTTTTTCACAGAGGAAACCGAATTTGACTCGTGTTTTATGAAAGGATGTCTCCCCCTGCTATGTTACTGATTTTGAATTTTTAAAATTCTGTTTCATAGGAAGATCTGAGTTAGAATGTATGAATGGAAAAAAAAGGCAAAGCAGAACAATTTCAGAGGCTCAAGAGCCAAAAGCAATGGAATGGGCCCTAAGGGAAAATAAAGTCAGTATACTGCATAATTGATTAAGAATGTAATCTTTTCAAGTTAGAGTAAGCTACAAATGTATTTCTATAACTGTAACTACTTCTGGTTCTCTGTGCCTAGATCTGAGCACTTAAAATTTTGCTGCGGTATTGACTAGTCTCCTTTTAAATTAATGGCCACAAAGTACACATGGCCACTCAAACTTTCTAATATGCCCTTTTATTGTATGTTCGCTTTCACCCTCCTCAGAATGACTCCCTGCCACCCCGCCCCCGAGACATGGCCTTGCTGTTGCCCAGGCTGCAGCACAGTGGTATGAACATAGCTCACTGCAGCCTTGATCTTCTGCGCCCAAGCCATCCTCCCCGTTCACCCTCCCAAGTAGCTAGGACAAGAGGTGTGTGCCACCACACCAGGCTGATTTAAAAATTTTTTAAACATTTTTATAGAGACAGGATCTCACTTTGTTGCCCAGGCTGGTCTCAAACTCCTGGCCTCAAGTGATTCTCCTGCATGGCTTCCCAAAGTGTTGGGATTACAGGCATGAGCCACAGTGCCTGGCCCAGAATCACTGTATAGTGTGAACCAATTATTTCCTTTTTGCTAAACCCATCAGTCACTTCTGTGTCTTAGTTGACCCCCTCAGTGGCTTCATTATTATTGACCGTGTCCTTGTTTCTTCCTGTGACCAACTTCTTGCTTTGACAGGTCTTTTTCCAGGCTTGGCCAACCACCCTACTCCAAATCTGCACTTTTTTTCCCCCAGGCAGTCTAATCTAGAGCCATGGCTTTAAATATCATAGATATGCAGATGATCCCCAAGTATGTATTTTCAGTTTTGACTGAAACTCAACTCCAGACTTAGCCATTTGCCTGTTTGACATCCCTGCTAGGATGTCTAGTAGGCATCTCAAAATTGACATCTAACTACCAAGGTAACCATATCACATATAGTATCTTCCCAACTGAGACACTTCAGAGTGAAAGAGCAAGAGCACCCGATACTTTATGTCAGGACAAGAAGCATAAACTGAAAACTCTCCAAGCGTTTCCCATCACACTTCAAATGAGATTTCTCCTCCTTAGATGGACCTGTGCTGCCTCTTTCCTCTTGTGCCACTCTCCCAATCACTCAACCCCGCTCCAACTGTACTGGCTGCTATTCTTCTTGAACAAACTTTCCTGCATGACCTTGGGTAAGTGACTTACCCTGAGTCTCCTCATCCATAGAAGAGTGAACAATGGTACTTTTAGAATCGTAAAGCACTTACATACAGAGCTCCCTATAGGAAGTGAACAGATTTGGATAGTAAGGGTTACCTGCATTTGCTGAAGGAGTGAAGAGTGAAGATACTGCCTGCATTTTCCATAATTTTTTCATTACATTTAAGCCATGTACAAATAGTGCACAGATGTTGTCAGTCAATTGTTTGGCTGTGCATTTGTTACAAAGTTCAGACTTCACAGCTGAAAGTGAGTCAGTTCTTTATCTGGGTATGTTTATCTTGGAACAAGGTTCAGAAATGGAAACTTGAAACACCACCCCTAAAATTAGTACTAACCATCACCCACTTTCCCTTACAGGCAGACCTGGATCTTCAGAAAGTTTTCTAAAAAGCTCCATTTATTTCAAATGTATATAAATTAGATAATTTTGAATTAGAACACTTTATAGAGAGGTTTTCATAAATGTCCCCGAATTTGTTGTTAGTACTTACTCCTTTTGGCCTGTCAGGTAGGGGTGACTTCTCTTATGCCAATTCATAAGTAATCCTTCCAGTTCACAAGGTTTGAACAGAAGTCGAAGCCCAGTTAATAAACCTGGACTCTGCCATTTGGCAGCTGAGTGGCCTCTCTCAGCTTCGGTTTCCTCATGTGTAAAATGAGGAAAGTAATGAATGCCCACGGTGTTTTATAAGAGTTATAATAACGGTCAATTCTAAGCAAACTGACCACACAAGCAGGCTCCAACTCTTCTTTTTGGATGAGTAATACTTGGTTCTCAAAGACAGTAATTTATTCCAAACACAAGATGAAATTTTCTCCAAAAAAAAGGTATAGGAGTTTGCTAATAGTTCACGTAACACTAAGCTACAGAATTCAGACCACAGTAGACCGATGTTTCATGGCTGGTAGTGAGAAAGACTGGATTTGCTTCCTAAGATGAAATGTGCTGTATAAATATAAATGTATCCATACCTTGAATTAAGGAAGCACTTGTCCATTTCTTAGAAGTGATTCATTTATAAAGTATCATACTGATATGCCATTTAATAGTACATGAGTTTTTGAAATAATGGCTTAAGGTAAAAGTTACCAACTTTATTAAAATAAGTACAATTTATATTTTATAATATGGCAAATGAGTCAGAATTTATCTATTTAGAGGTAACTTAAATACAACCCAGAAGCTAAGCAGGTTCTTAAAATTACTGGTGCCTACAAACTGCTTGAATTTTTGTCTTTGCTAGTTAGTTTCACCCTGCACTGCTAGAAGGAAGCAACAACAGTATGTCATTCTTCAACATTTAGTGGTGCCACAGGGTTAAATAATGGCCTTACTTTTTTGGCCTGAATTTTGCCAAAATTAGCTTCAAACTCTTTTTTTGATCCATTTAGATTTGCTAGATGTCCATCCTTTATTCTGTAGCCTAAGGAATTCAGTTTCCTTATCCTGTACTGTACTATCTGTGGTGTTAATTCAAGAACCATTGGCGTCTCTCTTATCTGAGCTATGGAAATTCCTTCTCTCAATAATCCTTGCATTCTCTCTTCTAAAACTGGAACAGAATAGTATAAAAGGGCAGGACATTTCAAAACTAATTGCTTAAGGTCATGATCTGTGCATTTAAAAGCATTTTTAGAGAAAGAAATACTATTCTGTATACTTCTTGGGCAAAGTTGAAAAAGAAATCCTTTGAGTTTGGACAGAAGCTGGAGAATTTCAAAGCTGGTGAAACCTTGCTCCTGGAGAAATTCTAGTGTTTCCTTTATAGCTGTGGGAGAATTTAATAAAATAAATGGGTTTTGGCTTAACAATTTTAGTAGCCAAACTTTCATGTTGGCCTCAGAGCCACCTACATCTAGATAACTCTGTTGGAGAATTCTTACCATTTGCTTATTCTTTTCAACAGGATTATGAAAAACATTAGATGCAGCTGTCAAAAGTCTGCTAATGACCACATTTTTTAGTCCCAACTCTTGAAAGAACTGAACATTCAGCTTCTGGTTCTCTTGGTCTTTAATAGTAAAGAAAGATTCTGGAAACTGCTCTATTAACTTGATTAACTCTTCCTCATTTTTGCAGACCAACTGCCAGAGTTTTCTCTGGGTGTTAACAGCGGTTGGACTACAGACAATTGCTTCCGGGCAGCGTTCCAAAATACTGGCTACAGCAGTCTCATCGGCACCCAGTTCTTGTAAAATATTCGCAATTTCTTCAACATAGGTTTCATCCTCTAAAAGTACCCATCCTTTTAATCTACGAATTTTCCCGATGTCAACTGAACATTTATAGAGCTTTTCCACTGTTCTTGTATTTTCTTTGCTCGACTGTCTATCAGTTGTATAGGTGAAGCATGCTAAGAAAGGTCTGTATTTTGGAGGTGATCGCATCTTTCTGAAAGAACACAGCCTGCAGGACTGGGATCTCAGCAGCAGCTTCCACAACATGGCTGCAATCCACTAGCTAGTTTCCACCGTCCTGGGACTTAAATGGACTCATTCTATCTGTAAAAAAGAAAATAAAGGTTTTTAGTATAAGGGTGTTGACTTTTAGAACACATACACTTACAAATTTGAGCTGTTTAAGTCTGGAAATAAAGTGGATTTAAATTAGACAAGAAAACTACTCATGGAATATTTTTAAAAATCCTCCTAAATAAGGATGGCTTGAACCCAGAAGCCCGAGGTTGCAGTGAGCCGAGATTGTGCCAGTGCACTCCAGACTGGGCAACAAGAGTGAAACTCCTCAAAAAAAAAAAACCTCCTAAATAATTAATTGAATTGTAATACACTTCTCCACAACTTCAACATCTTATACTTTGTAAATACACTGTTGAGTTACTTCCATTTTACAGAAGAGCAGCAAGACCAAAGAGTTCAAAGGTTCACAGACCTCAAATGTTATTTTCATACAAATTCCCTTTTCCACAACTGTTTATCTTTTCTTTTAGGAGGCCTGTATTATGTGCCCACACACAAACATGGTTTTTTGAAATGTTTTACATTATTAAGTTGATGTTTAGCTGAAGCAGATACTTAAAGGGGGAAGAGGGGAAGGGTCATCTCTAATTTTATACATTAGAGTACATATTTTGCTGAATAACTATCACCCAAAATGGGCCAATTATTTTATTTTAAATGAGTAAATTGATTTTTTTTTTTTTAGAATTATGTGAACAAAACTCCCTTTTATAAATCCAGAATAAGAATAAATTGTAATTCCAGCACTTTGGGAGGCTAAGGCAGGCGGATCACCTGAGGTCAGGAGTTCGAGACCAGCTTGGCCAACATGGTGAAACCCCATCTCTTCTAAAAATACAAAAATTAGCCGGGTGTGGTGGCAGGCACCTGGTAATCCCTAGCTGGGTAAAATGAAAAAATGGCACATGACTGTTGCCATGGTGCCATGGGAAATCAGGTCAGCTGTGGAATGGTGACTGTACTTTCAGAACAGTGTAATCAGCTATCCACTTGACATCTGTAGGTATACTGTGTCTGACACATTAACAGTCTTTGCCTCTGTAGGGGCAGCAAAACACCTCTATCTTCTTAGGGTCGTGACAGGACCCGAGAATTAGACATAGGATATATTAACAGGAGAAAAATATAAACTTTTTTTTTTTAACTTTATTTGAGACAGAGTCTCTCTCTGTCGCCCAGGCTGGAATGCAGTGGCACGATCTCGGCTCACTGCAACCTCCGCCTCCTGGGTTCAAGTGATTCTCCTGCCTCAGCCTCCTGAGTAGCTGGGACTACAGGTGTGCGCCACCACGCCCAACTAATTTTTGTATTTTTAGTAGAGATGGGGTTTCACCATGTTGGCCAGGATGGTCTCGATCTCTTGACCTCGTGATCTGCCCGTCTTGGCCTCCCAAAGTGCTGGGATTACAGGCGTGGGCCCCCGCCCCTGGCCATAAACTTTATTTAATGCAAGTTTACATGGCATGGGAGCCCTCATAAGGAATCAAAGACCCAAAGAAGCAGAGTCAGTTATTTACGTAGCGAGTTGGACAAAAAATAGGAAGCTGTGAAGAAGCAACTGAATGACGTGGGGAGGTCTAAAAGATAAGTTATTTTAACAAGGTTAAGGATGTTATTCCTTTTGGTATAGGGAGGGTGTCTTTCACATGGGAATTTTATCTGCTTTTAAGAAACAAAGATCTTACACCTGCTATTTTTCAGGTGCCTTTAATTCAAAATGGTCAATATGTCAAAAGTGGTATAATGAACTCCTTCACCACTATTTCTTTTGTCTCTGGTAATGAAAATACATCTGGTTTGTTTTAGTACCTGAGTGTTGTAAGTGTCTCAGCCTTGCCACAAAAGTGTGTAGTACGGGTCAATTTAGCCTGTTGGCAGCCTTCCCTCACGCTTTATAGGTCTGAAAAGCAGAAAGCAGCTATTTCCATCCCTGACTCTAATTTAAACGCCCTTGCCCTATATGCTGGGGACTCTTCACTTTCAGCCCTGTCTTAACTAATCCAAATGAATGATTATTCTGTTAGGAAAGTTAGGTAACACCCTTTCCATTTTGGTTTCCCATTTTGGTCTAGCTCACTGTGAGCATCTATGGAGACTAAAATAATTGTAGGCATAGCTTGTTTTAGTGGTTCAACTAGAATTTTCTTCAGATAATTCCTAATACTGTTAGCCAAGATGAAAATATTATTTTAAAAACTTTCTAAGAAGGCCATCAACTTTAACAGGAAGGAGGAGGCGCAGCGTGATGAAGCACAGGCAGATTGGGGCTGGGATCCCACTCCCCACTCCCTGTTGTGCGACCCCACAAGCTCAGGCTGCACCTCTGTACCACATGTGGGGGAGGAGCGTGGGCTGCTGCCAACCACCCACACCCAATCCTGGCTCTAGCTTATGGGGCACCCTTGGGTAAGTTGGCCTCACACAAAACAAGACAGCAGTGATTAGAGCAGCGCCTCACACTAACTATTCAATGAGTATTACCAGCAGCAATCTGTGAGATGGAAAGAACAGAATCTAAGCCTTACAGGAAAACTGTAAGGGTTAAAATGCATGTCAAATACTTTGCACAATGCCTGGTACAGACTAAAATTTCTGGAGCTAAAAGTCTTGTAGTAGCATGACTTTAAGTTGTATTTTAGACAGAAATAGATTATTTACAAAGAGAACTGAAAACCAAAAAATTTGTGTACGTATGTATCTATGTATGTATTTATTTATTTAAGAGACAGGGTCTCACTCTGTCACCCAGGCTGGATGTAGTACAGTGGTGTGATCTCGGCTCACTGCAACTTCTGCTTCCCAGGCTCAAGTGATTCTCCAGCCTCAGCCTCCTGAGTAGCTGGGACTACAGCCACGAGCCACCACGCCTGGCTAATTTTTGTACATTTTGTAGAGACAGGGTTTTGCCATGTTGCCCAGGCTGGTCTGGAACTCCTGAGCTCAAGCAGTCCACCCGTCTCGGCCTCCCAAAATGTTGGGATTACAGGTGTGAGCCACCATGCCCAGCCTAAAAAATGGATTTTAAATGCTTCTGTTTCCTAAAATAACTGCTTATAAAAGCAATGCACATTCAATGTGGAAAAGTTGTCAACTTCTGAAAAGTATAAGGAAATGGAAAAAGTCTTTCACAGTCCCCACCACCTGAAGACAACTGCTCATATTTTAGCATACATGATGATGTGTGACCTGAACACATCACAGTTCAGCTTGGAGTAAGCAGGAAATGCAGACAGCTGCTGTTCCCTTAGCCTCACTGTGCAGGAGCCTCTGTCAGTGGATGTACCTTGCCATGGTCGATGTCCTTCTAATGTTTAATGATCTGTCATTCTGTATAATGTAACCTCCAACCAAGCCAACTGCAGCATCTAGTGCTTAGCCAGAGAACAGGATCTGTTCCAAACCCAAGGAACTCCTGGCTGTGCTGGACTTGCTGAAAGATAGTGTATTACTAGTCTCCTGTGTGTTACCTTCCCTACACATGGGACTTAGGTTCTGAATTCAGCCTATAAAGTGAAAATTACAAAGACTCAGAATTTTTCTTGAAAATCTCTTATGCAGACACCACACAGATGAAGTAGTTGGCTATGAACTATGATGTGTTCAGGTGAGTCGTCTTTACCAGTTAATCTGCCTTGCTCTGATGAGCAAACACAGCTGACTATGAAAGTGAAAAGTATGAATGTTGTGACTCCTATGTAATGAACACATAATACATATATATGTATCTAATTTATCTTTCTGCTTCTATTTTATTCACAGTAAGTATCTAACTGTGGTATTAAAAATGCTCTGTAAACATCTGAGTGCTTGGTATATGGGAGGAATATACTGTTATTTTGTAATTCATTCCTTATATTGAGCATTTAGGCTATTTGTAATTTTTGCTATATGCTGAATAAATGTCCACATTTCTCATGCTTTTCCTTTAGGATGAATTCCTAGAAATAGATTTCCTAACTGAAGAGGAGATATGTGAACACTGGGAAAGCAAAGCTGCTAAATTTCCTGTCAGGAAAAACTATCTCAGTTGACATTCTCACAGGCAGTATGAGTGATTCTCTCATCAGTTTTTATTTTGATATGTGAAAAATGATACAACACTAATTTAACTTCTTTTTATTATTTATGAGGGCGATGTTTTCATAATTAAACTATTTTGTTCACCTTTATTTCCTTTTGTGAATCAACCATTGCTGACTTGTAAAACTGCAATCGTTCTGCTTTTTAAAAATTGACTTGTATAAACTCTATGAATTAAGAAATATAATCTCATTTTTGAAAATATTTTCTTCAGCTCATTTTCAGTTGTTGATGGTATATTTTAGCATACTAAAGTAGCCCCTTTTTAAATTGTGGTAAGATATAAATAACAAAAAATTTACCATTTAAACCATTTTCAAGTGTACCATTCAGTGGCTTAAAGTACAGTCACAATATTGTACCACCATGACCACTATCCCAAATACCAACTCTGTCTCTGTGCCCATTAAACAATAACTCTCCATACCCTCTTCCCTCCAGACACCAGTTACCTCTATTTTACTTTCTGTATCTATGAATTTGCCTATTCTAGGTACTTCTTATATGTGGGGTCATATAATATTTGTCTTTTGTGTCTGGCTTATTTCATTTAGCATAATGTTATCAAAGTTCATATTACAGTATCTGTTAGAACAAAGCAGTTAATTTCACGTGGTCAAAGGAAGGTCAGGGAAGTTTTCCTTGATGACCCTTACTGCTTTTAAGTACCAGATGATCAGTAAAAATTCATCCATTATTTCCTCCCATATTTTTGTTTGAATTTTAAAACTTAGCTTCTTAAGTTCATTTGAAATTTCTGGGTGTGAGCTGAGAATCTCAATAGTTTACTTCTCTCCAAGTACCATTTTCTGAACAATCCTTTCCTTCCCCATGACTTATGATGCCTCCTTTATCATATGTTAAATGTAGCTTTTGTCTCTAATTAGCCTCCATCCTCATCCCCCTACTTTGCAATTCCCCAAAGGGGCCAAGAGGCTCATTTCTGGTCTTTGCTGCACACTTGGCTCCCCCTGCCAGACCATCCTCAGACAAGCTCTGGTTGACTCACTCTTCCACACTTCCCACCAACTATCTCAAATCTTCTCAACTCAGACCTCTGACCTCCTGCCTACCTCCATACTCACCTTCACTCATAACCAGTGCCCTTGCCTCCTATCTGTACAAAGAAAGGAGAGCAGCTCCTCTCAGCAGACATAAACCTATCACTAGCTCCCCTTCACAGCTTTCGTTATCCAGTCACAGCTTTCATTATCCAGGGTCATTCCTACTCTTGTGCTGAGCTCAGCCTCTCTGGCCTGAGAACTCTCAAGCCCTTTCTCAAGTGTTCGCTCCTTCAGGTGTATACTCCTCTGATGCTCCAGCCATCACTCCACTGCTCTTCCTCTCCTTGCCCAAACCCTATCTCTCTCCACTGGTCTTCTTTTCCCTGCCCAAACCCTATCTCTCTCTTCCCCTCAGCTAATTCTTGCAGATCCTTCTTTCTCTCCATTTCCTCTTCTACTTATATAGCTTGCAATAAAGATAACTTCCATGTGGTTACAGCCAATGAGTAGTTTTCATTATTATCTCTTTTTTTGTAGAGAAGGGGTTTCACCACGTTTCCAGTCTGCTTTTGAACTCCTGAGCTCAAGCAATCTGCCCACCTTGCCATCCCAAAGTGTTGAGATTACAGGCGTGACATGGTTTGGCTGTGTCCCCACCCAAATCTCATCTTGAATTGTAGCTCCCATAATTCCCTTGTGTTGTGGGAGGAACCCAATGGGAGATAATTAAATCATAGGGGTGGTTTCCCCCATACTGTTCTCGTGGTAGTGAATAAGTCTCATGAGATCTGATGGTTTTATAAGGGGAAACCCCTTTTGCTTGGCTCTCACTCTTTTCTTGTCTGCCACGATGTGAGATGTGCCTTTCACCTTCCGCCACGATTGTGAGGTCTCCCCAACCACATGTCACTGTAAGTCCATTAAACCTCTTGCTTTTGTAAATTGCCCAGTCTTGGCTGTGTCTTTATCAGCAGCGTGAAAAAGGACTAATACAAGCCATGAGCCACCACACCCAGCCTTCTTTATCTCTTTTGACTTCTGCAGCTTTTAGCAGAGTTGACCACTTTCTCCTTGAAATATTCTCTCATTTGACTTCCTGGACACTCGACTTTTTTGATTCTTCTCCCTTTCTATACTTCTGGCCACCCTCTATCTGTCTCCCGTGCAAGCTCACCTTCGAGGCTTGGTTCTAGACCTCTCTTCTTCTTAACTTACAGTCTCTCCCCACAGATCTTGTCCTCATTCAGATACTCAGTTCATCCACTTGGGATTCTTTCCAACTTCTTCTCAAAATGTGATCTTGTCAGCTCCCTGCAATAAACTTGCCAGTGGCATTTTAGAATAAAGACAAAATAAAACAAAACATAGAAACGCCTTACCATGGCCTACAAGGCCTCTTTGGGCTCTGCTACCACCCGAATTCCCATTTCCCTCTCCTGCACCAGCTGCATTTGCTTCCTGTCAGTCCCTGGTGCTCTACTGGTTTCTACCATGTGGTCTGTGAAGACTGTGGGCCAGATTCCATGCCCAAAATGCTCCAACTCTTAGGCCTAAGTGTCGCTTTCTCAAGGAAACTTTTCTAACCTTCATGAATACATGAAGCCTCCCGTCCCCATTATAGGATTTCATGGCACCATGGACTTTTACACTTGTGCACAAGTGGTACAACAGCTGCAGCTGTTCATGTGTTGTTTCTGTCTCAACACTCTACATGGACAGAGACTGGTCACTACAGTGTTCCAATGAACTGCTTTCCTACCCTTCACCCAGCTGCCTTCACTGCCTCTAGGAGGCATTCCTGGGCAGGTGGCCTTCTGTGTGCTCTTCCACAGCACCCTGCTCTGGACCCTACTGTAGCACTTATTATGCTCTTACAAGTTCTTCATTCTTCCAACTAGTAGGAATTTTGTTGCTGTTTGTTTGAAGTTCAAGCTGTGTATCAGGCATACTAGGCACAGGTCTGCTAAAACAACACTTCTTCGTACCTCTGTTTGGATCACAGATCAACTTAGAACCTGAGAGTCACAGACTCTCTTTCCAGAAGAAAAGACCCACACTCACAACATTTCGCAAATGATTTTAGCAGGATTCATGGACACCCTGCAGCCCGGCCATGAATAACTTGCACTAGATTTACAAGCGTTGGGAAGGCAGGAACTGAACGGTGTTCTGCTTTACTCCCTGCACCCAGCAAAGAAATTGTTCCACAGAGAGACAAAATTAGTATTTGTCAGGTGAAACTGAGTGAACAAGTGGATGCGGTAAATTAATGCAGTGGGTAAAACTGGGTTACCAGAGCCAGACTGCCTGATTCCTGGACAACAGTTGTGTTGTGACTTGAGGAAGTTACTTCACCTCTCTGAGCCTCAGTTTGGCATCAAGAAAACGGTGATACTATCTCCTAGGTGACTGCAAAGATCAAACGCGTTAACACCACAAATCACTTAGAATATGCAGAAAACTCTTCACATATACTAAATCATTAAATCATCACAACAACTCATTTTAAAATGAGGAAACAGACCCACGTAAAGGAACTTGCCCAAGGTTGCTTAGCTTAAAAAAAAAAAAAAAAAAAAAAGGCAGAATTTGGATTCAAACCCCACAGCTTGGCTCCAGAGTCCTGCTCTTAGCCCTGTGCCCCCACGTATAGTAATGTTTTTGGTAAATGTTTGTTAAATCACAATGTGGGCTGTTCTAGGATGCTTGTTTCTTAAGCATTTTTGAGGAGTGAAATTCACTTCTGTAATACACACAGTTATGGTTAGTATGGTCTTCTCTACACCACCACTGGTTTCAATAAAGTTCTTCTTTTCGTAACACGAATGCTCTGCTGCCAGTTTCAAATTGACCAACGTTTATAAGCAAGGAAAAACGGAAGATCTCCGGGACCGATCACAAGGCCGCACATTCACTGTGGGGCCTCTGCTTTCCAGAGAAACCCGGCAGGCTGAGCTGAGCTTCTGGCGAGGCTTGGGGTTTTGCGGGCCCTGACCGCCGCCGCGCCGCTGGTGAGGAACACGCCCAGGAGCAGAGGAAGGGGGCGACTCACCCGTCGGCGTCAGCTCCAAGCAAGGCACAGGGAGTCCCGGGGCCCAGGCCCCGTCCTTCCCTCTCTCTCCGGCCAGCCTTCCCACGGTCCGCAGTCCCCCTGAGGCCTGGAGCCGTGGTCTCGGTCCTCGGTCCTAAGAAGCTCCCGACAGTTCTCTGCAGCACCAACCAGGCCACCAGTCCCTTCGCCCATGGCCAATCAGGTCTCGGGAGATGACTTCCCTCCCCCCCGCCAGACACGCCCCGGCGTCCCAGCGCAGCCAGTCAGAGCGCGGGACACAACTACGCGTCCCTCCCCGCACCACGAGGGCGAGTCGGAGTGGGAATCCGCTTTCCAGGGAGCCGAACCTGTGCCGGCGGGGGCATCTGGCATTTTCACACCCTTTCCTTCCCAGCATTTTAGGAAGCGGAGTTCCAGTAGCTTTGACGCTTAGAAAATGTAGGAAAAAAAGAAGTAACAGAAACCGCTGTATCTTTAAGATAGAGCCAATCACTGTTCCCAAAATAATTCATTTAAAGAACCAACTTACAAAAGAAATGTTTAAAAAAACCCCAAAGTTCTTTGAAACACACCTAAACTCTTTCCCGCCCCCACCCTACCCTAGCAGTTAGCGACTGATTGTCTTTAAAAGCCATTCTCCTTTCTCCCCCTCCTTGCCACCTTCACCTAAATACTCGCCTTTTCTGATAAACTGCCAAGTGGTTTCCTTTCTAATTACCGGTGATGCCCAACCTCATACACTAAACACGTTAATTTCTCTTTAAAGCCAGGCTGAATGTCTCTCTCATTTATTTTCACATTTATCCATCCAAAAAACAAGTATTTATGGCATGCCTGTTAAGTGCCAAGCACATTGAAACAGTAATGAGAAGATAGAGGGGGAATAAAACACATTCCCTGTCCTTTTGGAGCTTACATTCTAGTGGAGAGCAGAGATATCAACAACTAATAAAGTGACTAATCACACCTAGTTAAGTGTTATCGAGGACAGGGTGCCCTGACCCAGGCCTGGTGATTCTGTTTGTGTGGAGTTGGAGTCAGGAAAACTGGTTTTCCCAGCTGGAGGTCCCTGCTGTCAGGTGTTCGTAGCACACTGTGCACAGTTCTGCCGTAATCGGTGGCACTGGCATACTTACACTGCCCTCGCACCCTGTGGAGTTAATTCCTTGAGGCTACTGCTTATTTTTTCTGTGAACAATGCTCAGCACACAGTAGGAACTCAGGCAATGTTAACTAAATCTTTGAGTCTAATCTCACTATGCAGTTTAGGCTCAACAGGCTTTATTGAGAGGAGCTCACGCATGCATTTAACGCCACAGAGTAGCAGCAAGAATCCTGGCTCCTCAAGATCACCCACCTCTGATCTCTAGGATATTCTAGAACGATCTGAGCAACTCATGTGTACAGCTGGAGGGTGTTTGTCCAGCAACTCCTGAGTTATCCGAATATAAAAACTCTATTATGCAGAGATTTATTGCATACTTTTTCCTGAAATAAAATGATTTGGGGTCCAGACTAACCAAAGTGTGTCATTTGCACTTAGGAAAAGGAAATTAGGATACAGAAAAGGAAGTTAAGGAATGCAAACTCAGGACTTATAACTGCAAGCTGCCATCACTGGTCAGGAGGGAGGGAGCAGAAATGTGCACCAGGGTGCTGGAAGCTTGTATTAGGGCTCCACATAATTGTGTGAGGAATTACAATACATATGACCTCGTGCACTGTAATCAAAACTTGAAACTGACAAATCAGCTATGCCAACTGTATTAAATAAATGCTATTTAAAGTTTTTTCCAGCCCAAATATTTAAACAGTGCATTTCTAAGACCATATAATCAGAAAAAAAAACCTTGAAGAAAAGGGGAAAATAACTTACAATTATGCATATTATGTACAAGAAAATTACAAACACATTTGAACTGTGAGAAGATCCTGAAATTTCTAGTATGTAAGGGATGCATTAAAAATACTGATAGTCGATTCAGGAAATACAGAGAACGCCACAAAGATACTCCTCGAGAAGGGCAACTCCAAGACACATTATTGTCAGATTCACCAAAGTTGAAATGAAAGAAAAAATGTTAAGGGCAGCCAGAGAGAAAGGTCGGGTTACCCACAAAGGGAAGCCCATCAGACTAACAGCTGATCTCTCGCAGAAACTCTACAAGCCAGAAGAGAGTGGGGGCCGATATTCAACATTCTTAAAGAAAAGAATTTTCAACCCAGAATCTCCTATCCCGCCAAACTAAGCTTCATAAGTGAAGGAGAAATAAAACACTTTACAGACAAGCAAACGCTGAGTGATTTTGTCACCACCAGGCCTGCCCTAAAAGAGCTCCTGAAGGAAGCACTAAACATGGAAAGGAACAACCGGTACCAGCCACTGCAAAAACATGCCAAATTGTAAAGACCATCGAGACTAGGAAGAAACTATAGCAACTAACGAGCAAAATAACCAACTAACATCATAATGACAGGATCAGATTCACACATAACAATATTAACGTTAAATGTAAATGGGCTAAATGCTCCAATCAAAAGACACAGACTGGCAAACTGGATAAGGAGTCAGGACCCATCAGTGTGCTGTATTCAGGAAACCCATCTCACGTGCAGAGACACACATAGACTCAAAATAAAGGGATGGAGGAAGATCTATCAAGCAACTGGAAAACAAAAAAAGGCAGGGGTTGCAATCCTAGTCTCTGATAAAATAGACTTTAAACCAACAAAGATCAAAAGAGACAAAGAAGGCCATTACATAATGGTAAAGGGATCAATTCAACAAGAAGAGCTAACTATCCTAAATATATATGCACCCAACACAGGAGCACCCAGATTCATAAAGCAAGTCCTGAGTGACCTACAAAGGGACTTAAACTCCCACACAATAATAATGGGAGATTTTAACACCCCACTGTCAGCATTAGACAGATCAACGAGACAGAAAGTTAACAAGGATATCCAGGAATTGAACTCAGCTCTACATAAAGTGGACCTAATAGACATCTACAGAACTCTCCACCCCAAGTCAACAGAATATACATTTTTTTTCAGCACCACACCACACCTATTCCAAAATTGACCACATAGTTGGAAGTAAAGCTCTCCTCAGCAAATGTAAAAGAACAGAAATTATAACAAACTGTCTCTCAGACCACAGTGCAATCAAACTAGAACTCAGGATTAAGAAACTCACTCAAAACCGCTCAACTACATGGAAACTGAACAACCTGCTCCTGAATGACTATTGGGTACATAATGAAATGAAGGCAGAAATAAAGATGTTCTTTGAAACCAACGAGAACAAAGACACAACATACCAGAATCTCTGGGACACATTCAAAGCAGTGTGTAGAGGGAAATTTATAGCACTAAATGCCCACAAGAGAAAGCAGGAAAGATCCAAAATTGACTCCCTAACATCACAATTAAAAGAACTAGAAAAGCAAGAGCAAACACATTCAAAAGCTAGCAGAAGGCTAGAAATAACTAAAATCAGAGCAGAACTGAAGGAAATAGAGACACAAAAAACCCTTCAAAAAATTAATGAATCCAGGAGCTGGTTTTTTGAAAAGATCAACAAAATTGATGGACCGCTAGCAAGACTAATAAAGAAGAAAAGAGAGAAGAATCAAATAGATGCAATAAAAAACGAAAAAGGGGATATCACCACCGATCCCACAGAAATACAATCTACCATCAGAGAATACTACAAACACCTCTATGCAAATAAACTAGAAAATCTAGAAGAAATGGATAAATTCCTCGACAAATACACCCTCCCAAGACTAAACCAGGAAGAAGTTGAATCTCTGAATAGACCAATAACAGGTTCTGAAATTGTGGCAATAATCAATAGCTTACCAACCAAAAAGAGTCCAGGACCTGATGGATTCACAGCTGAATTCTACCAGAGGTACAAGGAGGAACTGGTACCATTCCTTCTGAAACTATTCCAATTGATAGAAAAAGAGGGAATCCTCCCTAACACATTTTATGAAGCCAGCATCGTCCTGATACCAAAACCTGGCAGAGACATAACCAAAAAAGAGAATTTCAGACCAATATCCTTGATGAACATTGATGCAAAAATCCTCAATAAAATACTGGCAAACCGAATCCAGCAGCACATCAAAAAGCTTATCCACCATGATCAAGTGGGCTTCATCCCTGGGATGCAAGGCTGGTTCAACATACGCAAATCAATAAATGTAATCCAGCATATAAACAGAACCAAAGACAAAAACCACATGATTATCTCAATAGATGCAGAAAAGGCCTTTGACAAAATTCAACAACCCTTCATGCTAAAAACTCTCAATAAATTAGGTATTGATGGGACGTATCTCAAAATAATAAGAGCTATCTACGACAAACCCACAGCCAATATCATACTGAATGGGCAAAAACTGGAAGCATTCCCTCTGAAAACTGGCACAAGACAGGGATGCCCTCTCTCACCGCTCCTATTCAACATAGTGCTGGAAGTTCTGGCCAGAGCAATCAGGCAGGAGAAGGAAATAAAAGGTATTCAATTAGGAAAAGAGGAAGTCAAATTGTCCCTGTTTGCAGATGACATGATTGTATATCTAGAAAACCCCATTGTCTCAGCCCAAAATCTCCTTAAGCTGATTAGCAACTTCAGCAAAGTCTCAGGATACAAAATTAATGTACAAAAATCACAAGCATTCTTGTACACCAATCACAGACAAACAGAGAGCCAAATCATGAGTGAACTCCCATTCACAATTGCTTCAAAGAGAATAAAATACCTAGGAATCCAACTTACAAGGAATGTGAAGGACCTCTTCAAGGAGAACTACAAACCACTGCTCAATGAAATAAAAGAGGATACAAACAAATGGAAGAACATTCCATGCTCATGGGTTGGAAGAATCAATATCGTGAAAATGGCCATACTGCCCAAGGTAATTTATAGATTCAATGCCATCCCCATCAAGCTACCAATGACTTTCTTCACAGAATTGGAAAAAACTACTTTAAAGTTCATATGGAACCAAAAAAGAGCCCGCATCGCCAAGTCAATCCTAAGCCAAAAGAACAAAGCTGGAGGCATCACGCTACCTGACTTTAAACTATACTACAAGGCTACAGTAACCAAAACAGCATGGTACTGGTACCACAACAGAGACATAGATCAATGGAACAGAACGGAGCCCTCAGAAATGATGCCGCATAGCTACAACTATCTGATCTTTGACAAACCTGACAAAAACAAGAAATGGGGAAAGGATTCCCTATTTAATAAATGGTGCTGGGAAAACTGGCTAGCCATATGTAGAAAGCTGCAACTGGATCCCTTCCTTTCACCTTATACAAAAATTAATTCAAGATGGATTAAAGACTTATATGTTAGACCTAAAACCATTAAAATCCTACAAGAAAACCTAGGCAATACCATTCAGGACATAGGCATGGGCAAGGACTTCATGTTTAAAACACCAAAAGCAATGGCAACAAAAGCCAAAATCGACAAATGGGATCTCATTAAACTAAAGAGCTTCTGCACAGCAAAAGAAACTATCATCAGAATGAACAGGCAACCTACAGAATGGGAGAAAATTTTTGCAACCTACTCATCTGACAAAGGGCTAATATCCAGAATCTACAATGAACTCAAACAAATTTACAAGAAAAAAACAAACAACCCCATCAAAAAGTGGGCAGAGGACATGAACAGACACTTCTCAAAAGAAGACATTTATGAAGCCAGAAAACACGTGAAGAAATGCTCATCATCACTGGCCATCAGAGAAATGCAAATCAAAACCACAGTGAGATACCATCTCACACCAGTTAGAATGGCCATCATTAAAAAATCAGGAAACAACAGGTGCTGGAGAGGATGTGGAGAAATAGGAACACTTTTACACTGTTGGTGGGACTGTAAACTAGTTCAACCATTGTGGAAGTCAGTGTGGCGATTCCTCAGGGATCTCGAACTAGAAATACCATTTGACCCAGCCATCCCATTACTGGGTATATACCCAAAGGACTATAAATCATGCTGCTATAAAGACACATGCACACGTATGTTTATTGCGGCACTATTCACAATAGCAAAGAGTTGGAACCAACCCAAATGTCCAACAACGATAGACTGGATTAAGAAAATGTGGCACATATACACCATGGAATACTATGCAGCCATAAAAAATGATGAGTTCGTGTCCTTTGTAGGGACATGGATGAAACTGGAAAACATCATTTTCAGTAAACTATCGCAAGGACAAAAAACCGAACACCGCATGTTCTCACTCATAGGTGGGAATTGAACAATGAGAACTCATGGACACAGGAAGGGGAACATCACACTCCGGGGACTGTTGTGGGGTGGGGGGAGGGGGGAGGGACAGCATTAGGAGATACACCTAATGCTAAATGACGAGTTAATGGGTGCAGGAAATCAACATGGCACATGGATACATATGTAACAAACCTGCACATTGTGCACATGTACCCTAAAACCCTAAAGTATAATAAAAAAAAAAATACTGATAGTCTTTTATACCTCAAATTTACTATTTTAAGCAAATGTGAAAAACATAAGGACTTTGTACAGTTCATTCAAAACCCTGGTTGTCTCAACATAATTTTCCCAAGTTGTCAGTACAGTTTTTGGCAATAAGAATTGAAGAAGTATTTGCTGAATGAGTAAAATGTCTTAAATCCCTCAACCGCAAGTAGGATTTCTAGTTAGGGGGAGAATACTGATTCGAACATCGTGTATCTGCTCAAGTAGAGCATGATGATTGATGCCTTTTCTTTCCCTTTCAGTGATCCATTTTGACCACTATTTACGCCAAACTGAAAAAGCTTTCCAAAAAACTCCCTAATAAAAAAAAAGAAATCCTCTTAACATTTATAAATAGCATACCAGTGCTTATGCTGATAGTGTTCTTTTACTGAAATGTTTATTTATTCACATTAAAACTGAATCTTTGGCCGTGCATGGTGGCTCATGCCTGTAATCCCAGCACTTTGGGAGGCCGAGGCCAGCGGATCACGAGGTCAGGAGATCGAGACCATTCTGGCTAACGGTGAAACCCTGTCTCTACTAAAAAATACAAAAAATTAGCCGGGCGTGATGACACGCGCCTGTAGTCCCAGCTACTCGGGAGGCTGAGGCAGGAGAATCGCTTGAACCCAGGAGGCAGAGGCCGCAGTGAGCTGAGATCGTGCCACTGCACTCCAGCCTGGGCGACAGAGTGAGACTCTGTCTCAAAACAACAACAAGAAAACTGAAATCTATGACCTCTTGTACGGTGATGGTAAATCTCAGGTCTATGAATTTCTCAACTCTGCACTGTACAACCAGGTCCAAAGAGTAGGATGTGAGGTACACTTACCATAAAAAACAATTAAAATATTACTTCACTTTAACAGTGGTGAAAAAAGAATGATAAAGCACAGAATTTTTTCTTATTCTTTTTCTCGGTAATGGATTTCCCACCTGCCCCCATCCCCGAGACAAGGTCTCACCCTGTCATCCAGGTTGGAGTGCAGTGGTGCAATCACAGTTCACTGCAGCCTCAAACCCCCCAGATCAAGCCCTCTTCCCACCTCAGCCTCTCAAGTAGCTGGGACCATAGGTGCACACCACCACACCTGGCTAATATTTTTGTTGTTTTCTTTTGTAGAGATGGGGTCTCAAGATCTTAAACTCCAGGTCTCAAGTGATTCTCCTGCTTCAGTTTCCCAAAGTGCTAGAATTATAGGCATGAGCCACCATGCCTGGTCTTCTTTACTTTTTAATTTTTATTTTTATGTTGATTTTTTAAAAATAGAGATGGGGTCTTGCTAAGTCTCCAGGGCTGGTCTCAAACTCCTGGCTTTAAGTGATCCTCCCGCCTCAACCCCACAAAGTGCTGGGATTACAGGCAATGAGCCACCACACCCAGCTCAGATGAGGTCTTGCTCTGTCCACCCAGGCTGGAGTACAGTGGCACAATCATAGCTCACTGCAGCCTTGACCTCCTGGGCTTAAGTGATCCTCCCACCTCAGCCTCCAAAAGTGCTGGGATTATAGGCATGAGCCACCACACCTAGCCTCAGTAATGCAATTTGTTGATCATTGTTAATTCACTATCCAGGATATTTTAAAAAATGCATATCATCTAAAATGTTATTGTTTCTGTATTTTTACTCAACTTTATCATCAGTTATCTTTAAATTATCATACTAAATATCTATCACGATTAATGATGGGAAAATGAAAAGCCACTGGTTATAATTCAGAATGGTAAGAACTAACCTACTAGAGAACATTAAAGGGATAATAACAATAGTAATAAAAATAATGGCAGCTAACCAGAGCTGTGGCATACAGCTATGCAGACTGTGCACTGTACATGCCGGGGGGTGACACAGCATGGCAGCCCCGTGGCTAACACTGAGTACCCTATCACATGCCAGCTCATAAGTATTTTACATGGAACTGAACTATACAGCAGATACTACCCTCATCCCCATTTTATACATAAGAAGAAAGAAGACACAGAAGGTTAAACTTGCTCAAGACCTCAAAGCTAATGAATGGCAGAACTGGGCATTTGACTCTAGAGCTCACTCTATTGATTGCTACCCCATACTGCCTGATTTATGGTTACAAATGCCATTACTTGAAAAAAATCCCCTTAGTTTTACATCTTCCTTGCATATAATTTTGAAAAATACTGTTTAACTAAACATATGGTAGCTGTTCCTTCAAAATGATGATGTGGTTTATAGAATCTCTTTGTAATTTGTAATCATATATCATACAGCAATACTCTCTCCCTTACCAAAAAAGAAAAAAAAAAACCACCACGTACACAAGATTTCATATTTGCATATACTTTAATAACAAGGTCATTTTAGTAATAAATGAACAAAGAAACAGAGACAAAGAGAACTTAACACGTGATACTTCCACAAGTTTGGGTCTAAAAAGGTTTACATCAAAGTTTAAAACATATACTGTCTGTGTTAACAGAGGCTACAATACCAATTTGGATTACACACATTATCTAAAACATTATTATCAAAGAGTGCAAAGTTAGATCAAACAACATCAAGAAAATTCTGTCCTAAAATTTTAACAAAGTCTTTTAAGAAAGTCTAAAAACCTCCTTTTTCCCCACTGACTTCAAAACTTTGAGTTTTATATCAGAATATCAATTTGTCATTTTAACTTTTTTACCATACATGAAAAATTATCAAAAATATATCGATGGGTCTATACTAATTGTGACTGTTTATATTTACATTAAGCAAATTCTCTTGCCAAGTTCTTTATATACAAATTACCAGTTGTCCTCTGTGAAATTCATTAAAAAGTTAAAAACCAAAGAAATGTCATTAGAAACAACATATTTCAATATGTAACTGCTTTCCATCAATGAAGAATATTTTTAAATAACTTAATTGAAAAGTATTGAACTCCCCACCAATTTCAGCTGCAACAGTATTCCTCCTGAATGTTTTCTGTGATTTAAGGGGAAAAAAAAAAACTAGGTAATGCCTGATTGCAAATAATTCAATGACAAAAATGTGATGAGTGTTTATTGACCTTATCTTCAAGATACTTATAGTCTAATTAGGTTGACATAAAAAAACCAAGCAATAAAAAATGTAAACAGTGTTAGAAATTGAAGAAACAGAAAATTTTTAAAAACTGGCAAATGCAACATATAAATACTTTTCATATTAATTTAAATCATAAAATGACATCCCAAATCCAATTAAATTGAATGCAGGCAAGGCTTTCTGATACTTCTAATAAGGGCCAGCATTTAAAAAAATTTTAACCTATTCCCAAATTGGAAAGAATTTAGATTTTAGAAGCATCACAACAGATAAAAAGAAATTTATAAACATTTAAGAGGCAAAGATTTGGGGGAAAGTTCATAAAAAGATTACATTAATGTCACTAAAATAAAGGGGCCACTTTAATTGTTTTAGATTCATAGTTACATAATAAGGAAATAAAAAAGTTGTCATTTTCTAAGAAAAAACTTGACCACAAAATCATAAACATCTCTAATTTAAAGAGGATTGGTTCAGATGAATATAAAACTGGTACAACAATTTCTCCAGTACAGATGCATGTCTCCTGGCCAAAAATTAACTGATTTTGTAAAAATTGCTTAAAAATTAATGCCTCAAGATTTTCTGGTTTGAAAATAGAGATTTGCTCCATTTTTGAAATTATCTTAGTTTATGTTAATTATATACTCTTCTAAAGCAAGAAATAAAGCTCTAAAATATTTACCTAATTAGTGCTCTGTCTCTGGACTTTAGGACCAATACTCTGTGTGTCCTCTTCCTGACTAGGACGTTTCCCACCACTGAGACCAGTGCCCATGGAGCTTCTTCCTGCACATTTAAAAAATGTATGTTTAAGATAGGAAAAGGAAAAAGAACAGTATGCTCAAATGCTTCATTCTTACCTTGCTTCAACAGGTGAGTTTGCTGACTGTCACCATGAGCATAGTGTAAAATACCACTCCCTTGAGAGCAACCTGTTAGTATTTAAAACACAGTAAAATTACTTAAAATCAAATCCAAGATGTATGTATTATTAAGACTACAAATCCAACTTTTAGTGCTTGTACTTAAGGTCATTTATATGCTTTTAAGACTAAATCTCAATCTTCCTATGAACCAAACATCACATGCTCAAATCAGGAAAACTTAAATTTAGGCTCACAGAAGTGTTGACAGTTCAAAGGCAAAATCACTGATGATCATTTTCTAAAAAATATTTCCTTACTAGATGACAATTTGAAACTTGACCATGAAGGTAAAACATGGGGGCAAGAGTGAGATGGACATTCTTCCCTCACTCTTGTCCCTTTTCCCACGCTTTTCCTTCAGAGCCCCTCCAAACATATTTCCTTGAGGATAAGGGAATAAGGGCCTGCCCGATGAGTTAAACAATTCAAATCATAAAACAAGCAGAAAACACAGACTATGTGGCAGTTACCTAGCCTGAGCAATCATATCAACCCTTCTAAAAACAAACACTATTATAGGAGAATAGGTTGGCTAGAACAGAGAAGTATGTTTTAGGGAAACATTTCCGTCAGTGTGTCCAGGTTATAGAAAAATATGAGCATTCTGGACCTATCCATGAGCAGGTGGATAGGTCAACACCTTATGGCCTGAACAAGACTGTGCACTTACTTTCATTTCAATTAACTTCAATCCCAGGCAATCAGTGGCAGTTGCTCACCCTAAGTGAGTATGAAGTACTATCCCATAGTTGTTTTAATTTGCATTTCCCTAATGACTAATAATGCCGATGAACTGATATTTTACAATAAAAAAAAAACCCTAAAAGTTAAATAAAAACGAAAACATATTGCTACAGTAGTCAACATATTACGGTCTGTGTTATTTTAAGAACAAAAGTAAGACATCTATGTATAGTTTATTCCTTTCCTGAGCACGTGTGCACACACACACAAATATAAAGATGAGGAGAGAAAAATGCAATTTGTGTTGCAGAGATTAAGAATGTTCCACAGTCATTAAAACAAACAAACAAAAAACAACAACCAAAAAAACAAAGAAAAGTCCAAGAATTTTGCCCTTTGACATGCCTTGTAAGGTACTATAAAAGCCTACAGACAGGATAAGTGTAAGGCATAAAAGGATATGCTTTAGAAGCATTTAAGTCCTTTCAAATGGAGCAGAAGAGGAGAAATGTTTAATATTAATAGCATAGCCCAAGTCGTATCTTTTCACAATTTCCCATTTCCAGGTCTAAAATGTTTTTTCCTTCATCTGACTACCCAAATGCTACTCAATCCTGCCACCTTTCAAGAAAGTTTCTCTAGTCCCTTCAGCTCTCAATAATCTCTCCCTTTTCTCATGTTGCACATGGAGGCAGCATCTTATAATTTATCACTTTTTCATTTGTTTTTGTTTTCCCTCCACACCCCCATTTAGACTTAAGTTCTACTTAGCTTTTCATGTCTCATGTCTTTTGAAAGCCTCCAAGAAGCTGGCTACAAACTATGTTACAGGCAAATATTTACATGATTAAAATAATTTCAAGATTTATTAATTCTTCTATTATATAATAAACTACCCTATATTTATACATTTGTGAAGCAAAATTGTCCCAATTTAACCTGCTACCATGATTAGCTTTTGAAGATAATTCCAAATAAACGACACAGGTTTGAGTGGTCTGTCTAAAAGCAGTTTGTGCCATCACTGTGCATTAGTCCAGCCCTTGGTTCCTAGCCCATTGCTACCTGCCTGTTATCTAAGTGCTTCACAGAGCTTCTGTCCCTCACTCACGTGTGGGCCGACAAGGCAGACTGAACTGAACAAGAGATCTGGAAGAACTTTTGAAATGATTATCTTGTGGAAGTTTATTCAAATTGTAGGAGATCCTGAGAAGGAACATTTCTCAAGTATGCTGCCATCACTGCCAACTGTTGACTGCTGGGTGGATCACATTCCAGCAATAAAATATTTTCTCTTGTAAACATTTACGGCATTCCATTTGCAGAGGAGGCTCAATGATGCAGGAAGAAGTACAAGCTTTGGAGCTAGTCAGACTTGGATCTGAATCTTAGCTCAACTACTTACTAACTGTGGGATCTTTGTTAACTTACCTAATCTTTCTAGGATTATTTCCCCAAATATAAAATGAGGATCCCACTACCTCCTCCCCAGGTTACTGTGAGAAAGTAGGCAAAAATCCCTTACTATCTACTGGGCACAAGGTAGGCAGTCAAAATGTGAGTGCTTTTGTCCCCTTCTCCCAAAACTAATTCTTGGAGGATAAAATACATGCTGTTTTCATGAGGATGCATTTCTGAATTCAAAAAGGTTCAATTTTTAAAAGGCTTTATTCTTAATATCAACTTAGAAAATCTGACTTAAAAAAAAGCATTCCTCAAATGCTACCCTGTTTTTATCCTTATGTTTTTACTTTGAAAAATACAGATTCACAAACAGTTGCAAAGTTAGTACAAAGAGGTCTTGTTTCCCTATCTTCTTAGTGACATCTTATGAAACTACAGTACAATAATATAACCAGGTATTGACATTGATACAATGTGTTTGTACAATTTTATGCTCTTTTATCACATGTATAGATTTCTTTTTTCTTTTTTTTCCCTTCAATTTTTATTTTAAGGGTACATGTGCAGGATGTGCAGGTTTGTTACATAGGCCATGGTGGTTTGCTGCACAGATCAACCCATCACCTAGGTATTAAGACCAGCAAGCATTAGCTATTCTTCCTAACGGTTTCCCTGTCCCTGCCCCCCCAACAGACCCCAGTGTGTGTGTTTTGTTGTTTTTGTTGTTTTTTGTTTTTGAGACAGAGTTTTGCTCTTGTTACCCAGGCTGGAGTGCAATGGCGTGATCTCAGCTCACCGCAACCTCCGCCTCCTGGGTTCAAGTGATTCTCCTGCCTCAGCCTCCCGAGTAGCTGGGATTACAGGCATGTGCCACCACGCCCGGCCAATTTTGTCTTTTTAGTAGAGACGGGGTTTCTCCATGTTGGTCAGGGGCTGGTCTCGAACTCCCGACCTCAGGTGATCCACCCACCTCAGCCTCCCAAAGTGCTGGGATTACAGTTGTGAGCTACTGCACCTGGCTCCAGTATGTGTTGTTCTCAGCATGTATCCATGTGTTCTCATCATTCTACTACCACTTATAAGTGAGAACATGAGGTGTTTGGTTTTCTGTTCCTGCCTTAGTTTGCTGAGGATAATGGCTACAAGCTCCATCATGTCCCTGCAAAGAACATGATCTCGTTCCTTTTTATGGCTGCATAGTATTTCATGGTACATATGTACCACATTTTCTTTATCTAGTCTATCATCGATTGACATTTAGGTTGATTCCATGTCTTTGCTAATGTGAATAGTGCTGCAATGAACATAGTGTGCATGTATCTTTATAACAGAATGATTTATATTCCTTTGGGTATATACCCAGTAATGGGATTGCTCAGTCAAATGGTATTTCTGCTTCTAGATCTTTGAGGAATCACCACAGTGTCTTCCACAATGGTTGAACTAATTTACATTCCCATCAACAATGTAAAAGCCTTCCTTTTTCTCTGCATCCTCACCAGCATCTGTTGTTTCTTGACTTTTTAATAATCACCATTCTCACTGATGCTGTCCTATTTTTTAATCAAATTACTGAGCTTCATGCTATTTTTGGTCAAAGCCAAAAACTAATATGATGATTCAAATTTCGAACACATACTGAATTCTTGAAATTATTAATATCACACATAAGAATTTACACACGGTCACTAAATTTGCATCATACAGAAAACTACTACAGACCAGACTTTATAAGAAAAACTCATGTGCAAAAAGACTAGAGGGCTCTATGCATGTGTACAATAAATCTTTTGGCCATGTTCACAGGGCCACTAACTTTCTTAACTAATTACCTTATAGTTGCCGTACACCTAAAGAGTAAAAAATAATAAGCATTCTGAAAATATGACATTTGAGTTTCATTTTATCCTTAAAACTGCTCTCCTCAGTTTGCAAGAGCTTTAACTTGACCCAGTATCTATTATACGTAATGATGTTTTCCATCTCTAAAATGTCATCAATGGAGTGAAGAGATGTGTCTGGGTGCACATGTATGCATGCATACAAAGAATCTATTAAGCTAATTTCAAAGATAGATTTTTATAAAATATGTTAGTGAGGATCACTAACAAATAAATTTGTTTAATAACCTCTTCATGTTACTAAGTGCAGAAATTTCCTTTTCACTTACTTCCACTGCTGCTACAACCTGGGATATTTTCTGCAGAATATCCCATGAAGCCTCCATTCCCATTAGGATTAGAAGGTACTGATGCTAGAAGACCTAAAGGACAAAAAAATTTTCTTTTAAATTATGATCAAGATAAAATTCAAAGGTAAGTACATAAACAGCTGCCAAAGAAACAAAGACAGTTATTAACATACCTAGTCCTCTATATCGTGAAAGCTGCTGATAGATCTGTTTCATCCTTTCAATATTCAAACGGCTTGCTTCAGCATGGTTCACCATTGGTTTAGGATAATTAACTCCTATCAAACATTTGGCTACCTTTTGGATACCTTCTGGTGCATTCCAGGGATCATAGATATATTTTGCAGGGAAGCCTCTTAGGACAGGCAAATAACGCCTTTGGGAGAAAAAAGAAAGATTACTAATAAAATGCACTCTAAGCAAACTATAACAACTACTAGCTAAGACAGACCAAAATCAAATCAAGACCATTTAAATGATCTGTTTGCCCTTCTCATCTCTGCTGCCCATCATGAGTGGGGAATACTTTAAGCATTGATTAAACATGAAAAGCTCTTCTTGAATTAACTATTCCAAACTGAGTAGTAATCACCCTTGATTTACCTGATGTAGTCTCCATTGGGATCTGTTCTCCTACCAAAACCAACAGGGCAATAGCAGTGAAAAAACTGTTGAAAAAAGGAACTACAAGACAGCCACATCCAACTTCCAGCATTTATGCTCCAATCTGCATCAAGCAATAATTCTTCAAATACCTTCAGAAGTAACAGTAACCAATTAGTTTGCACACACATAATTCACAAAGCAAGCATTTTCAAGGTCACAGTAGATCCAAAGTCAAGGCAAAGAAAATCTAGCACAGAATTGTAAAATTAAACATTCCAAAGTTAGTTTCCCTGTCTATGTTCTGTTCTATAATGAGCTCTTCCAGAGAAAGAGACATAGTAGTAATATAGTATGCTTCTGAAGAGAATTTCCTTTTCCAATCTCTGCAGTGTTACTGGGAGAATGGAAGGTAAAAAAAATATTCAAATCACTGATTTAAAAGGATGTGGATTTAAAAGGATATTATTAGTAGACACAGGAAATGCAGTAAACCACTTTCAAGAAAGCAAAAATGCTATTACATAAAACACCAACAAAAACTTAGCTTCATATTCTAGCCTAAATAAAGGAAGCACACTCAAATATAAATTCACTTAAAAATATATACTAGCATTACATAGTTTAATTTCGAATTCCTTGATCAGAAAGAAAATAGAATTAAAATAAATGATTTATATATATATTCATTAAGTATGTTATATATTGTCTTTGTATACAACTGTGTACTAGGAAATATAAGAGATTAAACACACACACACACACACACACACACACACACACACACAAGCTCAGAAATGGTCCTTGGATGGGGCAAATGTATGATACTGCCAGAAAGGTAAAAAATGTATGTAATGGCCGGGTGCGGTGGCTCATGCGTGTAATCCCAGCACTTTGGGAGGCTGAGGCAGGGGGATCATTTGAGGTCAGGAGTTCAAGACCAGCCTGGGCAATGTGGTAAAACCCTGTCTCTACTAAAAATACAAAATTAGCTGGGCACAGTGGTGGGCACCTGTAATCCTAGCTACTCGGGAGGTTCAGGCAGGAGAATCGCTTGAACCTGGAAGGTGTAGGTTGCATGAGCTGAGATCACGCCATTGCACCCCGGCCTGGGCTATAGAGCAAGAGACTCCGTCTAAAAAAAAAAAAAAAAAAAAAAAAAAAAAAAAGTACCTAAGTCTTATTATGTATAATCCACAAGATGTCGTCACAAAACGTAGTATGCTTCTCTTTACATAATAGAAGTATTACTAAAAAGCTGTGAAGTTGAAGTGAGGTGAAATGATTTATATTTTAAAATTTATAATATGAATTCACTATCTCTAGGAACTCTTTAGTGAATTCTTTTGGTGACAGAAATATCACCTATAAATATATCTATCAACAAATTCAGTGTTAAATTTTACAGTTCTCTTAATGGCTAGGCTGGTTTAACCATTAAAATGACTTTAGGTTAATCAATTTAACCAGTTTTCACCTTTTTGCTTGTCTGATTATATCATTTTTCTCTGAAAGTGTCCCCATATTTGGGGAATTATGTTTTATCCACTGAAAAACTACACTATAAATGAATCTGTATAACAGACAACTTCTAGGATTTGTTTTATTAAGGTAAGGATTCCTTCAAAATAAGGCATGCTATATCAGTTAGAACACTTACCTTCATTCCTTCTTCCCAACTAATCCACAGGTCCCCTCGTGTCAGGAAGCAAGCAACTGCATGCCTGGCTAGATGATGAATCCAACCCTCCTGACGAAGCTGTGTCATGATGGCATCAATCCATGGAAAGCCTGTCCGGCCTTCTGCCCATTTTGCTAAAGCCTCAGGATTTTTATCCCAAGGAATCTGAACACAAATAGGGTTTCCTTCCATTTTATCAAAGCGTGGATTATTTGTTGCTGCTGTATAGAAAAATTCACGCCATAATAGTTGCCCATAAAGGGAAAGGGGAGGGGAACTGTTCTTCTTTACCTATGGTTAAAAAGCAAAGAAGTATTATCAGAATTTTTTTTTAAAGTATTAAACAATAAGCTCTAATTTTAGAGAATACCTTTTTGTAGAGATCTGTTAGTTTGAAGTAAAACAGTCGACATGACAAACAACCAAATCGGAGATAAGGACTAAGTCCAGTAGGGCTTGCAAGCAGAGAATTCGCATTCATTCGAGGTCTTTCAAAATTTGCCACCCAAGCCTGAAAACACACAGAGAAAATTACATTAACTAATTGTCTTTTTCATTTTAAAAGAACACTCAGAATGGAGATTTTTTTAAAAAAAGTTACATAGTTCTTGGGGAATAAAATCTTATCCTAGCCACAAATTACATGTTTTAATAAAAAATAAGACAGGATAAAAAAGTGAGCATTCTTTTGTTTCAGTCATCCTTGTGCAGCACATACTCATGTGAAATAAATTACCTTCCAATTTCCAACAGAAAGCTGAGAGCACCTTCAATCTCTCTCTCTCTCTCTTTTTTTTTTTTTTTTTTCTGAGACAGGGTCTCACTCTGTCACCCAGGCTGGAGTGCAGTGACTCAATCTTGGCTCACTGCAACTTCCAGCTCCCGGGTGGAGGATTCTCCTGCCTCAGCCTCCTGAGTAGCTGGGACTACAGGCATGCGCCACCACGCCTGGCTGTTTGTATTTTTAGTAGGGATGGGATTTCACCATGTTGGCCAGGCTGGTCTCAAACTCCTGACCCCAAGTGATCCACCCACCTCAGCCTCCCAAAGTGCTGGGATTACAGGCATGAGCCACCAGGCCTGGAAAATTTATTTATTTATTTTGAGATGGAGTCTTACTCCATCACCCAGGCTGGAGTACAGTGGTACGATCTTGGCTTACAGTAACTTCTGCCTCCTGGGTTCAAACAATTCTCATGCCTCAGCATCCCAAGTAGCTGGAATTACAGGCACACTCCACCACGCCTGGCTAACTTTTGTTATTTTTAGTAAAGATGGGGGTTTTGCCATGTTGGCCAGGCTCGTCTCGAACTCCTGACCTCAAGTGATCCACCTGCCTCAGCCTCCCAAAGTGCTGGGATTACAGGTGTAAGCCACCATGCCTGACTTTCAACCTGTCTCTTTAACACAAAGGTAAAGGTGAAATATAATTCTATTCTAGTTTCAAAATTGTGGCTACTAGATACCAGCTTAGGTAGAAAGAACAGAAGAGGTAGTGTGGTAGTAGCTAACGTGGAAATAATTAGAAGAGGAGGAGAAAGAGCATTTAAATGAGGAGATGGTAGTTAATTTTCAAACAATTAGGTTTGTGCTATTTTAACCATTTCCGTTAATCCTCCCCTTTCAACAATCTATTTGTTATTTTTAAAAGAGAGAAAAATTATTTTTTAAATGGCAGTTTGGAAATACAAGCATAGCTATATAATCTACATTATCATACTTTTCTTTCCAAATGCCTTTCCAAACGAGTGAGTGCTTCAGTTTCTCCACCTGGCCACACTGCAGAGGATAAGCCATCTGTATCGAAACCTACAAGAAAGAAAAGAAAAAAACATCATTCTTCCAAAACTAAAGTAATTTTTATTTAACCCCAATAACTGGGAGAACAAATTACTTTGCAGAAAAATTAAGAGAGTATCATAAAAATGAACTGAAGGCCTAAATAAGCCCTCACCTACAGAGGATACAACATGGTTTCAATTTTTCAGGATGTACATCTTAAGGTGTTAACAATAGATCACATATTTATAAAACACATAAATGATGAACAAACATATCACTTCTTAAAGGGTTCTTTTTCTTTCTTCTCCCCCTGCCCTTTCTTTCTCTCCTAATGCAAAATACTTTACATGGCAAAATTAAAAGGGGAATTTTCTGAGTAATTTATGATTTATTAACTTTTAAGCCTTACACTGATTACAGTTTACACTCACCTAGCTCTTCCAGTGAAGGGACTCCATATTTCTCATCATGGTCATCAGACAGAGGAGTTGTGCACTTTTCTATCACTTCTGAAGTAATTGTCTCTACTGGTATCTCTAGTGGTTCCATTTTGCTGATGAGAGTCTGGAATCTTTTATAAGTTAGAGGCGGTTGTCCACCATTGAGTTCAATGATCCTATAACAAGAGTTAGTAAAATGTAGACAGTATAAAAAAAGACAATAAATTTTGGCTAACAAGCTCCCAAAAGGCTTAAAAAGCAGAAAATAAAATTAATCACTGAAGTCTTTGAGGAGAATGTTAGCTTGTTATAATAACCAAGAAATGTGTCCAAAATGATTAATGAGTCCAAAAATCATTCTCTTGAGCTTCCAGACATCCTCTAGGTATCAAATATACACACTACACAAATATTAAAACCTTTAAGACAAAGAATATTAAGAACTTATGAGAGGAAAAAACAAGTAAGAGGGTAAATTAGTCTAAAGGCAATTACAAAAAGTTAATACACACAGACATATGAAAAACATGTTATAGCCCAGCTCAAAGAATCTCAATCATCAATAAAAACTAAACCAGGTTGATAATTATATGAAAGAGTAATCAGCAGGTCTCATTTAGGAAAAATAAATTTTATTGTATATATTTGAGTTTACAACACATTATGGGATACATGTAGATAGTAAAATGGTTACTATAGTGAAGCAGATTAACATATTTATAATCTCATATAGTTACTTTTTTATATGTGTGTGACAAAAGCAGCTAAAATCTACTTATTTGATAAAAATTCCAAATAAAAGACAATTTTATTAACTAAAATCCTTACTCTGTACACTAGACCTCTAGTGTGGTTCATCTTACATAACTTCTACTTTGTATCCTTGGACCTACATTCCTGATATGGTTTGGCTGTGCCCCCACCAAAATCTCATCTTGAGTTGTAACTCCCACAATTCCCACATGTCATGGGAGGGACCCTGTGGGAGGTAACTGAATCATGGGGGCAGATCTTTCCCGTGCTGTTCTCATGATAGTGAGTAAGTCTCACAAAATCTGATGGTTTTTAAAAGGGGGAGTTGCCCTGCACAAGCTCCCTCCTTGCCTGCTGCCACCCATGTAAGACATGACTTGCTCCTCCTTGCCTTCCACCATGATTGTGAGGCCTTCTGAGCCATGTGGAACTGTAAGTCCATTAAACCTCTTTCTTTTGTAAATTGCCCAGTCTCAGGTATGTCTTTATCAGCATCGTGAAAATGGACTAAAACAATTACCCTACTTCCTTCAGCAAATTTTATAAATTTGGATTCTATATTACTGTGGTGACAATTACTTCCTATTTTCTATTGTGCTAATGAAGGCATGAGAGATGTCAGCATATGTATCTATGTCACATACTTAGAACACATAAGCCCCCAAATTTCAAGTTATTTAAATTTAAGTATCTTTTTATTTACTTCTGATCACTAATTACCTCAATCAAGTATTAATTTAAAAAAAAACTAGCTTTGCCAATGGTAGTTTAGATTAAGTTTAGATACTATTTTGGAATAACTACTCTTTTTCACTATGGCCATTTGCTTAGCATTTGGCCTTAATAAAAAATGACAGGTGAAATCCAACTCCATCATTTTATAGATGTGAAAACAGGCCTACCAGAAGAGTTAAGTAAACTAGTCAACAAGGTCATATAACTGATAAATGGCAAATCAAGGTTTTCTTAGTGTATTTTAGTGTATTTTTCATTATACAATACGTAGTGATGTATCAACTACAGATACATACAGAAAATAATACAGAAAGCAATCACCATAAAAGATATCCTGTTTAAGTAAATTTTGCTTCAGTGTATTTTTAATTTATTCATAGGGTTGCAATGAATTTTGCTGAATGTAATGATACCACAATAATACTACTGAGGACATTGTTAATTACACAACAGTAGCAAAATGAGAATCTTAGGACAAAACATTTTCTATATGTTACATTTTAATAAGATAGATTACATATAGTAAATATTCACATTCAATCCAATAAACACTTAAGTTTTTTTTTTTTTTTTTGAGATGGAGTCTCACTCTGTTGCCCAGGCTGGAATGCAGTGGTGCTATCTTGGCTCACTGCAACCTCTGCTTCCCAGGTTCAAGTGATTCTCCTACCTCAGCCTCCCAAGTAGCTGGATTACAGGCACCTGCCACTATGCCTGGCTAATTTTTGTATTTTTAGTAGAGATGGGGGTTTCACCATTTTGGCCAGGCTGGTCTTGAACTCCTGACCTCGTGATCCACCTGCCTCGGCCTCCCAAAGTGCTGGGATTACAGGCGTGAGCCATCGCGCCTGGCCTAAACACTGAATTTTATGCATAACACTAAGTCTCCCACTTAGAAGCAATTGCTTTTATCCTGTTTTGCCCCCTCCTTGCTATGAGCTCCCTAAAGTTAAGCAAATTGGTGAGCTCAAAGGCAAGATTATTAAAAGATACATGAATTCTAGCTTAGTATCAAGTAAGACCTTTGTCTGAATCAAATCATGGTTTTTTGATACATTTAAAATGTGAAATCAAATCAACTAGTTTGTCATGTTACAGAATTTGTTTTATTAACTTGATAAAATACATAAATTACTAAAAAAGTAAAATGATTTAAAAGGTAAATAAATTATAAGATTTCAGTACTTAAAAGGACAATGGTATGCCAAAAGTTTTAAAAAGTTAAGTTTTATAGGCCTCTAAGACTCATAGCATATAATACTCCCTAAATTTAAGTTTGACCACAGAATTTCTGTGGGACAAAGCATCACCAAGGACTGGTGTTGGAAGAAATACACTTCGAGAAATATTCTATTATGCCATTGTTCAGAGGACTACAGCTATGCAATGTTACATTACATCCAATTTGCATATGGATTTAAAATCCAGACAGACAAGATAGATATACATGAAATAAGATAACATTAAACAAGCATATAAATATGTCAAGGCAATTTATAACTATGTATAACTATAAAATTGATAATGCTAAGAGCCCAGAAAGACAAGATCACAGAAGGCTGAGTTAAGAGTAGTCAAGGAAAATTCGGTAACAGTCTTAATCCATAATAGTTTTGAAATTGAAATGCTGATACCTGTCATTGGGTCAATAGCGGCTAAATAAAATGCTAAGGATTTGACATATGTTCACTTAATTCTCCCATAACTCTGTGAAGTACATGTTATTTCTACTTTATAAACCTCAGTTAAAAACTTATCTATGTAGTTAATACCACCAAACTATATACTTAAAAATGGTTAAGATGGTAAATATTATGTTATATGCATTTTCCCACAGTAAAAAAAAAAAAATAGAAAAAAAAGGACTCACTTGTCTAGGTCATATAATGTATGTGAAATTCTTACAATGACTTCTACTCCAGCTTCAGTTGCCAGTTTCTTAATAGCTGCATCTCGTTCCTTTCCAAAGGGCTCAGAATCATACTCAATTGAAAGTTTAGTAATGTTCCATTCCTAAAGTAAGAGAAAGGGGAACAATGTACACCAATTTTAATAGTTATTTTTTCTATTATAACAAAAAGTGAAAAAGCTGAAAATCTACATATCAAAGGATTATACATAAATCAAACTTTGAATATGCAGGAAAAAGTAAACAATTTATCAATTAAAAAATACATAAGTAACAAATGTATAACCCATTAGATTCTAGGCATTATGTTAGGCAACAGACAATCTAGCAAAGCAATAAGCTTAAAACCAGCTCTTATACTGAATGTGTTTGTAGAGCACTTTCCTTTTTCAAATTACTCATACTTACATTACATACTTTCATTTGAGCCTCAAAACAACACTCAGAGTTTGGCACTTTGGTTAGTATTTCCATTTTGGAGATAAGTTTATTTTTAAAACTTAGGGACCTGCCAGAGTTCACAGAGAGCCAGACCACCTGAATTTATGTCTGTTGAGTCTAAGAACTGGTCTTTAACTAACCTTTGATAGTTGATATGGTATAAGCTGCCTGGCTGAGGTCGTGTGTGTGTGTGTGTGTGTGTGTGTGTAAATATTTTCTTTCTGATTACTAAAAAATGTTAACCGAAAAATTTGGAGATGGTAATAATAATAGCAGTTACTTATTATCAGGAGCTATGTTAATAAGCTCTGTACATCTCCTTATACTGATTTTAAATGAGGAAACTGTGACTTAAGGGAATTGATTTTTCTTAAGGAGAAAGTTTTTTTTTATTCTAAGTCTATTCTGATTTATCTCATAAAGAAAAAATTCCACCATTATTTAACTGCCTATATGGTAACATACTATAATTCACCAAACACCTCCAGATTAGACAAGGGCTATTCCAATGGTGGGTTTAAAAAAATTGCTATTCTAGGCCGGGTGTGGTGGCTCATGCCTGTAATCCTAGCACTTTGGGAGGCCGAGGTGGGTGGATCACCTGAGGTCAGTAGTTCAAGACCAGCCTGGCCAACATGGTGAAACCCTGTCTCTACTAAAAACAAAAACATTAGCTGGGTGTGGTGGCACATGCCTGTAATCCCAGCTACTCGGGAGGCTGAGGAAGTAGAATCACTTGAACTCAGGAGGTGGAGGTTGCAGTGAGCTGAGATCGTGCCACTGCACTCCAGCCTGAGCGATGGGAGCAAGGCTCCATCTTAAAAAAAAAAATGCTATTATAAACTTTACAGTATATATCTTTACCTTTATGCACACATCTTACAAATTTTAGGGTATTTATCCAATTTTTTCCTAGAAATAATCCCTTGAAAAACAACTGATGGGTCAAAGATAAGCACATTCAAAATTCTGATAGGCTGTCAAATTATGTACCAGAAAGACTGTACAAATTTACATTCCCATCAGCAGTACACCTAAGTGCTTGATCTCCACACACTTGCCAATAATATGTATTAGTAATCATTTTTTTTAAGATGACATGTCACTTTGTCCCCTAGGCTGAAGTGCAGTGGCATGATCTCGGCTCACTGCAACCTCCGCCTCCCAGGTTCAAACGATTCTCCTGCCTCAGCCTCCCGAGTAGCTGGGATTAAAGGCACACACCACCACAACTAGCTACTTTTTGTATTTTCAGTAGAGACGGCGTTTTGCCATCTTGGCCAGGCTGGTCTCAAACTCCTGACCTCCATCTACTTCGGCCTCCCAAAGTGCTGGGATTACAGGTGTGAGCCACCATGCCCAGCCAGTAATTGTTTTTAAATGTCTGCTAAACTACTAGGAAAAAAATAATATCTCATTAAAAATTTTTTCCTTTCTTAAAAGTCCTGAAGAGTGCACATCAAGAAATTAAGTGCTGTTGACTTTGAGGAATAGAATTTGAGCGTGTAAATAAGATAACTTTTACATTCTGCTGTATTACTCAGATTTGTTAGTACAAACTTGCTATTTTTGAAATTTAAAAATAAAACTAAGATGCGAATAGAAAGGCATTCTATTTCTTTGTTTTATAGTGAGGTAGCATAGAATAGTTTAAAAACACAGGATCTAACAAGTTAGACTTCCTAAGTTCAAAGACTGGCTCAACTACTTAGGCAAACTGCTAAACTCTCCATGCCTGTTTCCTAGTCTATAAAATGGGTAGAATAAGTAAGGTGCAGAGAGAGTGCCTAGCACATAATAAACCCTATGTAAGTATTTGCTACAGTGAAGTGAAAAAATTAACCATATTATTGGGTTGCTAAAGAATTAAATAACATAATGCATATAGAGTGTTGAGGACAGAGCACAGTGCATAGCAAACCCTCAGTGAATGACAGGAATTCTTTTTCTTTTCTTTTTTTTTTTTTTTTTTAAGAGTTAGGCTCCCACTCTGTTGCCCAAGCTGGAGTGCAATGGTGCAATCATAGCTCACTGCAACCTCAGACTCCAGGACTTGAGCAATTCTCCCACCTCGACCTCCCGAGTAGCTAGGACTACAGGCATGCACCACCATACCCAGCTAACTTAATTTTTTTTTTTTTTCGTAAAGACAGGGTCTCACTATATTGCCCAAGCTAGTCTCAAAATCCTGGCCTCAACAGATCCTCCTGCTTCGGCCTCCCAACGTGCTGGGATTACAGACGAGAGCCAATGTGCCTAGTGCGATTTAATACTGTTTTTTGAAAAATATTATTTTAAATCTTAGGTAGTAAATACTGAAGTGAGTCAATAAATAACACTTCCTGCCCCTTTTCCTTCTTGAGTTCAGTCACGTAAGCCGGGGGCTAAAGATAAAAATATCAGCCATATTATTAGCAAAGCTAATAGAAATAGTAGAAAACATACTAGGTTTCAGGGCAGGTAAACTTGCTAATATTATTTCACTGCTGAATCAAACAGATTTACCTACTCAATCATAAGCAGCACCTCCCTGCAGTGTGGGCTTTCTCTATAAAATGTATTACATAGAAGAGGAGAACATAACGTGTGCTCTCTACAACTAAAAGAAAAGGAGCCGTCTGAGCTAAACTAGCCCAGCTCCTTCTCCTAAACTCACCAATGAGATCATTCACTTTTCCTTCCCTGGGGATAAATTAGTGAACATCTCTCCACAAGAAAAATGAAAATCTAGGGAAGAGAAAGTTTCCTCAACATTAAATGCATTCATTAATACACTAAATATTTATTGTAATTCTATGACAGATACTATGCTAGATGACCCTCTCCTGGAGCTTATTGAGAAAGAGTGGCAATACAGAGGTAAATTAATGAATACGTAACTATTAGGGAAAAAAAAATGCTATGATAGAGAATACGGGGATGGGGTCTGAGGTGGTAAGCTAATAATCCACACTGTCTTCCAGACTGCACTGGCTAGACTTCAAGTAAGTTGTAAAAGCAAATATCCTTGTTTTTTCCTATCTTGGGTAGAATGCATTCAGTGTTTCACCTTTAAGTATGATTTTGTGTTTTTTTGTACACTTCCTTTATCAAATTGCTATTTAGCACTTGATATGGTTTGGCTGTGTCCCCGCCCAAATCTCATTTTGAATTGCAGCTCCCATAATCCCCACATGTCATGGGAGGGACCCAGTGGGAGGTAACTGAATCATGGGGGCGGGTTTCACCCGTGCTGTTCTCATGATAGTGAGTAAGTCTCACGAGGTCTGATGGTTTTTTAAAGGGCAGTTCCCCTACACATGCTCTCTTGCCTGCTGCCATGTAACATGTGCCTTTGCTCCTCCATCTTCCACTAGGATTGTGAGGCCTCCCCAGTCATGTGAAACTGTGAGTCAATTAAATCTCTTTCCTTTATAAATTACCCAGTCTCAGGTATGTCTTTATTAGCAGTGTGAGAACAAACCAATACAGCACTTTAAAAAATTTCTAGTTAGCTAAAAGACCTTTTTAAAAAGTATACATGGGTGCTGAATTATGTCAGATGCTTTCTCTTCATCTGTTAAGATAATTTCTCTTTTCCTTTATCCTATTAATCCAGTAGGTTATATTAATTGATTTTTTTTAATGCTCAACCAACTTTGTATTCATGAGATAAACCCCACTTGATCCTGAAGTAGTAGTATTTTAAAATATAGCAGGCTGGACACAGTGGCTTACACCAGTGAGCTCTTTGGGAGGCTGAGGCAGGCGGATAGCCTGAGCTCAGGAGTTTGAGACCACTCTGGGCAACATGGTGAAACCCCGTCTCCGATAAAGATACAACAATTAGCCAGATGTGGTGGTGGTTGCCTGTAATTCCAGCTACTCAGGAGGCTGAGGCGGGAGAATTGCTTGAACCTGGGAGGTAGAGGTTGTAGTGAGTCAAGATTGTACCACTGCACTCCAGCCTGGGCAACAGAGCGAGACTCCATCTCAGAAAAAAAAAAAAAAAAAGAAAAAAAATATATATAGCCAGGTTCACGGCCGGGTACAGTGGCTCATACCTGTAATTCCAGCACTTTGGGAAGTCAACATGGGAGGATGGCTTGAGCACAGGAGTTCGAGCTCAGCCTAGGTAACGTAATGAGACTACATAGCGTCTTTACAAAAAAAACTTTTTTTAAATAAAAAATATTGCTAGATTCAATTTAGTGATTTCTGAGTCTTTGTTTATGGGGGACACTCGGCTATACTTTAAATTTTTTCTTAAACTTTCCTTGTCAGGTTTTGGTATCAGGGTTATGCTGTCCTCATAAAATGAGTTGGGAGGTAATCTCAATCTTGTTTTCTGAAAGAGTTTAAGAAGGAAATATTTCCTTCTTAAATATGTGATATAACTCAAAATAAAGCCATCTAAGGGCTTGAAGTTTATTTATGGGAAGGTTTTTAATTATAAATTCAATTTCTTTAAGAGATATAGGGCTATTCAGGTTTTCTTTTTCTTCTTATGAGAGTTCTAGTAAGTTATACCTTTCAAGTAATTTTTTCATTTCATCTCAGATGTATAATTTATTGGCATTATAGTGCTTACGATATTCTTTACTATGCCTTTAAAGTTTGGAGAATCTCTAGTGATGTCCTCTTTCTTATTCCTGATATAGGTAACTTGTATTTTCTTTCTTTTTTGTCTGAATCAGTATTGTTAAGAGTTTATCAATTTTATTAATGTTTTCAAAGAACCAGTTTTTGGCTTTGTTGACTAACAGGAGACAAAAATCACATCAGCAATTTGAACATGAAAAATTTACAAGGGCAACTCATTTTATTGTGCTTTGCTTTATTGCGCTTCTCAGATATTATACATTTTATAAATCAATGGCTAATGGTAACCCTGCACTAAGCAATTCTATTGGTGCCATTTTCCCAACAGCATGTGCTCACCTCGTGTCTCTGTGTCACATTTTATCAATTCTCACAGTATTTCAAACTTTTTCATTATTATATCTGTTATGATAACCTGTGATCTCTTCTCTTTTTAACAGATGTGGTCTCACTGTATCACCCAGGCTGGTCTTGAAATCCTGGCCTCAAGTGATCCTCCCATTTCAGCCTCCTGAGTAGCTGGCACTACAGGTACCAGTCACTACACCCAGCTTTTATCAGAGATCTCTGATGCTACTATTATAATTGTTTTGGGGTGCCATGAACTGCACCCATAAAAGAGGGTGAACTTAATTGATAAATATAGTGTGGTCTGTCTCCCCTACCCAGCCTTTCCGCCATCTCTCTCTCCCTCTCTCCCTCTCCTCAGGCCTCCTTATTCCCTGAGACAACAATATTGAAATTAGGCCAGTTAGTAACCTTACAATGGTCTCTAAGTGTTCAAGTGAAACGAAGAGTCACACATCTCTCACTTTCAACCAAAAGCTAGAAATAAGCTTAGTGAGGAAGGCATGTTGAAAGCTGAGACAGGCCAGGCTGGGCACGGTGGCTGACGCCTGTAATCCCAGCACTTTGGGAGGCCAAGGCAGGCGGATCACGAGGTCAGGAGTTCCAGACCAGCCTGGCAACATAGTAAAACCCCGTCTCTACTAAAAAAACAAAAAAACAAAAAACAAAAAAACAAAACAAAACAAAAAACTGCGCATGGTGATGTGTGCCTGTAATACCAGCTACTCGGGAGGCTGAGGCAGGAGAATCATTTGAACCCGGGAGGCGGAGGTTGCAGTGAGCTGAGATTGAGCCATTGCAGTCCAGCCTGGGCAACAGCGCAAGAACCGTGTCTCGACAAAAAAAAAAAAAGAAAGCTGAGACAGGCCAAAAGCTAGGCCATTTGCACCAGTTAGCCAAGATGTCTACACAAAGGAAAAGTTCTTGAAGGAAATTAAAAGTGCTACCCCAATGAACACATGAATCATAAAAAAACAAAGCAGCCTTAATGGTGACATGGAGAAAACGTTAGGGGTCTGGATAGAAGATCAGACCAGATACAATACTCCCTTAAAGCACAGTCCTAATCCAGAGAGAGGCCCTAACACTCTTTGATTCTGTGAAGGCTGAGAGAGGTGAGAAAGCTGCAGAAGGAAAGTTGGAAGCTGGCAGAGGTTGGTTCATAAGGTTTAAGCAAAGAAGCTGTCTCCATAACCTAAAAGTACAAAGTGAAGCAGCAAGTGCTGGGTGGAGAAGCTGTAGCAGGTTATCCAGATCTATCTAAGATAATGAATTAAGGTGGTTATACTAAACTACAGATTTTCAGTGTTGATGATGCAGCCTTCTATTGGAAGAAGATGTCATCTAGGACTTTCATAGCTACACAGAAAAAGTCAATGCCAGGCCAGGCGCTGTGGCTCATGCCTGTAATCCCAGCACTTTGGGAAGCTGAGGCAGGCAGATGCTTGAGGTCAGGAGTTTGAGACCAGTCTGGCCAACATGGTGAAACCCTGTCTCTACTAAAAATACAAAAATTAGCCGGGCATGGTGGTACACGCCTGCAGTCCAAGCTACTGAGGAGGCTGAGGCAGGAGAATCACTTGAGCCCAGGAGGCGAAAGCTGCAGTGAGCCAAGATCGTGCCACTGCACTGCAGCGTGGGTGACTCCGTCTCAAAAATAAAAAAAGAAGAAAAAGTCAGTGCCTAGCTTCAAAGCTTCAAAGGACAGGCTGACTTTCTTATGAGGGGTTAACATAGCTGGTGACTTCAAGTTGAAGCCAGTTCTCATTGCCCATTCTAAAACTCCTAGGGCCCTTGAGAATTATGCTAAATCTACTCTGCGTGTGCTCTATAAATGGAACAAAGCCTGGATGACAGCACATGTGTTTACAACATGGTTTATAAATATTTTAAGCTCTCTGTTGAGACCTACTGCCAGAAAGACTCCTTTAAAAATATCACTGCTCACAGACAACGCACTTGGTCATCTAAAAGTTCCAATGGAGATTTATTAGGGCGATTAACAATTGTTTTCATTCCTACCAATGTAACATCAATTTTGCAGCCCATGGATCAAGGAGTAATTCTGACTTTCAAGTTTTATTAAGAAACACATTTTGTAAGGCTATAGCTGCCATAGACAGTGATTCTTTTGATGGGTCTGAGCAAAGTAAATTGAAAACCTTTGGAAAGGATTCCCAATTCTAGATGCCAATAAGAACATTTGTGATTCATGGGAGGAGGTTAAAATATCAACATTAACAGCAATTTGGAAGAAGCTGATTCCAGTCCTCATGGATGACTCTGAGGGGTTCAAGACTTCAATGGAGGAAGGAACTACAAATGTGGTAGAAATAGCAATAGCACTAAAACTAGAAGTGGAGCCTGAGGATGTGACTGAATTACTGCAATCTCATGATAAAACTTGAATGGATGAGGAGCTGCTTTCTATGGATGAGCAAGAAAGTGGTTTCCTGAAATGGAATCTACTCCTGGTGAAGATGCTGTGAACATCATCAAAATGACAACAAAGGATTTAGGATATAACACAAATTTAGTTGATGAAGCAGTGGCAGGGTTTGAGGATTGACTCCAATTTTTAAAGTTGTACTGTGGGTAAAATGCTATCAAACAGCATTGCATGCTATAGAGAAATCTCTGGTGAAAGGAAGAGTCAATTGATGTGGCAAACTTCATTACTGTCTTAAAAAACTGCCATAGCCACAACCATCAGCAACCACTACCCTGATGAGCCAGTAGTCACCAGCACTGAGGCAAGAACCTCCAGCAGCAAAAAAGATTATGACTTGCTGAAGGCTTAGATGATCACTAGCATTTTTTTAGCAATAAAATATCTTTAATTAAGGTGTGTATTTTTTTTTAGTCATAATGCTACTGCACACAGAAAAGACTACAGAATAGTATAAAGACAACTTTTATATATATGCACTGGAAAACAAAAAAATTGTGACTTGCTTTATTGTGATGTTTGCTTTATTGCAATATTTACTTTATTGTGGTTGTTTCGAACCAAACTTGTAACATCTCCCAAGTATGCCTGTATCAAGAATTGTAATTGTTAGCTACTAAAGGTGGTCAACAATGACAAGGAGTAAAACAGGAGATAAGGCTACACTTCAGCATGGTAGGTAGTAGCCACTAGGCCACGTGTGGCTTCTGGGCACTGAAATGTGACTAGCTGGCACTGAGATGAGCTGGAAGTATAAAATACACATAAAATTTCAAGAACTTCATATTTTTTAAACCTGCATTTAAAATAAGCTATTTTAAAAGATAAAATAGCTTATTAATACTTTTATATAGAATATTTTAGATATACTGTGTTGAATAAATCATTAAAATTAATTTCACCTGTTTCTTTTTACTTTTTTAATGTGGCTATTAGAAAATTTTAAATTTAACATGACTTCTATTAGATGGTACTGCTCTAAGGTGTTCAAAAGTACCAATTGCAGAAAGCAGCTGCCACCTCCATGTGGAGGGAAAATAAACAAGGAATGAATAAAAAAACTTAACAAAAGCTCCCTCCACCAAGACACTGAGATTCACGGCTCATTGGATGGAGCATGCTGCCACAGGAACACACAACCTTCCCTGTAAAGAAACTTACCAGAGGGCAATGACTAAAACTGTTTCATACCAATAACCTGCTGGTTGGCTGAGAAACTTCCTGGTAGGTATGGGCTAACTGGAGGTGATCTGTAGAAGCTGTCCACCAGGTGGCATAGAAACTTATCAGAGGGTATAAATAGGCTTACACAGAAATTCACCAGAGGGTGTATGTAGGCTGTGGCTGGTTCAGGAGGGCTGCTGAGGTGAATGCTACTGATCCTCCTGCATAGTCATCTGCTGGCCCAGGGAAAAAAAGCACAAGTATATCAAGAAGAAAAGCTTCTTCTCTCTTGCTGTGAGCTTGCAGAGCACCACCAACAATATCTTTTGATAAAGCCTAATATCTAGCCAGCTGGCGAAGGAGAAATGTTTACAGTGTCCAGCTCCAGTATCACACAGTAGGGCAAGGAAGGGTGGGTCTGGCACTAAGAAATAATAAACTAATTAATGCATACTGATTTTCTTTATTGTTTTCTATTTAATTGATTCCCATTCCTCTTTATTTTTTGTTTTCTTTCTACTACTTACTATTGGTTTAATGTGTTCTTTTTCTATCTTTAAGGTAGAAACTTAGTTCTTGATTTTTCCTTTTCTAATATAATATTGAAAGCTATAATATTAATTTTCCTCTAAGCACTGCTTTAGCTGCATTCTGTAAATTTTGATATACAGTCCTCCCTTGGTATCTGCAGGAAATCTGTTCCAGGACCCCTTGTGGATACCAAAATTCACAAATGCTCAAGTCCATTATATAGAATGGTGTAGCATTAGGATATAACCTGGGTGTATCTATATATATATTTTGTGTGTTTTTTTTTGTTTCTATTGTTTTAGACAGAGTCACACTCTGTTTCACAGGCTGGAGCGCAGTGGTACAATCTCGGCTCACTGCAACCTCTGCCTCCTGGGTTCAAGTGTTTCTCCTGCCTCAGCCTCCCGAGTAGCTGGAATTACAGGTGTGCACCACCACTCCCAGCTAATTTTTGTATTTTTAGTAGAGACGGGGTTTCACCATGTTGGTCAGGCTGGTCTTGCACTCCCGACCTTGTGATCCGCCGGCCTCGGCCTCCCAGAGTGCTGGGATTACAGGCGTGAGCCACCACGCCCAGCCTTTAGAGACTTTATTTTCTCAATTCTCTAATGGGTTCAAACAAAATAAGAGGGAAAAAAACCTCTATAATTTTGTGTCACATTCACTTTCATCTCATTGTTAATATCGGAAACAATGATCTATTGTGAGTTTTTATATCTTAACCAGAGATGGAAGTCCCTATCTACTTTTTTTTTTTTTTTTTTTTTTTTTGAGACAAGGTCTCACTCTGTTGCCCAGGCTGGAGTGCAGTGGCATGAATATAGCTCACTGCAGCATTAACCTCCTGAGTTCAAGTGATCCTCCCACCTCAGCCTCCTGAGTAGCTAGGACCACAGGCGCACACCCAGCTAATTTTTTTTCTTTTTTGGAGACGGAGTCTCGCTCTGTCACCCAGGCTGGAGTGCAGTGGCGCAATCTCGGCTCACTGCAAGCTCCGCCTCCCGGGTTCATGCCATTCTCCTGCCTCAGCCTCTCCGAGTAGCTGGGACTACAGGCGCCCGCCACCACGCCCGGCTAATTTTTTGTATTTTTAGTAGAGACGGGGTTTCACCATGGTCTCGATCTCCTGACCTCGTGATTCACCCGCCTCGGCCTCCCAAAGTGCTGGGATTACAAGCGTGAGCCATCGCGCCCGGCCACCCAGCTAATTTTTAAAAATTTTTGTAGAGATGGGGTCTCAGCATGTTGTCCAGGCTTATCTACTCGTTAGAGCAGGTTTTTATTTTAAGCAACATGTAGTTACCTTTGAATTTCAATACCTGGATTTAACAGTAAGACTGCAAATGACACCAACATATTTTCATTTGAGTAAGTGAATATTCACTTTGCAATTTGTTTTGAGAGAGGGTCTTGCTCTGTCGTCCAGGCTGGAGTAGAGTCGCATGACCTCGGCTCACTGCAGTCTCCAACCTTCCAGGCTAAAGTGATCCTCCTACCTCAGCCACTGGAGTAGCTGGGACTACAGGTGTATGCTACCATGCCCAGCTAATTTTTAAAATTTTCTGTAGAGACAGAGTCTCACTATGTTGCCCAGGCTGGTCTCAAACTCCTGGGCTCAAGCACTTGGCAATTTTAAGCACTAAGATTTGTATCTATTTTTGTGTATCACAATTACTTGTTAATCAGAAAGGATAACATGAACAACTAAATGAATATAAAGTTCTTGGCTGGGCGTGGTGGCTCACGCCTGTAATCCCAGCACTTTGGGAGGCAAAGGCAGGTAGACTTAAGGTCTGGAGTTCGAGACCAGCCTGGCCAACATGGTGAAACCTCATCTCAACTAAAAATACAAAAATTAGCTGGGCATGGTGGCGCGCTCCTGTAGTCCCAGCTACTCGGGAGGCTGAGGCACGAGAATCACTTGAACCCAGGAGGTGGAGGTTGCAGTGAGGTGAGATCGTGCCACTGCACTCTAGCCTGGGTGACAAAATGAGACTTGGTCTCAAAAAACAAAAACAAAACAAAACAAAAGAAAGAAATAGCACTCCTGAACAATTAAAAAAAAAAGTTCGTAAGTCATAATTAATATACTGTGAAAATAGGCAATGTAAAATTTGATAGTAAAACTAAAAGTTGTAAATCACATATGTGCTAGGAGAAAGCATTTATTTTTAAATTGACAGTAAATGAAACAGTATAATTGCATAAAAATGTAAAGCTACCTCACAAAATAATCCAAATACAAAGAAGGCAAAACTCTAAAAATTTCCATCCATCCATCCATCATCTTTTCCTTCTGTTTCGTAACTCTAGTCTTAGGGTCTAAACTACTATTTATATACTGAAGAGTCCTAAATTTAGTCCAGACTTCTCCCTGAGCACGAGACTTGAATGCCTTCTCAACACGTACACTAAGATGCCTAAAAGGTATCCTAGACTAAAAATTTATAAAATGAACTTCTTATTTTTTCCTTAAACTTGTTCCTCCATAGTCTTTGTTACTCCATTAAATGGGAATCCATCCTGCCATTAGTCCAGGCTAAAAACCTAGAGTCATCCTTGACTCTCATATATCACATATAGGCAAACCTTACAGCCTCTATTTAAAATATATATCCAAAACCCTACCACTTCTCAACACCTCTACAGCTACCCTGGTCCTGGTCATCATCATCTTATTCCTAAATAACTGCCATTGCTTCCTAACTGATCTTTCTGCTTCTGCCTCTACAATATTTCCAATCCCCTGTGTATTCTCCACAAACAGCCAGAGAAATTCTTTTAAATCATGAGTTAAATCATGGCACTCTTCTACTCAAAACTCTCCAATGGCATCCATTTCACTCTGAGTAAAGGCTATGATCTGGCTTCCAGCCACCTCTCTGACACCATTTCTTCTTTTCACTCACTGTGCTCTAGACACGGGCCTTCTTCTTGTTCCCTAAACAAATCATGCACATGTCTGCTTCAAGGCCTTTGTTAACCACTGTTTCCTCTCCCTTCCATGCTCCTTCCCCATGTTGCAGTTAGCTTAGTAGAATTACTAATTCTCAAAATTCTGTCAGGTAACTGGATGGTTCTTTTATTGGTTTCACTTGGACCTGCTCATGAGGCTGCAATTCACTGGCAGCTTGGCTGGGGCTGGAGTGCCTAAGATAGTCAAACTCACACATCTCAGACTTTGGTGTTGGCTGTTGTTTGGTCCACTATCTATATGTGACCTCCCAAAGTTAGATATTCTACCCCAGGCTTTCTTACATGATAGAAGGAGCATCCTAAGAGGGGAAAAGTAGAAGTTGAAAGGTCACTTAAGGCCTAGGATTTGGAATTCACAATGTCTTCTTTGATACTTGTTTAAAAACAAGTTATAAGGGCAAGTTAGATTCAATGGAGTAGGGAAATAAACTCTACCTTTTGACGGAAAGAGCTGCAAAATATTGTGGAAATGATATACCACAACCCAGATGCATGGCTCACTCCTTTCATATGTTTGCTCAAATGTCACCTTATCAGCAAGGCCTTCTATGATTCCATATAAAGTAACTTTCCCTCACCTTGACATTTACTATCCCACATTTTACTCTTCTCTACAGCACATATCACCACCTGACATTGCATGTTTACTTATTTGTTTACTATCTGTCTCCTTCCACTACAGTGTAAGCACCATGAAGATACAAATTTTTTGTTTCACTACTGTATCTCCAGTACCTCAGACACAGCCTTGTATATAGCAGGCACTCAATCAGTATCTGTTGAATACATTCTATTAAGCATGTGCCATGAATTAATAAAGCAAGATCCAAAGTAACTTAAAAAAGCATAATATAAATTTTACTGTTGAAAAATGGTGGCTTCATATGTTCTTTTATTCTGTGATTTTTAACAAAACATTTTATAACGCTTCAGGGTGGCCATCTATAGACTTTAGCCATGTGTCTCTGTTTCTTAGATATAATGAGGCTTGGCACAGTGGCTCATGCCTGTTATCCCAGCACTTTGGGAGGCCAAGGTGGGTGAAGACTCCTGGATCCTGAAGCCAGGAGTTTGAGACCAGCCTGGCCAACTGGTGAAACTCTTTCTTTGCTAAAAATACAAAAATTAGCAAGGTGTGGTAGTGCATGCCCGTATCTCAGCTACTTGGGTGGCTGAGGCACAAGAATGGCTTGAGCCTGGAAGGCAAAGGTTGCAGTGAGCCAAGACAGCACTACTGCACTCCAGCCTGGGCAACAGAGCAAGACTCTCTCTCTCAAAAAAAGAAATAAGATACAATGAGAATGTTTTTAAAAAATCTAGATATTAGTTATGCACCTAGTCTCTAAAACCAATAATTTAAATTCCTTATTAAAAGTTTCTGCAGGGCCTAGGAAAAGCCATCCTGTTAGCCTATATTAAGTCAGAGTTCAACTTAGAAAAAAAGCTAAGTAAAAAAGGCCAGAAAAAATGACAATAGTTTATTAGATACATATGTGTTTACCTATATGTGTATAAAAATGTTCTGACCCATTCCTGAATCTACTCCTTATAAACAGAATAAATTGAGTGAATGACACAGAAGAAAGATACATACTAGGGGAGATATCAGTACTGGAGCCACTGACACAACTATCCCAATTAACTAAGGGTACTGTTACCAGGTCTAAACCAGCCTTACCTCCAATGTGGAAAACCAGATTAATTACCTATTAAAAATCCTCACTACTTGCTGTACTAGAACCAAAAGACCTGAGACACCAATTAAGTGACTCAGCTAGTTAATGACAGAAGAATCTTCTCCCTCAGAGAAACTGTGGTTGTGATGGTTAGGGTGAAGGTGGGGGACAATTTACTTTTAATTGTATATCCTTTTAGCCTTTTTTTTTTTTTTTAAACACATGCATGTTGAACCTATAAGCAAAAAGTAAAAATCAAAACATTAATTCAATAAAAAAGGAATTAATTCCCTCTATGGCTCTAGATATGGTCAATAAATCTAAAAGGAAGTTTTCACAAATGGCATTTTATACAGACTACTATATGTAGCTAAAGAAAAAATCAGAATAAAATAATAAGTACTATATGTATATGTATGTGTTCATGTATTTGTATATTATGGCCCATGTGGAAACCCATTCCTCTCCGCCAAATTGATAAGATAGGACATCATTTAACTATAGAAGATAGTTTGGCCCAATAATGTGCTACTTTAGGCAGAAGAAATCTCAAAACAAAGAACACAAAACACTTGCTGGTTGGAAAAATGTTGGTTCAAAAACAAGTAAATAAGAATTTTGTTATTTTAAAGCAACTAGGGCTAGGTGCTATGGCTTATGCCTGTAATCCCAGTGCTTTGGGAGGTTGAAGGAGGATTGCCTGAGGCTAGAAGATTGAGACTAGCCTGAGCAACATAGCAAGACTACCAAAAAAAAAAAAAAAATAGCTGAGTACGGTGGTATACAACTGCAGTCTTAGCTACTCAATCCTGTAGTCCTAGCATCACTTGAGCCTAGGAGTTTGAGGCTGCAATGAGCTAGATTGGCACCACTGCACTATACAGGCAGGGCAACAGAGCGAAACCCTGTCTCCCTGGCCCCAAACAAAAAAAAGGCAACTCCACTTAGGATTCATTTAATTTATATCAAACAGATTTAGAGACAGGGTTGAAACAATTATCAACACATACTCTTATACTCATGAGTTGCTGATAAATTATTATTATTGCTTCTGATATGCTTTCTTGTTAGAACTCTCCCAAATACCTAGGTTAAATTCTAACTGGATAAATTACAGTTGTGAACACTCTTTATTGAATGTAAACTTTCGCTAACATTAAATGTGTCTCTCATACAAGCCAAAAAAAAAAAAAAAAAAAAAAAAGGGCTAAGTAATGTTTATTTGATCCCCAGCACTGGGGATTGATCTTCTCATTCACAGAAAGGAGCTGTTCTCTTCTACATTAAAAAATACAAACGGAAACACTGCTATTTCAAAAATTTGATGAATCAAATGATTCAAGAAGAAGCAGACATACATTTATAAAGTCTAATAGTAGTTGATATGGTTTGGGATCTATGTCCTCACTCAAATCTCAAGTTGAATTATAATCCCCAATGTTGGAAGTGGGGGCTGGTGGGAGGTGATTGGATCATGGGGGCAGATTTCCCCGCTTGGTGCTCTGATAGTGAGTGAGTGCTTGCAAGATCTGTTTTTTTGTTTTTTTTTTTAAAGTGTGGCACCTCCCTGCTCCTTCTCTCTTCCTCCTGCTCTGGCCATCTGAAGTTCTTACTTCCCCTTTCCCTTCCCCTTCCACCATGATTGTAAGTTTCCTGAGGCCTTCCCAGAAGCCACTATGCTTCCTGCACAGCCTGCAGAACCGTGAGCCAATTAAATCTCTTTTCTTTATAAATTATACAGTCTCAGATATTTCTTTGCAGCAATGCAAGAATGGACTAATACAGTAATAAATAGGAAGGGATGAATATAAAAAGGGCAATGAGGAAACTCAGTTTCTGGTCTGGGCATTTCCATGAGCTAGTTGTATGATCTTGGGCAACTCATTTACTCTCTAGGCCTAATTTTTTCATTTGAAAAAACGGGAAGAGATAAGAGTAGGTATCTTAAACACTTTTAAAGATTTTTAAGATCCTACTCAGTTTTTTAAAAAGCACTACAGTGCCGGGCACGGTGGCTCACACCTGTAATCCCAGCACTTTGGGAGGTCGAGGCAGGCGGATCACCTGAGGTCAGGAGTTCGAGACCAGCCTGACCAACATGGTGAAACCCTGTCTCTACTAAAAGTACAAAATTAGCCAGGCATGGTGGCGTGCGCCAGTAATCCCAGCTACACAGGAAGCTGAGGCAGAAGAATCACTTGAACCCTGGAGGCAGAGGTTGCAGTGAGCTGAGATTGCACCATTGCACTCTAGCCTGGGCGATGAGAGCGAGACTCCATCTCAAAAAAAGAAAAAAAAAGCACTACAAATTCTGTATTATTGGTAAAATGTCCATTGTTACAACCCTTTGACCCAGAAAGTCTTCTAAGAATTATCCCATAAATGTACTGGCCCATGTGAGCAAAGATTCGTAAATGTGGATAAGTAAGTTCACTGGCATTTATATTAGCAAAAGGCCTACAGAGAAAATAATTAAACGTTCAGTAGAAAGCTAGTTTAAAAAATTACAGCCATCTACAAAATGGAATACTATGAAGTCATCTCAAAGACCGAGGAAATGATACGGAACAACTTCCAAAAGATATGGTTATGTGAACAAAGCATGGCAGAACAAAGCACCATTGTGTGTATAGTGTGACATTTTAACTTTTAACAAAGGGGATAGTAACACAGACACACACACGGATATGTGTGTGTGTGTGTGTGTATATATATAATATACAAAAAAAGTATATATATATATATACACACAAAAAATTCTTGTTTATCCAAAGAATATTTCTAATTGGATAAACAAATTGGAATTGGATACATAAGAAACTGGTAGTAGTTGTTGCTTCTGGAAGGGGAACTAGCAGTTTAAGGTAGAAGAAAGATTGAACTTTTCATTGTAAACTATTTTCTCACTGTCTGATTTTTACCATGTATAGCTTTTTCATTAAATAAAGAAAAAACCACAAAATTTTTACCTGAAAATACTTATATTTTCTACATTTTCAATTAGCCAAAAAACTTTATTTACCAAATATGTAATATTATCTGAGAAAAGATTGTTTTATGCAAATATTTTTCAAATTACCTTGAAAAGCCTGGGAAACACATCTGCTGGTTGTCCACGAATCACAAACAGACGGGAGTTTAATTTTCGTAGATTGGCATCAAGATCCTCAAGACACTGAAGCAAAAATCTAGAGAGAAGAAAGTATTATTTAAATTATTAAAAATATATATTTAGAAGACATAAATTATTACAAAGTCATATTATTCTAAAAGTTGAAATGCCAACCTATCATCTTATTACCTCCTATTGATATATAAAGTACTTTTTCCAAAAACCATACTAATATATATTTTTTAATTATAGCACAAATTACCTAGTATTTTAATACTGAATAAAATCAAATTTTCATTAAATAAAGTGACTATTAGCAAAAATTTAATTTGTGAACATAAAAACATATAAAGTATCAAAGCAATTAAATTGGTTTCATTGTTTAAACTTTATGAATATTTTCTATATGAAAATGGCTTTTCATATAGAAATGAAAACTTGAAAAATCTAGAATATCTTCCGCTGGGGGGAAAAAACTGGAAACATCCTATGTAATGAATAAGCAAGTGAATAATTTAAGAATGTCATGGTAAAAAGGAATCTGAGGGGACAAAAAAAAAGAATATGAGTACTTTTTTGTAATATTGTAATCATTTAAGAGACTGAAATCATAATGCCCATTTTCAAGTTTTTAATTTATTTAAAAAAGAAACTAATAAGTAGATGCCAAATTATGTGGTTATTAATTCCCTGAGTGTAGAAAATGCCAGATTAACTTCTAAAAAAAAAGAAAAGGTTTCATGGAGTTGGGGTGGAGATTATAGACTTTTTCAATGAAATAAATAGTAATAAGGCTTACACATGACAGATATCTAGGAAAATTCTGGGGCAGTACCGTAAGACTGCTTACCGTGCATCTTCTGTTGCGAAGAAATGGAACATTCCCAAGAGCAAATTTAAAAGAGATATCACCCATGGAAGGCCCAATCTTATTATTTGACTCATGTTAAGTTTCATCTAGATTCTGTTCTTTTCAGCTGGACGTATCTTATTTCCTATTTTGCTTCTTTTATGTTTTTGATCTTAAGGTTAAGTATTTGTCTGACTTTTCCACAGGCCACATGGTCTTTCAGAATAGCGATTATGTCTTACTTGTGAAGAGCAGTGATTAAGATGCAGGGAAATGCATATTCTAGAAGTACACTATCTAATATGGTAACCAAAAGGCACATGGAGCCATTTAAATTTGTTAGTTAAATTTAAAAATCAGTTCCTTAGTCACACTTGCCACATTTCAAGTCCTCAACAGCCACGTGTATAGCTGGTGGCTACCGTACTGAACAGTATAGCTACAAAACATTTCCATCATTGCAGAAAGCTCTACTGGACAGATTGTTCTAAAAAGTTGCTTGGTCTAGATCATTTTGTTCTCTTTACCCATTCCAATACCATCATTTCACCAAATAAGTCTTTGTTGATTTTTTACAACTGTAGTTATTAGTGACATAAGTACACTAGTCAGGTCTGACACTTCTACCTCTTTAGGAGCACCATCTGTACAGCTTGAAGAGTCACGGTGCTATATTTTTATGTGGATGTTACAGACGTCCCACCATTTCACCTTAGGAAGTCTCATGGGTTTCCAAGTAGGAAGCAAACCTTTCTATCCCCACATTTATATTTTATCACATCCCTTTTCTGCCTTGATTTGGAGTCACCTCCCTAACACCTGATCCCCACCCTAATCCACCACTACCAATGTACAAATATTTCAGGGGAGAAGACTGTTGTTGTTAGATGGATAGTGATATAAAAGCATCGGAGTTTAACAAAATTATCTCCAACTATGAATAATTTATCATGTCTGGTGACAAATGTTTATCGGGAAGCATCTAATTTTATGTATTTGCTTGGCAAGAAGAGCTACTAGACAGAACAAAGATCGAAGAGTTTTTACACAGATCAAAAATTAAGAAGTTGAAAGAACTAGCAATTTTAAGTTTTCTTAAATTGAAACAGTACAAAACTTAAATGTCCTGGAGGGGTAATCTAAGGCAATAATAATCCCCTAATCTCTGTTGTATCATTAGTTTCAAAATCTTCCCCACCAGAAGTGAGGAAGAACTGAGAACAGCAAGAGTTCTCCATATTCAACTTTTTGGTCAAAACAATTCTATGTGGTACAAGAGTTCAATGACAGTAAGATGGGAAAAGAAATAAACCAAAAGGACATGATTAATTCATAAAATGAAGAATTAAGTATGGATTAGTTAATAATCTTTCCCTTTCTTAATAGGCTGAATAAGCATTCTGAATGCTTTTAATAAACATTCTTTTTTTTTTGGAGACAGGATTGTGCTCTGTTGCTAAGGATGGAATGCAGTGGTGTAATCATGGCTCACTGCAGCCTTGACTTCTCCCACCTAAGCCTCTAGAGTGACTGGGACCACAGGCATATGCCACCATGCCCAGCTGATTTTTGTAGTTTTTGTAGAGGTGGGGTCTCCCCACGTTGCCCAGGCTGGTCTCGAACTCCTGGCCTCAAGTCATCCTCCCACCTCAGCCTCCCGAAGTGCTGGGATTATAGGCATGAACCATCACAGGCCTGGCCTTAATAAACATTATATGAACCAAACAAATGCACAGAATGATATGGACTAAAGTAATGTGTTACAATAGGAAAAGTTTTGAAACCTAAGAATTTATTTTGTTTTGGTACTTCATGAAACAAAGGACTAAAAGCTGTATTTAAGTATGGTGTTCTTCTTCCACAGATATAATTTACATCTCTCATTTCACATAAAAGTTGCACAGATTTAAAAAATAGAAGCACTTAAAAAATTGGCCAGGCACGGTGGCTCACGCCTGTAATCCTAGCACTTTGGGAGGCCAAGGCAGGCGGATCATGAGGTCAGTAGATCGAGACCATCCTGGCTAATACAGTGAAACCCCGTCTCTACTAAAAACACAAAAAATTAGCCGGGCATGGTGGCAGGCGCCTGTAGTCCCAGCTACTTGGGAGGCTGAGGCAGAGAATGGCGTGAATCTGGGAGGTGCAGCTTGCAGTGAGCTGAGATTGTGCCACTGCACTCCAGCCTGGGTGACAGAGCAAGACTCTGTCTCAAAAAAAAAACAAACAAAAAAAAACCTAATAATAATATAGGTACTTTGTAATAAAATATTTTAAGTAGAAAAGATCCAAGAAGAAAAGCAAAAGAGAAGGCTAAACTAGAACACACTATGATGCTGTTCTTTGTTATAAGGCTTTTAAAACGATTTGCATATATTACTTTGATAAAATAAAATTTACATTGCATATATCTACTTTTGTTTATATGTGCAGAAGAAAATAATTGGAAAAATACTTACCAAGCTATTAATCATATCTCCCCCTTAGGGAGTGGGGGTTTGAGATAGGGGTGAGAAAAAGAGAAACACATTTTTTTTAACTTCATAAAAAAGTTTAAAATTGATAATTAGCATATATTCCTTCAAAGTAGAGGAAAAATGAGATACGCTACATATGTATCTGGTTTAATACATGGTGAACATCTTTTTGAGGCAATGGACATACTTCTACAGCATCAATTTTCATAATTTCATAGTACTTCATTGCACAGATGTCCTATAATTTAACAAGTCTATCAACAAATTACTATCCTTAAATCAATCCTGAAAAGTCCTATCTAGTCTCCTCATCTGTAAAATTGGGTCAGTAATCAGACCTGTCTCATAGCATTGTTCGTGAGAATTAAATAAATTAACATATGTGAAGCTCTTAGAATAGTGCCTGCCCATAGTAAGTACAATTATATGTTATCTATTACTTTTTAGTGTTCTCCTTCCTTTCCACTTCTGTTTTTGCTACAATAATTCTAGTTCATATTATCTCTTGTTTGTATTTACTGCAATGCCTTAAAATAGATCTGCCTACTAACAATCTCTCTCCATTCTAATTCATTTTATATGCAATTCCAAATCTTCATGAGACACATCTTCCTATACAAAGGTTTTCAATGACTCATTCCCTGAGCAATACACAACAAATCATTTTGCTTGGCTACTAACCTAGGACACAACAAATCATTTTGCTTGGCTACTAACCTAGGGTTCTAGGTTGATTTTCTACCTCACACTCCTTTCTCTCACACCAAACCAAACTTCTCTTTCAGCACACATTCCATCTCCTGGAATGTGCTCCAGGCCCTTTCCTTGGCTTGGAATACCTTTCCCAATTCCCATCCCTTTAAGTCCATATCCTACTAACCTTAAATCTTCCAGCTTAAAGCCACTTCTAGATCTTCTGAACTTCTGAGGTACATTATGTCCTTCAGAGGATGAAAAAATTTTACCTCATATTATACATATTATATATATATAAAATAAAACCTCCTCCTGATGGACTTCAGATTAAGTCAGTCCTTCCCCATCTCTCTCTGAGACAGGGTCTTGTTCTGTCGCCCAGGCTGGAGTGCAGTGGCACGATCTCAGCTCACTGCAGCCTCCACCTCCCAGTTTCAGGCAATTCTTGTGCCTCAACCTCCCAAGTAGCAGGGATTACAGGAGTGTGCTACCACACCTGTCTAATTATTTTTGTATTTTTAGTAGAGACAGGGTTTCACCATGTTGGCCAGGCTGGTCTTGAACTCCTGACCTCAGGTGATCCACCTGCCTCGGCCTCCCCAAGTGCTGGGATTACAGGCATGAGCCATCAGGCCTGGCCCTAACTACAGTTTTCTTAATCTATATTTTGGTTTCTATATTTAGCAAACAAATCTCATTATGTGCCTTGTATAATTTATTGAAAAGATTAGAAACAGGATTAAATGACCTAGTAGGGATGTCTTGTATAACTGTTGAAAGGATTAGGAGCCTCATAAAATCACCTAGTAGAGTCTCTAGCACATGGTAGATACGTATCAAACAGAAGTTGTTATTTTCCCTTAAGAATAATTCCTGTTTTTTTTTTTTTTTTTTTAAAGAAAACACCCCATGCATTGCTATATGTAAATACTTGGGCATGACAAAAGAAAACATGAATTAGTTGGATGCCTACACATGTATACAGAATTACTTTGAATTCATAACTTCATCTGAATGTGACTTTGAACTACAATTTGAAGGAAACCTTTCCCAGTAGCAAGGTCAATGTGACTATGAATATTATAAAACACGGTACAATGCAATTAAGACTCAACTAATCTCTAAGCATATAATTTTTCCTTGATAATACCTCCAACAGCCCAGGTTCAAAGTATCAACTCAGTGATGGGTGTGATTTCTTTTTAATGCTGAATGAATAATGTTACTTCAAAACTATACAAAATCTAATGCTCAATCCTTTACCCTTAACTGGGAAAAGGACTAGATCTGTTAGAGTTCAGATTCAGTGTGTTCCAAAGAACACACCAAGTTCAACTTTAATGTAATAGAAATGCATGTGCTCTGGGACACTCAATATTGAATGAAATGATTTATTTTTAATATATTCCACTGAAAATACATATGATATCATCTTAACAGGAACATACTTTCAGACCTTCTCCAATTTGGCATATATATTATTTTCTTGAACTACACCCATTTGAAGGCTCAGTTAATACTGCTATTAACTACATACAACAGGTTGCTTTTTAAATAGGCCAAATTATAGTAAAACTCACTACATCCCTTCATATAATTGTGCTGCCTACATAGAAGCACAGTCCTCATATTATTTAATTACAATATTGAACGCACCACTTTAAAATAAATTGAAGAGGTATTAGGTGACAAAATATATTTCTTCACTTTAAACATTTTAAGGATTTTTTTCTTCCAGAGATCACTATCTGTTGCTATTATTTTAAAAATTACATGCAGTAAGCTTCCTTATATCACTTCCAAAAGATGACTTCAACATGAATCAACAGAAATATTTTCCTAAAGTAGGTCATTGCTATAGCAACCAGTGGACGGTTTAGTATACTCCGTCACAATGACCTACTTTCCAGTCTGTGCTAGAACAGCTTTATATAACTAGAATTTCTAGTTCTGTCTATGAAATAGTCCAAAAAAGGCAATGGTAAGATACAACATAATCCTATTGCTGCTGAACACAAGGCATTAAGAACATGTATCATGCCAGAATAAAGCCATGTGGTTCTGTATGCTAGTTTGTAAAATATATCTTACACACTCAGCAATAAAAACTACACTTACAATATCTAAACAAGAACAACTCATTGCTGACCCCAAAGAACTGATTCAAAGAATATAAACTAAAATCACTAAAACTACAAGGAGAATAACTTTATTATCCACATAAAACAAGAGTTAAATGTAGAAAAAAATTAAAGTTCTGTATGCACCATCATAAAGAAAAAAATGGAGATTCTCAGTCATTAACCAAAGTCTGTTACATTTTATTAGAGATTTAAAAAATATAACAATTTGGCCAGGCGCGGTGGCTCACGCCTGTAATCCCAGCACTTTGGGAGGCCGAGGCGGGCAGATCATAAGGTCAGGAGATCGAGACCAGCCTGGCTAACACGGTGAAACCCTGTCTCTACTAAAAATACAAAAAAATTAGCTGGGCGAGGTGGCGGGCGCCTGTAGTCCCAGCTACTCGGGAGGCTGAGGCAGGAGAACGGCATGAACCCCGGGGGGCGGAGCCTGCAGTGAGCCGAGATCGCACCACTGCACTCCAGCCTGGGCAACAGTGAGACTCTGTCTCAAAAAAAAAAAAGAAAAAAAAATATATATAACAATTTGTGTGTGTGTAAATTTAATAAAATTTACATATGCTCTTTTTTCTGGTTTGTTACAAATTTTTAGTGCTTTCATCTAACTTAATTTTATTTAAATTGTCTGGATATTTGTGATACACACTTTCCCTGAAGATAAGAGTTTAATATTCAATAAAGATGAAATATATATTTTAAAAGCAAACTTTGCATTTGCAGACTCTAAAAGCCATAAACCAGTAGACCTATATCACTTTTTATAACTAATATTTTGCAATGCCCTCTTTTAAATCCTGAAATAAAAGACCTAGATAATATAACATATCCATACGCACAATTTTAAAGTATTAATATCATGCTCTAATTGAAACATATAGGAGAAATTAAAGGAAAGTCATTTATATTTTAAAAAGAAGTAACATGTACTTCTAGAGGTAAATATGTGGGCATGATATAAGGAGACAATGAATTAAAACTCAATGTCCGGCCGGGCGCGGTGGCTCACACTTGTAATCCCAGCACTTTGGGAGGCCGAGGCGGGCGGATCCCAAGGTCAGGAGAGCGAGACCACGGTGAAACCCGTCTCTACTAAAAATACAAAAAATTAGCCGGGCGTGGTGGCAGGCGCCTGTAGTCCCAGCTACTCGGAGAGGCTGAGGCAGGAGAATGGTGTGAACCTGGGAGGCAGAGCTTGCAGTGAGCCGAGATTGCGCCACTACACTCCAGCCTGGGCAACAGAGCGAGACTCCGTCTCAAAAAAAAAAAAAAAAAAAAAACCTCAATGTCCACACCTACATACAGAATCATTTAAAATTTAACAGCTACAAAACAGACTAATAGAGTTGTGTTACTGGTGACTCAAACACCATACACCATGAGTGATATTGTCTTTGGTGACGTGATTTTCTGAAATATTGACCAAGACAGTAAAGTTCAGAAAAAAAGCAAAGTACAATCTTTCCTTTATTTATATAGGTGATAAATACATTCCAGGAAAACTCAGTGTAATTAAAATTGTGTAAGAAATACCTGCTGTTTATACACAAAGATTTACGCTCTAGGTTCAGACAATTATGAATAAGTTTTTCACTTACATTAAACATCTGGAAGAACATTTGAAATTTATGTGGAACTCAAAAAAATATTTTATTTACTTATTTATTTTAGAGACAGGGTCTCGTTATGTTGCCCAGGCTGGCCTCAAATTCCTGGACTCAAGTGATCCTCCCATCTCAGTTCCTGAATAGTCGGGACTACGTGCATGCACACTATGGCACCTAGAGACAACTATTTATTTTGAGGGATTACTCTGAGTACTGAAAGAAATCGTCCATTCTTGGCCTCTCCTTACTAATTCCACTAGCACCTTCCAATCATTGTGACAACCGGCCGGACACAGTGGCTCATGCCTGTAATCCCAGCACTTTTGGGAGGCCAAGGTGGGCGGGTCGCTTGAGCGCAGGAGTTTGAGGCCAGCCTGAGCAACATAGGGAGATCTCATTCTACAAAAAATACAAAAAAACTGGCCAGGCGTGGTGGCGCATGCCTGTAGTCCTAGCTACTTGGGGTGGGCTGAGGCAGGAGGATCAATTGACCCTGGGAGGTTGAGGCTGCACTGAGCTGGCTGTAGTCATGCCACTGCACACTGTACTCCAGCCTGGGCGACAGAGTGTGATCTTGCCTCAAAAAAAAAAAAAAATCAATCATTATGACAACCGAAAATTCCTCTACAAAATTTCTAAAATGCCTCTGAAGGAGTGATACTGTTAATTACTTCTATAATTTCAATCACTGATTTATGAGTCATACAAAGATAAATGAGGTTCTAATACTCACAGAGCTTAAAACCTAAAAAAGTAACCTGAATATGTATATTATGTACATAAACACTACAGAACTGGCTATGGTAGAATAAAACATATAAAATACAAATAGATATCACTAATATGCTCTGAAAAATCAGGTGGGAGAAATCATTTCTGGATTTTTCTTTCCTTGTTTTGATATGGGGAACGGCTTAGGCAAAAATTTCAAAGATGTGGTGGTGATGGTAGGTAGTGACCCTGAAGTACCAATACAATAGCTGGAGATAAGGAAGGAGAATTATTGGCCACTGGACTGCAGCCTGCAACTAGGCCTTGTTCACCACTTCCCACTGTCCAATTCCTGACGTATAGCAGGAGTTCAATAAATATCTATCTAATGACTAAATAAATTAATGAAAGCAGAAGAAAGGGATTTTAAAGGCTTGATTCAACAGTCAATGAAGAAGGAACATGAATGGGAAGGAATATTCTCTGAATGTCTATTGTGCTGGATACTTTACATATATTATATTCCCAACAATTTTACAAGGTATCTCATTTTAAAAATGATGGAATCTGAAACTCATGAAGGACATTTCCAAACCCAGGTAAACAATGAAGCCCAAAATTTAATCTGGATGTCTCTGACTCCACACCACAGTGCTCTTTGTATTATATAATGTGACTTTCCTACAGAATATGTAATAATCTAAGATGTTTTAGGAAAATTAATTTGACAGCTTTAAGAACATAACAATGACTAGTATACAGCTTTTGTCCTCAAGCTGAGGAATAGGCATGTGTATCAATTAAGAAGAATTTAGGATATACTATGGTAACAAATCAGTCAAAACAGGTCACATGGCCAAGTTAGTCTTTGAAAAGGCAGGAAAGCATAATCTTCTTGCAGGAAGGGACACTGAATAACAGTGTACAGTAATGATATCTACCACAATATCCAAGCACTGATATTATGTGCCATGTGGTAAATTTTATTATGAAAAGTGTATTATGGCAGCCCAGAAGAAACCTAACTGTGTGGGGGTGGGGAAGGGGGCAGGGGAAGGCACAAGGAAGAAAAGATTTGAGTAGAGTTTAGAATTAATAGGTGTTGCTTAAGGTGATAAAGCAGAAATGGGCAACCAAAGCAGAAAAAACAGTATGTATGCTTAAATCACAGAAACTCAAAAGAGCTGGGGGTTGGGGGTACCTGGGGAAGGACTATAAGTATTATGCTTTCTATACTAAGTTGTATATTCTCCCCAACACAAGCTTTAACATTTCAAAACATATTCAAATCAATGTCAAAACAAACATGTTATCAACTTCTGTTGTTGACAGTACACCGGATTAAGATACCCTAACAGAAATAACTAACAAACTGAGAAACAACAACGACAAAAGAAAAGTTCTTAAAATAATTCACTGGGTTATCCAAAATGCAAGAAGGCATAATAGATCACAGGGAGCTAAAGTAAGCTTTAGCCCTGGGGATTTCTGCAGAGCCCTGAGAACTCTGAGCTTCATCTGGGTTGAAGAGGACAGGAGACAAAGCCCAAGACCCACCCAAAGTAAGGAAGCTAATAATAGATTCAATATAAAGCCTGGGCTTCCAAAAGCTTTAGTAAATAAGACATAAATATATATATATATTTTTTTCGCTTATTATACCCAGACTGCTTTGAAAGATACAAATCTTAAGTCACAGATGAAGACTACAAAGAAACTTATCTGTCTCTAGCCAGTTTGGGATGAAAGAAAATAAAATCTCTCCCTGAATGGAAAGGAAAAAATAGTAACTTTACAGTAGTGAATACCGGCAAGTACTACCTTAACCACACAATCAGAGTCAACGTCACCAGTGACAGGTCAATCATGTTGATATTATGTTCACTCTGACTTGATGTGATGAGAAAACCATTTCACCTCTGTGGTATTTTCCCCCAAACCCCCATAACCCTAGTTTAATTATCAAAAAAAATCAGAGAAACTCAAATTGAGGGCCGTTCTACAAAACATTTGACCAGTACTCAAAACCACAGAGGTCATTAAAAATAGAGAAAGCCTGAGAAACTGTTACAGAGGAGACAAAGGAGACATATGACTAGATACAGTGTGGTATTCTAGATGGGATTACGGAAAAGAAAAACTTAGTGGAAATCTGAATAAAGTCTGGAGTTTAGTTAGTATTATGGTTTCTTTTTCTTTTCTTTTTTTTTTTTGAGATGGAGTTTCGCTCTTGTTGCCCAGGCTAGAGTGCAGTGGCACAATCTTGGCTCACTGCAACCTCTGCCTCCCAGGTTCAAGCGATTCTCCTGCCTCAGCTTCCCAAGTAGTTGGGACTACAGGCATGCGCCACCATGCCCGGCTAATTTTGTATTTTTAGTAGAGACGGGGTTTCGCCATGTTGGCCAGGCTGGTCTGGAACTCCTGACCTCAGGTGATCCACCTGCCTCGGCCTCCCAAAGTGCTGGGATTACAGGCGTGAGCCACCACGCCCATCCAGTACTATGGTTTCTTAGTTTTAATAAAAGCGCCATGGAAATGGAATGTTAATATTACAGGAAACAGAATACAGAGCATACAGGAACTCTGTGTATTATCTGCATATTTTCTACAAATCTAAAATTATTCAAAAAATTTTATTTAAAAAATCCTCCGAGAATGAATCACCTCAACGCAAATTCCTGGAAAGTATGTGGTCCCAAACACCTGAAGCACGACAATGCGTTTAAAGTGGTCACAGGCTTGGTGTACCCTGAGATAACTGTTACAGACACACACACACACACACACACGTCACAAATCCTCTCTGTATTCTCAACTTTAAAACTCAGACTTCAGGCCAGGCACGGTGGCTCACGCCTATAATCTCAGAGCCCACGAGTTCTAGACCAGCCTGGGCAACACGGAGAAACCCTGACTAAATTAGTTGGGCATGATGGCATGCACCTGTAATCTCAACTACTCGGGAAGCAAAGGTGGGAGGATCGCTCAAGCCCAAGAGGTCAAGGCTACAGTGGGCTGTGATCACTTCCCTGCACTCTAGCCTGCATGACAGAGCAAGATCAATTTTAAATTGGTATCATTCATATGTTTTGAAATTAGAAAATACTTGAAGACTTGAAATTAAGAAAAACAGCAGAATAAATCCTTAAAAAGTAAAAAGAAGAAAATGATAAAGAACAGAAATTAGTGAAAACAGAACACAAATTCGTAAGAGAAACAGCAAAGCCAAAATGTATTATATGAAGAGACAATAATATAAATGTCCGACAAGAATAATTAAGAAAAAAAATGGGAGAGGGAAGAGTAAGAAATGTTAAGAATTTTTTAAAAAGTGGGGACATAATCTCAGATACTTCAGGGATTAAACAGCAAATAAATAATTTTATGCAAACAAATTTGAAAACTTAGATGAAATAAATTCCTTGCTAAAACTGACTCAAGAAACTTAAAACTTACCAAAAGGGACTCAAGAGTAAAGAAAGAACAGGAATAGTTCTAAGTCACTAAATAAATTGAATCCATAGTTTAAAATCTTACAAGAAAAACACAAGAGTCAGTTAGCTTTACAGATGAATTCTACAAAATATTCAAGGAATAGATAATTCTATTTTTACAAAGGATTCTAATCTCATAAAAAGGATAGACAGACAAGGAATATTCAACTTATTTTATGAGGTTAGATTTACCTTGACACCAAAACTAGACAAAGACAGTATAAAAGAAAATTATAAACTAATTTCACCCATGAGCATATTATAACAGCAAACCAAATCCTGCAATATACAAAACATATTATATATCATAATCAAGTTGGGCTTATCCTCAGAAAGTTAAATCATTTAATATTTACAAATTGGTTACTGTAATTCACCTCATTCATAGAATAAAGAAGAAAAACTATATAACCAGTTGATGAGATGTATAAAGAGTAGCAACAAAATCTCAATTCCCTTTAGCTTCAATAAACTAGAACTAGCAGGTAACATCCCTAATCTGAAAAAGGGTACCCGTAAAAATACTTAGGGAAAACATCATATGTAATAGTGAAATGTTGAAAGCACTTCCTTTAAGATCGGAAAGAAGACAAAGATGCCTGCTACCACTGCTTCTCTATTCAATCTAGTAGGCCTAACTGATGTAGTGCAGGTTGAGCATCCCAAATCTGAAATGCTTCAAAATCCAACACATTTTGAGTGCTGACACTGTCAGAGGCATTTGAACCAGAGTGACTCCATCTTAAACAGGGCCTTGGTAAAATAAGGCTGAGACTTGCTGAGCAGTACTTCCAGGAAGTTAGGCATTCTTAGTCACAGGTGAGACAGGAGGTCGGCAGGACTGGTATCGCAAGATACAGGTCACAAAGACCCTGCTGATAAAACAGAACGCAGTAAAGATGCTAGCCAAAACCCATCAAAACCCACCAAACCAAGATGGAGATGAAAGTGACCTCTGGTCATCCTCACTACACATTATACACTAATTATAATGCATTAGCATGTTAAGACACTCCCACCAATGCCATGACAGTTTACAAATGCCAAGACAACATCCAGAAGTTACCCTGTATGGTCTAAAAAGAGAAGAAATCTTCACTTCTGACAACTCCCCACCACTTTTCCGGAAAACTCATGAATAAGCCACCCCTTGTTTAGCATATAATCAAGAAATAACCATAAGTATACTCAGTCAAGAAATCCATGCTGCTGCTCTGTCGATGGAGTGGCCATTTTTTGTTTCTCTACTTGTCTAATAAATTCGCTTTCATTTTACTCTGTGGACTTGCTCCAAATTCTTTCTTAAGTGAGTTCTAAGAACCCTCTCTTAAGGTCTGAATCAGGAGCCCACGTCTGGTAACATGACATTCAAAGGAAATGCTCCAGTGAGTTAGGTTGCTCAACTAGTAATGTCAATATTCAGAAATATGGGGAAAAATCTGAAATCCAAAACACTTCTGGTCCCAGGCTTTATGGACAAAGGATACTCAACCTGTAACGGAAGAGGAAGAAATAAAAGGTATAAGGATGGGAAAGGAAGAAGCAAAACCATGATTATTTATAGATGATAGGCAAATAAGTACTATCATACAGAAAAAAATAAATACATAAATAAGCGTTTCAAAGGATTAAAATCACTTAATTTCTGGCATCAATTAGACTAATATAATCCTTGTAACTTATGCCTCTCTGATCTCAAAAATCACACAGAGCTATTTATAGTCTAGAAATTGTATTAGTTCTTGTCTAACTTTAGAAATCACTGCATTGTGACTCTACCAGGTTAGGCCAAATAAAGTATAAGATATACTTCTAGGATTTCAAGGATCTACACACAACTAAAATAACATCTGCCTAACATGTGTTCAAAAACATGCTGTCCCAGATCTATGAATAATGCTTTTCTGTAGTCTAACAGCCCTATTTCAAATTTCTGTCCTTCAAAAAGATATTAATAATGCTGAAAAATTATTCCACTTTTTTTGATCTATGACCTAGCACATGTAACTATTCAGGTTTGTTTGAAGTTTGGCCAATGGTCAAGATCTTTCTCATACTGACATTACTGCAAAAATTTAGTCACTTATGCAATCTATCCAGTAATGTATCTATTAACAATTTATTGAGAGCCTATTAAGTGTCAGACATTGTTGTGGTCCCTGGTAATAAAGCAGAGAACAAAATTAAGTGCCTGCTATCATGAGGTTTGGATGTTAGATGATAATTGTGATGATAGTGATGATTACAGCTGCAAACATTTAGAAAGTGTGTATAAGACACTGCTCTAAGCACTTTAAATGTTTATACTCAATAACCCTTTGATATAGGTACTTCTTCCATTTCAAATGAGGAAATTGAAACATATAAAGGTTAAGTAATTTTCCCAAGGACACTTGAACAATAAAGTGGCAAAGCCATGATTTCAAACCCAGTCAGCTTGGCTCCAAATTCCAAGCTGCTTGAACCATACAGTATTTCACTGCTGATAATTTTTATGGAGAAAACTAAAATAGAGTAGAAGGATATTGGGGGGTATAATTTTATGCAAAGCAGTCATAGAAGGATTTATTCATATCCTTCCATTTATTAAACACCTCCCTTTGAAGATTGCCTCAGACCATCTCCTCCCACAGTCTTCCAATCTCATTTAATTCCATCCTTCAAGTTAATCAGGGCAAAGACTCACCTGGTTGGTCAGAATAGAACAGGGTTATGCTGCAGTAACAACCAACCTCCCAAATCAGTGGCTTGACAAAACAAAAGTTTTCATCTTGCTCATGCTGAGTTCACTGCAGCTCTGGCTAGTTATCTTCTAATGGTGACCTTACCATCCCAGCTATTATGACCTTGTGGTTCTATAATTTCAACACAAGGCCTCCTCCACAGCAGGGGAAGAACTGGGAAACCTACAGGGTCTTTACATTGCCTTCGCCAAGTACTTCCTCACACAATTGATTGGCCAGAAAGAGTCACACGGCTTCGCCAGACTGCAAAGAGAGCTGATAATTGAAATATTGCATAGCCCAGGTAAGAAAGGTGAATTGGATATTGGTGAACACTACCACATCATCCTTGACCTCTCTTTCTTTCATAGTCCACATCTAAAACTATGGCAAATCTTAACAGCTCGATGTTCAAAATACATTCAGAATCTGATTACTTCTGACTGCCTTTACCTCTACAGCTCAGGTTCAATTCTTCATCATTTCTGACCTAGATGATTCCACTGGCCTTCTATCTGATCTCACTGCTTCCATACTTGTCCTTACTGCCATCCAGTTCAGTCTTCACCCAGATGCCAAGTGGTCATGTCATCTCTATGAACAAAGTCTCCAACTGCAATGACTTCCCAGCCCATTCAAAGTTGGTGGTTTTTTTTTTTTTTTAAGTCCTTAAAATGGCTTTCTAGGTCCTACAGAATGAACCCAGGCAACCAATACCACTATGACTCCATCTTTCTTACTACTCTCCCTCTCACTCACTCTGTTCCAGCCACACATCCTCCTTGGGATCCTGTGAGCATGCCAGAAATGCTCCTACTTCAGTACCTTTGCACACGATGTTCTTTCCATCCAGAATATATTTCCCTCATACATCCACAGGGTTCAATTCCTCTCTTTCTTTAGGTCATTGCTCAAAGGTCATCTCTGAAGTGAGGCTCTCTCTGACCACCTTATCTAAAATAGACCTCTCCCCACTTCTGGCCCCTAGCATTCCTGAGCCCCCTTCCTTGCTATCTCTTTAACAAACTATATAATTTATTTATGTGTTAATGACCTGTATCCCACCCCCACTCAGATGTAAATTCCATGAAAGTAAGGTTTTTGCCTCTTTTATTCACTACATTCAATAAATACATATAGTTTCAATGAATGAAGATGACATGTGAGCAGAAAGACACCTAAGGGGGTAAATGACCTACACAGATAACTGAGAAAACAGAACGTCACAGAGGGAATAAAGGCCCAGACACGTGGGACCTCATGCCTGTTTGAGGAACAAAAAGTAGGCCAATATGCTTGGATATCAAATAGTAAGGGGAAAGAACAAGAAGAAAATGGTAATCCCAGCACTCTGGGGGCCAAGGCAGGTGGATCACACGAGGTCAGGAGTTCGAGACCAGCCTGGCCAACATGGTGAAACCCCGTCTTTACTGAAAATACAAAAATTAGCCAGGCGTGGTGGTGCACGCCTATAATCCCAGTTACTTGGGAGGCAGAGGCAGGAGAATCACTTGAACCCAGGAGGCGGAGGTTGCAGTGAGCGGAGATCACACCATTGCACTGGAACTCCATCTCAAAAAAAAAAAAAAAAAAGGAAAATGATGTTCAGGTTCTACTGGGAGACAATCACATGTGTCCGTGTAAATCATGGTAGAGACTTAAGTTTTTACTCTGAGTGAGCTAGGAACTCATTGAAAGGTTTTGAGCAGAAGTTGGAACATAATATAAATTTGTTTTTTAGAAATTATTTTATTTTTTATTTTAGAGAAAGTCTCACTCTGTTGCCCAGGCTGAAGTGCAGTGGCATGATCATAGCTTACTGCAGCCTCAAATTCCTAGGCTTAAGCGATCCTCCCACCTCAGCCTCCCAAGTAGCTGGGCCTACAGGCACATACCAGCACACTTGGCTAACTTTTTAATTTTTTGTAGCTATGGGGTCTCACTATGTTGCCAAGGCTGGATTCGAACTCCCAATCTCAAGCAATCCTTCTGCTTTGGCCTCCCAAAGCATTAGGATTACAGGCGTGAGCCACCACAGCTGGCCCTGAATTTGCCTTTAAAAGGATCACTTGGGCTGCTGAGTAGCAAATAAGTACCAGGCAAAGAAAGGGCAACCACAGGAAAATCACTTAGAGGTTACTACTTCTTTACAAGAGAGATGATGATGACATGGATAAAAGTGGTAATGGTGAAAATGATAAGAGAGTGGGAATCTGAATAGAAATTCAAGAGCTAATACAACAAAGGAAATGAGATGACTAAGTCTGGAGTTCATGGTAAAGGGCTGAATTTGAGATATAAAACTGGAAATCATCAGCACATATGTAGTAGTCTTAAGACTAGATGAAGGAAAAGAAGGACTGACAGAAAGAAGCAGCTTCACTTTGAATAAACAGAAGGAATGACAGAGAAGGCTGAAGAGAGAGCAGAAAAGAGGAAAGATGGAATGAAGTCTATAGAGGCAGTGGCAAAGGACAGATGTATGTATTCTTAGAAGGAAAGATGGATGGATTGACTTATAAAAGAAATGGAGGAAGGAAAAACAGCTAAATGGGACAGAGAAGCAAAGATAGAAGACAGAGAGAAGCAAGGGCATGTGGGACAGCAAAACAAAGACTAATGGAATATAAAAGCAAGAATGGATAAAGACAGATGGAAAATGGTAAGAGGGTCAAAAAGAAGGAAATAAGAACGATGTCAGTGAAATGATAGAATAGGAAGTCCTGGACTCTCATCCACAGACACACTGATTCAACAGCAATACACAGATCAATTCCCTTTGTGAGAAACAAACAAACTAGTTGAGAAGCTCCTGCACATTGGGAGAATGTGAAACTAGCCACACTGAAACTAGCAAGAGACACCCTCTCATCATAATCTCCACTCTTGGCACAGAGCCGTATGATTGAGACAAAACTCTCAGCTCCTAGGTTGTCCCTGAGGAAGATACATCCAATGTTGCATCCCTCCCAGCTGCTGCCCAAGGGACTAACATCTGTATCACTAATCTCAGAGTGCTGGGTGTGGTGGTGCATGTCTGTAATCCCAGCTACTCGGGAAGGCTGAGGCAGGAGAATCACTTGAACCTGGAAGGCGGAGGTTGCAGTGAGCTGGGATTGTGCCATTGTACTCCAGCCTGGGCAACAACAGCAAAACTCTATCTCAAAAAAAATAAATAAATAAAAATAAAATAAGGCCTTCATCTTACACTATACACAAGAATCAGCTCAACATGGATTAAGACTTAAATGTAAGGCCTGAAACTGTAAAACTCCTACAAGAAAACAGAAGAAAAAGCTTTGTGACATTGGGTCTTGGTAATGCTTTCATCAATGACTCCAAAGGAACTGGCAACAAAAGCAAAAATAGATGACATCAAACTAAAACCTTCTGCACAGCAAAGGAAACTATCAACAGAGAGAAAAGCTCACCTATGGAATGGAAGAAAATATTTGCAAACCATTTATCTGACAAGGAGTAAATTTCCAAAATATGTAAGGAACTCCTGCAACTCAAAACAGAAAACAACTCGTTAAAAAATGGGCTATGCATTTGAACAGGCATTGTTCTAAAGGAACCAAACAAATGGCCAACAGGTATATGAAATGATGTTCACATCACAAATCATTAGATAAATGCAAATCAAAAACCACAATGAGATATCACCTTATACCTATTAGCTATTATCAAAAAAACAAAAGGCAATGTGTTGGCAAAGATATGGAGAAACTGGAACCCTAATATAATGTTGGTGGTGCTGCAAAATGGTGTGATCCCTACAGAAAAAAGCATAGAGGTTCCTAAAAAAATTTTGAATAGAACTACCATATGATTTGGCCACTCAACTCCAGGTTTTTATCCAAAAGAACTAAACTAAGGATTCCAAAGCAATATTAGCACTCCCAAGTTCACTGCAGCACTATTCAAAATAGCCGCAAGATGGAATGAATCCAAAAGAATGGATTAAGAAAATATTATACATACATACATATACACACACGTATACGCATACATACACACAAATATAAAATACACACACAATGGAGTATTATTTGGCTATTAAAAAGAAGCAATCCTTCAATATGTGACAACATGGATGAACCCTGAGGACATTGTGCTAAGTAAAATAAGCCAGTGAAAAAAGAACAAATACTGCATGATTCCATTTATATGAGGTATATAAAATGGTCAAACTCATAGAAGCAGAGAACACATAGAATAGTGGCTATCTGGTGCTAACAGGAAAGGGGAAACAGGAAGTTGCTAATCAACAGGTATACAGTGTCAGTTATGAGAGATGAATACCTTTTTTTTTTTTTTTTTAGTTTGTTTTTTTTGAGACAGAGTCTCACTCTGTCACCCAGGCTGGAGTGCAGTGGCACAATCTCGGCTCACTGCAACCTCTGCCTCCCAGTTCAACTGATTCTTCTGCCCCAGCCTCCCGAGTAGCTGGGACTACAGGTATGCACCACCACACCTGGCTAATTTTTGTATTTTTAGTAGAGATGGAGTTTCACCATATTGGCCAGGCTGGTCTCAAACTCCTGACCTCATGATCCACCCAAAGTGCTGAGATTACAGGCGTGAGCCACTGTGCCCAGCCAAAAGATGAAAACTTCCTAAAAATCTGTTGTACAACTTTGTGACTATAGTTAATAATGTATTTTACACTTAAAAATCTTTCAATGGGGTAGATCTCAATTATTCCTACCGCAATAAAATATGTTTTTTAAAAAAGAGGAGGGAAGAGTAGATAGGCACAATCAAACCAAAATTTTAGTATTCTATAACAAAAAACGTCAATTACTAAGTGAGTTATGAACCTTCTATGAATCTCAAATATATTGCATATACACTTGATTTCATCTTTGAAAGTGAGACATATCTCTTGACTTTACGGATGCTATATAAACCTTTAAAAAAAAAGAGAGATGGGATCTTGCTATGTTGCCCAGGCTGGTCTTGAACTCCCAGCCTCAAGTGATCTTCCTGCCTCAACCTCCCAAGTGCTGGGATTACAGGTATGAGCCACTGCATCCGCCCTATGGATGCTATACAACTATATGACAGAACCTGTTCTACACTTACAGAGAGAAATATAAGAGGTGAAGCTAAGAATTTATTAGATAACATGTAGAACCGCCTATTCTGAGGTACATTCTTTCATTTATACAGCCAACATTTGGGCGTTTACTCAGGATACAAAAAAAAAAAAATTCTACTCCTTAGAATCTCCACCGTTTAATGAGATTAAAATATGCAAATTTATTGTTATATTAATTAATGCATTGTATCATTGATGTCCCCAATGTTAAAGGACATAAAAAAGGAAAGCAATTATACTAGGGAAGATCTCTAAAGTTTTATAATAGAAAGATGGTAACTAATCTGGGTCTTTTTATATCTATCATGGCACTTTGTTGGACTTTACTTGAAGTATTTTTTAATTTCTGAGGTTGGTCTTTACTTGAAGTATTTTTTAACTTCTGAGGTTGACTTACACTAGCATAAGGCTATGTAATTTATGCCTTCCTAATCTCTAAATCACATAACAGTATTTGAAATCTAGGACTTTTCCTATTCCATGTGTATTTTTAGAAGCTGCTGCAACATAACACTACAGACCAAAAATCATGTATAAAATCTACTTCTAGGCTTTACAGGATTAATATGGAACTAAATGAAATATGTTCAACATGTTTACAAAAGCAAATGGAGGAGCTATATATGCTGGTTTTCTGATATTCCTATTTTTACGCTAGATGAATTCAAGTTTTTCAGATGCTTTCATAGTGGTAGGACTATGGGGTGGGGTGGGGAAGAGTGCCAGGAAAAGAAAAATAAGGTGGTAAAAGTTGAATACAGCACCCAGATTTTGGTTTTTAAATATCGTTCCCCAATAAGAATAATCAGGACTCAACAGAGCAGTTGCTGATTCCAGGGCTGGGGAAAGGAAAACAGAAGATGAACTGGAGCATTTCATAGTGTCAGAAAAAAGTGCTCAAGAAAAATAGGATTGGTGAATGTCAAACAACAGGATGGGTGCCAACACTGGAACAATTTAAATGAAATAAACAGTAATAGCAGTACATTATGACCCAAAGAGTAAAAAAAAAATACTCATGACTCTGTACTTTTATAAATGAATGACTGAATAATTAAATCAATGAGAGAGAAGAAACAACTCTTCATTACAGAAGAATTCCAACTAATAAATATAGGATGAATGAAGGGAATAGAAAAATCATCATTAGAATAGCACATAATTCAGGCAAGATCTACTGTTGAATACTAAAATTAATGGCTGAATGTTTAAGGAAACACAGAATATTTACATAGTCTCAAAGTATCTCTCCCAAAATATTAATTACAGAAGAAAAATAGTAATTTTACAGCAGAGAAACCTGGCAGACACGAACTGAAACACATGATCAAGGTTAGTATCATTTGTAACAAGACATACCGATACCACATATACCCTGATATAAAAAAAGGCACATCACTTCTGTGGCATTTGTCCCCCAAAATGCATAATCTTAATCTAACTATGAGAAAATATCAGATAAAATCAAATTGAGGAGCATTCTACAAAATACTTGACCAGGTAATGATATACTGTATCTGAGTAAGATGGCCAGCTGGAAGCCCCTGGCACTCATTGCCCTCACAAAGACAGACAGAACAACAAATAAACAAATGTATTTTGAAGAAAATAGCTAAAGGAGAACACTGGGGTATATCACAGTAACAGAAACCCTGGTTGAGTACAGAAACTTAGGATGGCCACACGGAGAATGGAAGGAAATGCCAGGCCTCCACCAACTCATCCTCTAAATGGGATCAGCTGAAAGCCAGGAGGAACTTCTCATGGTGAGGAGATAAGCAAGAGGATCCCAGCAACCTCCATCAACACCTTGAACATGTAAAGATCTTACCTCACAGGTACAAAGTCCAGCTGACAGAATTACCTGGAGTCCAGGTAACTGTGCTCACCCTAAAGAAAAAGCAAACACTAGGCTCCACACCCTGCAGCTACAGGGCTACTATGCTATGCCATCGTAGAATTGGAACTATGGCTGGAGGGTGTCTTGCTCTGGCGGTGAGTAGCCACGACTCTCCTTCATCTCTGAGACTAAGGTGCAACTGAACCACCACCCTAGCCAAGTGGTCCAACATCCCCAAGCCAAGCTTCCTTTCCTGTGGGGCCAAGCAGAGATAGAGCCACTTTACTTACCCCTCCACCCTTGTGCTTGAGCTGAAGTAGTATTTTGCCTCTTGCAAAAACAGTACCTTGGCTACTGTGAGCAGTCATGTCTCTCTGAAGTCTAAGATGAAGCAGTGCCCTGCATCCCAGGAAATGGTGACTTGGCCACCCAGAAGAATGATCATGCATCACAGTACCTAAGCTGAAGTGGAGCCCTACATCCCAGGGAAATGGTTCCTGGTCTTCCCAGAATAGTCACACTCCCCCAAGCTTGAGCTGAAGCAGCATTATCACCCTCTGGGAATAGGTGCCTTGGCTGAGCTGAGCAGCTGCACATCTCAGAGCTGAGCTGATGTAGTACCCTGCATCCCAGGGCAAAAAAGCAGTGGCTAAGCTGGGATACTCTGCCCTACAGGCCAAACAACCCTAGTACCCTGCTTCTGTGGAGCTGGACTAGCTACCTAGAGTGTGAGTTGCTGAGATACCCATCTCCCTTGATGGTGGGGTCAGAACTGTGCTGTTCCCTGTTCCTCGCAGGGTCCAATGACAGCTGTGCTCTGCCATTCTGGGTATTTGCTGCCACTACATCTGGCCTCCCAGAGGGAGGATACTGCTGAGCCCCACTATACCAGGGTCTAGAGTTATTACTACACAGTTGCTCATCCTCTAGGACCCAAATTGCCACTGAGCCCTATTGGCTCAGATTCCCAAACTGCAGCTGAACTTTGCTCCCCAGGCTCAAACCGCCAAAGTACCCCTTACTCCATGGAGTCAGGCCAGAGCTGTGTTCTGCCTCCTTCAGGGGTAGAATCATAGCTACAACTCAGCTTCCTGAGACCAAGCTGCTAGATGGTACCTGAGTCACAGATTTTGGTTCTACGGGCAACCGGCATCCAACCCTGCCACAGAAAGTGAACCTGCACTCCAAGACCCAGGTGCCAAAACAGGGTCACGAGACCCTGAGATTAGGACCTCCAACTGCCCCACAGCTGCTCTGAACATCTGCACCTGGAACCCAGAGCTGCTGCAGCTGCTTGTAGGTTGTGTCAGACCTGACAATATGAGGAATCCCCTTGGCTAAGTCTCCTAGTTGTGGGGAAAATGAGAATAGAAGAATCCCAAAAAGCCTATGACACCAAGAACATTAACAATCTATGCTGCTGCTGCTGCTGCCGCCACAAAGTTCTACAGCCTAGGCCACTGAGGTGCCCATAGTTATTGCTGATGTTCAATGCAGCTGAAGCAGCTGCATGGAGACTATACCACTGCACCTATCTGGAAAGTCACCATACCCTTCCCAAATGGCAGACTAAAGCCCAATAACAGGTGAAAGTCTGTCTCTATGAAAGATATTTTAGAAAGTTTGGAAGAGACAACTGTTCTACCAGATGCACAGACATCAATGCAGGGACCAATACAGACAGACTATTCAATGAAATCAGGAAAACAATTCACAATATAAACAAGAAATTCAACAAAGAGATATAAATAAAAAGAGCCAAACAAAAATGCTGTAGCTGAAGAATTCAATAAATGAAAATTAAAAAAATACATTAGAGAGCTTCAGCAGCACACTTTGATCAAAAAGAAAGAATCTCTGAATATGAAGGTAAATTATTTGAAATTTGTCATCGGAGAAAGAAAAGGAATTAAGAATGAAAAAGAATGAAGAAAGCCTACAAGACTTATGGGACAACATTAAGCAAACAAAACTTTCTATTATGGGAGTTTCAGAAGGAGAAGGGAAAAGGTGTAGAAAAACCTATTTAATGAAATCACAGCAGAAAACTTCTCAAGTCTGGGGGGAAATATGCACATTCAGATCCAGGAAGCTCAAAGGTCTCCAAATATATCCAATCCAAATCATTCCCCACGGCATATTATAGTCAAATCATCAAACGTTAAAGACAAAGAGAGAATTCTAAAAACAGCAAGAGAAAAGTGTCAAGTCATATAAAAGGAAATCTCCATTAGACTAATAGCAGATTTATCTGAAGAAAGCTCACAGGCCAGGAGAAAATGGGATGATCTATTCAAAGTGCTAAGACAAAAAAAGTGCCACCAAAAATACCATACTCAGCAAAGATATCCTTCAGAAATGAGAGAGAAATAAAATCTTTCCCAGACAAGGAAAATTGAGGAAATTCATCACCACTAGATAAGGCTTACAAGAAATTCTCAAGGGCAGCCGGGTGCAGTGGCTCATGCTTGTAATCCCAGCACTTTGGGAGGCTGAAGTGGGTGGATCATGAGGTCAAGAGATCAAGACAAGCATGGCCAACATGGCAAAACCCTGTCTCTACTAAAAATACAAAAATTTGTCAATTTTGGCTTCTGTTGCCATTGCTTTTGGTGTTTTAGACATGAAGTCTTTGCCCATACCTATGTCCTGAATGGTATTGCCTAGGTTTTCTTCTAGGGTTTTTATGGTTTTAGGTCTAACATTTAAGTCTTTAATCCATCTTGAATTAATTTTTGTATAAGGTGTAAGGAAGGGATCCAGTTTCAGCTTTCTACCTATGGCTAGCCAGTTTTCCCAGCTCACTCATAGGTGGGAATTGAACAATGAGAACATTTGGACACAGGAAGTGGGACATCACACACCGGGGCCCGTTGTGGGGTGGGGGGAGGGGGGAGGGATAGCATTAGGAGATATACCTAATGTAAATGACAAGTTAATGGGTGCAGCACACCAACATGGCATATGTATACATATGTAACAAACCTGCATGTTGTGCACATGTACCCTAGAACTTAAAGTATAATAAAAAAATATATAAAAATTAGCTGGGTGTGGTGGCCAGCACCTGTAGTCCCAGCTATTCAGGAGGCTGGGGCAGGAGAATTGCTTGAACCTAGGAGGTGCAGGTTGCAGTGAGCTGAGATTGTGCCACTGCACTCCAGCCTGGAGACACAGCAAGACTCTGTCTTAAAAAAAAAAAAAAAAAGTAGTTGGGCATGGTGGCACACACCTGTAATCCCAGCTACTTGGGAGGCTGAGGCACAAGAATCACTTGAACCTGGGAGGTGGAGGTTCCAGTGAGCCAAGATCATGTGACTGCACTCCAGGCTGGGTGACAGAGTGAGACTTTGTCTCAAAAAAAAAAAAAATGCTCAAAGGCATCCTACATCTAAAAACACAAAGACAATAATCACTATCATGTAAATATGCACAAGTATAAAACTCACTGGTAGAACAGATACACAAATTAGAAAAAGAATAAAAACTTATAACTACAGAAAACCACCAAACCACAATGATAAACAACAAGAGAAAGAAAGAAACAAAGAATATACAAAACAACTAACAAAGTGACAGGAATAAGACCTCACCAATCAGTAATAACCTTGAATAATAAATTGATTAAATTCCCCACTAAAAAGCTATAGAGTAGCCAAATGGATTTTAAAAACAAAACGATCCAACTGTATTCTGCCAACAAGAAACTTAATTCACCTGTAAGAAACATACAGAATGAAAGTGAAGGGATGAATAAAGATATTCCACACAAACAAAAACCAAAAGCAAAAAGGAATAGCAATATTTACATTAGACAAAGCAGAATTTAAGTCAAAAACTAAAAAGAAACAAAAGCTTATAATATAATGATAAAAGGATCAATTCAACAAGAGGATATAACAACTGTAAATATAATGTATCCAACACCAGAGCACCCAGATATAAAGCAAATATTATTCAATCTAAAAGGATAGATTCCATTACAGTAATAGGGACTTAATCATCCAACTCTCAGCATTGAAAAGATCATCTAGGCAGAAGAAAATCAACAAAGAAACACTGGACTTAAACTGCACTCAAGACAAAATGGACCTAACAGACATTTAGAACACTTCATCCCACAGTTGTGGAATACGCATTCTTTTCATTGGTATATCAAACATTCTTGTGGATAGACCACGCGTTAGGTCACAAAACAAGACACAACAAATTTAAGATAACTGAAATCATATCAAGTATCTTTTCGGACCACAATGGAATAAAATTATAAATCACTACAAGAACTTTTGAAGTTATACAAATATAGGGAAATCAAAGAACCCACTTCTGAATGATCAGTGGATCAATAGAGAAATTAAGAAAAAGATTTAAGCATTTATTGAAACAAATGAAAATTAAAAACCAACATACCAAAACCTATGGACTACAACAAAAACAGTATTAAGAAGCTTATAGCAATAAACACTGATATGGTTTGGCTCTGTGTCCACACCCAAATCTCATCTTGAACTGTAGTTCCCATAATCCCAAAGTGTCATGGGAGGAACCAGGTGGAAGGTAATTGAATCATGGAGGCAGTTCCCACCATGCTGTTCTCCTTATAGTGAATTTGTTCTCATGAGATCTGATGATTTTATAAGAAGCTTCCCCCTTTGCTTGGCACTCATTTTCCTTCCTGCTGCCACGTGAAGAAGGATTAGTTTGCTTCCCCTTCTGCCATGATTTTAAGTTTCCTAAGGCCTCCCCAGCCCTGCAGAACTGTGAGTCAATTAAACCTCTTTTCTTTATAAATTACCCAGTCTCAGGTATTTCTTCACAGCGGTGTGAGAACAGACTAATACAAACACCTATGTCAAAAAAGTAGGAAGATTTCAGATAAACAATCTAACAATGCATTACAAGGAACCAGAAAAGCAAAAACAAAGCAAACCCAAAATTCATAGAGAAAAAAACTAATCAAGGCTGGTGCAAAATAAACAAAATTGAGACTAAAAAAAATTACAAAATATCAACAAAATGAAAATTTTTAAAGACAAAATTGACAAACCAATAGGTAGACTAATATAGAAAACAAGTATTATTATAAAATAACTGTTCAAAGCAATTATATTATTTTTTGAATGCTAGTATTCATTCAGATTTTTTTTTTTTTTTTTTGAGACGGACTCTTGCTCTGTCACCCAGGCTGGAGGGCAATGGCATGATCTCTGTTCACTGCAACCTCTGCCTCCTGGGTTCAAGTGATTCTCCTGTCTCAGCCTTCTGAGTAGCTGGGATTACAGGCACCTGCCACCACACCCACCTAACTTTTTGTATTTTTAGTAAAGACAGGGTTTCACTATGTTGGCCAGGCTGGTCTCGAACTCTGGAACTCATGATCCGCCCACCTCGGCCTCCCAAAGTGCTGGGATCACAGGCGTGCGCCACCGTGCCCGGCCATTCATTCAGATTTACCCATATACTTATGTTTTCTATTGCTCTTTATATCTTTCTGTATCTCCGTATTTCTATGTAGAATCATTTTCCTTTTGCCTGGCAAAACCCCTCTAGAATTTCCTTCATATTTGATCTGCAGATTCTGTTTATCTCTCCTTTCCTTTTGGGATTTCAATACAAACATTTCAGATTCCTTTACCAAATACCATATGTCTCTCATGCTATTTTCTGTATTTTCCATCCTATTATTTTGTGTTTGAATCTGGCTATTTCTTCTGAACTATCAGTTTATCAATTCTCTCCTCAGCTATATCTAATCTTCTGATAAACCTATCCACTGACTTGTTAACTTCAGCTATTGTATTTTTCATTTCTAATATTTTCATTTGAGTATTTAAAGCTCTCTGTCAAAATTCCCTATTGTATTCAATTTTTGAAAATATTAATCACAGCTGTTTTTAACTCCATGATTGATAAGTCTAATGTGGATTTCCTATGAGTCTAATTATCTGTTTTTTTTTTCCTCCTGGTTTCAGTCATTTTTTGTCTTTCAAAATGCCTGGTTATTTTTTACTGTGTTCCAGACATTATATTCAAAAAGCTACAGATATCCTCCTTTAGAGAACCTTAACATTTACTTGTGGCACACTTCTGAAATATGATCTAATACCATTAATCAGTTAAGTATCAAGCTGATTTCCCTATGGACTTTAGTGCTTGTATAGGATATTTTATTCACTCTATTCCTAGGATATTGCCTTTCAGGGGTCTCAACCAAAAGTTGAAATAGTCCAGGGCTCCTCTTCCTTGTTAGTCTCTGAACTCCATTTTTTTCCCTTTCAGCTCAACACAACTGCTAAAAATTCTGCTCTGTCTCTCAGTCACTATTGTAATTTTCAGAATTGACTTTTGCATTAAGGAAAAAACAGCATGAAATGTCAAGTTCGATTATCTTGGTTTTCCTTTTCTTCCAGATCTTAGCCCCACAAATTCTTACTATCTTTTTTTTGTTTGTTTTGAGATGGAGTCTCATTCTGTTGGCCAGGCCAGAGTGCAGTAGTGCGACCTTGGCTCACGGAAGCCTCTGCCTCCTGGGTTCAAGTGATTCTCCTGACTCAGCCTCCTGAGTAGCTGGGACTACAGGCACGTGCCACCATGCCTAATTTTTGTATTTTTTAAGTAGAGTTGGGATTTCACCATGTTGGCCAGGCTGGTCTCAAACTCCCGACCTCAAGTGATCTCCCTACTTCATCCTCCCAAAGTGCTGGAATTACAGGTGTGAGCCATCGTGTCCAGCCAAATTCTTATTATCTGTGTAACTCTCTGATGGCTTCAAAGAGATTTTTAAAAAACATTTTCTCAGCTTTCCTATGTACTTTTAGCATACATACCTGGTATTTGGTCTAAGACAACCAAATCAGCCACTTCCAGAAGTAGAAATGCCCAGTTTAACATGTATTTAGTTTGAAGTGCCTATGAGACATCCAAGAGGACTTGTTAATTATAAAATGATGTACATAATTCTGGAATTTAAGCTAGACATCTGCAATAGTAGATATGAATTTGGGACTTACTGTAGAAATGGCCCTAATTGCTATAAAACTAGATGTACAGGTGGAAGAACAGTTGGATGGAAGTTCCTAAGGCATTCAAGGAAGTAAGGAGATAAAGAAAATGGAGTGGTTACAAAAGACAAAGTGGGGGAGACACAAGGGGAAAGTAAAAGCAAAAGAGCATCTTTCTATAAGAAAATAGGAACAATGGAAAGAGAAGAAAAAGCTAGAAAAAATGGAAAGGTAGAGAGAAAAACAATGAGGAGGGCTGGGAAGAAAGATGGCAAGGGGAGGGAAGTTTGGAAGAAGGAAGGTAAGATAGGCAGGTAGCACCAAAAAAGGAAGGGAAAGACAGAATAAGTGATATGATTTGGACATTGTGTCCCCTACAAAGCTCATGTTGAAATGTGACCTCCAGTATTGGAGGTGGGCCTAGGGGGAGCCACTTGGGTCATTGGGGCAGATACCTCATGAATGGCTTGGTGCTATTGTCGTGATGCGTGAGTTCTCACTCTATTAGTTCACGTAAGATTTGGTTGTTTAAAAGACCCTGGCACCTCCTCCTCTCTCTCTTGCTCCCTCTCTTGTCATGTAATTCTCCTGCTTCCCTTTCACCTTCTGCCACAATTGTAAGTTTCCCGAAGCCCTCAACAGAAGCAAATGTTAGCAGCATGCTTCCTGTATAGCCTGCAGAAGTGTGTGCCAAAATATCTCTTTTCTTTATAAATTACCTAGTCTGAGATGTTTCCTCATAGCAGCACAAACAGAAATAACACAAAAAAGAAGAAAGGCTGACAGAAAGGACAGACCTTTGTAAGATGGATCTTTGTAAAGATGACAGAGACAGACTAACCAGCCTTGGAAGGACAGACTAACCTGTCTTAGAAAGGACAAATGGGTGTTTGGATGTCAATTAGGAAAGAAGGAGGGGGGCAGGATGAAAGAAAGGAAGAGTGGAATGGATGAGAAAGAGCAGGACAGAAAGATTCAGACACTTTGATAAGGAGACTTAACAGGAAGTGAGTATGAGAGCTCTAGAAAAAAGAAAATAATGAAAGAACAACAAAAAAAATCCAATTAAGATAACCACTAAATATGATGTGGTTTTCAAAAGAAAGGTAGAGAAACATTTTAAAAATTTCAAACGAGAGGGTTATGAACCTGTCATGGACTGAAAACAAATTTCAATTACAAGTGTTTACACATCTGAAAATAAAAATGTTCCCTAACCATATAGATGTTATATAAATTACATGAAAAACACGTTTTCTGTAGAGAAAAAACAAACAAACAAACAGAAACAACAGAACTATTCTTAACTAATCCTGTGAGTCACATTATCTTATTTAGGTAAGAAGTTACCTTTAGGCCTGTATTAATTTTTAATCTTCTTATAGTCCTACTGCTTTTATGTCCTTTTTATGGTAAAATATTAGTGACCAATAAAATGCAGAAAATTGTATCTGAAGCACTTTCATTCACTCATTCTTTCAATCAACATTTGGATATTTTCTTGAGTTAAAAAAAAAATAAAGCTTTAAAAATAGATAAATAAGAAGATACGGAATTCCCACCCTTGAAGCCTCCCAAATTTAATGAAAATAAGATATGAATATTATATGTCAAACTGCATTATTAAAGTTCATGGCACAGAGGAGTCAATCTGTCAAGGAAGGTCCATAAAGTTTCACGAAGATAATCTTTGATATGGGCCTTTTAACTATCATAGCATTTCACTTTGTGACAGCAGCATAAAATGATCTGTAATAGAAATATATATACTTTCTAGAGTTGAATTACACTAGCACAAGTCTATATAACTTATGCCACCAGGATTTCAAAAACCACATAGAGGTAATTGTAATCTAAGGCTCCTATTAATTTTTATCTATTTTTAAAGAACACTATATTGTGACTCCGAGGGAAAATCAGTAGAAGATCTACTTGGGGACTTTAGGAGACTTATATAAAATTAAATAAAATCTGTTAAGCATTTGTAAAACGCAAATTGTCTTAGAACTATATATAATGATTTTCTGTAGTCTAAAAGAAATTTCCCTTCTCAAAAAAATTATTCAAAAATGCTGAAAATTATTCTGATTTTTCTGATCTATGATATAAATGTAAACAACTATCTGAAGTTTGCACGAGGTTTTTCTAATGGTTACTTGGTAAGAATGATTTTTAAAGAGAAAGAGAAGAAAAAGAAAATCAAGAAGGTCATAAAAGAACCTAGAATTCTAAACCCAGTGTAAATAAGGATGGTATCTTCAGACAAACTTGGGAGAGTTTACCATCAGCAGCCTTTTACTATAGAGAATTCTAAAAAATCTAATGTAATTAGATTTGAGACTCTCCTAAAATGACAGTACTTCTTCACCACAAGGGCAGTCCCTTGAATAACACTTTATAATCATTTATTTATTCAACAAATATTTATTGAGAACTTAGGTACTAAAGACTGTACTAGATATTAGAAACACATCTGTGATTTTTTAAAGTCAGACTTCCTACAATTTGAAGCTCATATTCTAGAAGGAGAGGGGGTAGAGACAGAATAACACAAAAACAATAAAGCAAACTGTTCAAATGGTAATAACTGAATAACATAAAGTTAAAGGGGAAACTGGGACTTCAGGGAATAAAGGAATGGAGACTGGTATTTTGTATGAAACAAGTCAAGAAAATACTCACTGATAATAGACCATCTGTGCAGAGACCTGAAGGAAAGTTGGAGAGCAAGCAATGCTGGTAAGGAAACATTTTGTGCAGAGGGAACAGCAGATGTACAACGCAGATGAAGAACATGCATGGCACTTTAAAAAGAATACTCAAAAAACCAGTATGGCCACAGCACAGAGAGCCAAAGAGTGGCAAGAGATTATTAGGTTAGAAAGTTATCAAGTTCCAGTTCACATGACATCTTGTAGATTATGGTAAGGGCTTTGCCTTTTACTCTGAGATGTAAGCCACTAGAGATTGATCCTACTTGTGACTATGAAGGATCACAGTGGGCTGAAGAGGAAGAAGAAGAGAACCAGAGAATCTGAAGGGAAATTATTCGGTAGTTAATGTGGAAGCATGAGATGGTCCGAACTTGGATATATTTTGAAGGCAGAGCCAATATAATTTAATCAACATGTTTAAAGTAAAAAAAGCAAGGAATAAGAAATGGCAGATTTGAAAAAGAACCAAAGAAAATCTCTATATATGAAAAATATAATAACTAAAATCCAAACTTAACAGATACAGTTAAAAATAACATTTATAGAATAGCTGATAAAAAGACATTTTTAAAAATGAAGTAGAGAGCCGAAGAGATGGAAAATATGAAGAAGATAAGAAGAGTGCAGTAAAAATGTCTAACATGTGTACAAATGCATTTTTTTTTTTTTGAGACGGAGTTTCACTCTTGTTGCCCAGGCTGGAGTGCAATGGCGCAATCTCGGCTCACCACAACCTCTGCCTCCCGGGTTCAAGCAATTCTCCTGCCTCAGCCTCCTGAGTAGCTGGGATTACAGGCATGTGCCACCACGCCCGACAAATTTTTTGTATTTTTAGTAGAGACGGGGTTTCTCCATGTTGGTCAGGCTGGTCTCGAACTTCCAACCTCAGGTGATTCGCCTGCCTCGGCCTCCCAAAGTGCTGGGATTACAGGCATAAGCCATGGTGGCCGGCTACAAATGTATTTCTAAAAAGAGAAAATAAAGCAAGGCAAAGCAAGATCTGAAAAAGTAACAACTGAAAAACTTTCAAAGCTGATGAAAGATAGCAACAGACAGGTTTCAAGGAGCCCTGTAAATCCAAGAGAAGTAAATACAAAGAAACTCAGACCGAGATTCAACATTGAAAAACTTCAGAACATGTCAGAGAAAGAGAATACTTAAAATTAGACAAAAAGAAACAAGATATTACCCCCCAAAAAAATATGAGTGGGAGTGGCAGCTGACTATAACTACATCCTCAACAGGCTGAGAGAAAATCACTGTCAACCTAGAATTCTATATCCAGTGTAAACAAGGCCAGTATTTTCAAACAAACCTGTGAGAGTTTACCATCACCAGTCTTTTTCTATAGAGAATTCTAAAAGATATATCTGAGATAAAAGAAAAATGTTCCCCAATGGAAGAGCTGAGATGCTAGGAAGAATAAAGAACACTGTAAATGGTAGATATGTGGGTAAATAAATACTGGCCTTATAAAACAAGAATAATATATTTTGGTTTTAAAAAACAAAAACAGAGAAATGACCAGAATTAGAATATATAAATCAGAAGAAAGGTAATTAGAGTTTGTGTTTCAAGGGCCTTGAATTATCCAATAAATAGACAAAATTATTGATTAACTTTAAACATTAACCAATGTGCTTCTGGTAATTTCTAGAGTAAACACTAAAAGAATAGCTAAAATAATGTGTAATTATTTTATTAATTAATAAATTTATTAAGTCTGATAAATTAATAAATCTAGTTATTAGAAAGAAATTGAAATTTAAAACAATAGAATTTAAAAGAATATTAAAAAATAGAACAAGGAGGACAAAAACACAAAACAATATGACAATAAATCCAAATACTTTGGTAATTATAACAAATGTAAACAGACTAACGAAAGGCTTCAATTAATTAAAAACTATCAGACTAAATAAACAAATGTTAATATATGCTATTTACAAGAGACATCTAAAAGACTCCAGAAAGTTTGAAAAAAAAAAAAAAAAAAGATACAAAAAAGTTGACCATAAACATACCAAAGAAAGCTGCCATAGCTATATTAATTATAAACATAATGAACTTTAAAGAAATACACTATAAAGTCATGTTCATAATGACTTTAACCAGGTTAATAATTATCTAAATATATATATATATTACACATATTTCTCCACACCTCATAATGATAAAAACAAAAGCCTTCACTTAACCAGGAGGACATATATTTAATTTTAGCATTTCAAATTGTATAAAGTAAAAATGACAGAGCTTCAAATAAAGACAGATCTATGATTAAACTGGGGGGATTTTAACATTCTTCTGATAATAATTGAGATAAGCAGACCAAAAATGAGTACAGAAGATTTGGACAACTTATTAACAACCTTGACCTAATGGAAAAACAAAGAATATCCCATCTAATAACAATGAAGACAGCAGTATACACATGGAATATTTTTTAAAATTCAGCATATATTGGACCATTTAAAAAAAAGTCTATATAAATTTCAAAGAACTGAAATTAATTACAGCATAGTCTCTGACCTTGACATATTTATGCTAAAAATACTGAAAAGAAAATTAGAAAACTTTGCATGTTTGGAATAAATATTATAAATAACAAAGGATATAATTCTAAATAATTCACAGACCAAAGAAAAAAATCATAACGAAATTTAGAAAATATTTTGAACTGAATAATGTAAATACCACATTAAAGAGAATGTGGACTAAAACTACAGTAGCAATTGGAGGGATATTTACACACCTAAATGCTTGTATCAGATAAAAAGGAAAGGTTAAAAACAGCCTAAGAATTCAGCCTATTAAATTGAATAGGCTAAATAGGGTATTCAATAGGCTAACTCCATTTCAATAAGTTAGCGTAAAAAAAAGCAGAAGAAAGAAATGATATTAACACATTCTGAAATAAAAACAAACCTACCATAGAGAAGGCAAATAAAGTTGGTTTTCTGAAAAGACAATAAAACTAACCAACCTCTGATGAAATGTATCAAGACAAAAGGTAGGAGACACAAATAAGCAATATCAAAAATGAAAAGGTTTGGGTGTAATTACTCACACCTGTAATCCCAGCACTTTGGGAGACGGAGGCAGGAGAATGGCTTGAGTGTAGGAGACAGAGCAAGACCCCGTCTCAAAAAAAAAAATATGAAAGAAAAGGGCAAAATAACCATAGGTACTACATATATTTAAATCAAACAAGAATAAAGCTAAATGGGTTTCAATTCCAAGTAATAGCTTAGGTTATTTAGATCAATCTAATTGGTCTAAACAAACAAAAATACTGGTTAAGATATATAAAATATCTCCCTAAAGAGTTGGCAAGACAATAAGGAATTCCCAAACCAAAAGCTAAGTCGAATATATAATCAGTTTTTGCCCTAAGAACATTTGCTAATAATCCCAGAGAACCTTAATAGTGGTTTTGACAGCCTCATGGTACAAGAAGGACAGAAATTAAAGCCTAGAACCAGCTCAAGACAGACAGTCTAAGATACCCCAAAACATTAAGCCAAGATGCCAAAAAGCTAGACATCATTAGGGAAGAGGTGAACCAGAAACAAAATCCTCCTCCACACCTTTTGTGAGGTTGCCTTGGCACTCAGCAGAAAAAGATGGAAAATATTAATAAAAAGTAAATAATTTATAGGCTGTAAGCACTGGCCAGCCCTTGGGGGAAGAAATCTCAAACAATAAATTTAAAGTGCCCTGGAGTGGTAGTGACTCTAATGCCATTAAGAAGTAAGTTCGAATTCTAGAGCAAGCTTGTCCAACCTGTGGCCCGCGGGCTGCATGTGGCCCAGGTCGGCTTTGAATGTGGCCCAACACAATTTTGTAAACTTTCTCAAAACATTATGAGATTTATGCACAGACCTTTTTTTTTTTTTTTTTTTTTAAGCTCATCAGCTATCATTAGTGTTAGTTTATTTTATGTGTAGCCTATGACAATTCTTCCAATGTGGCCTAGGGAAGCCAAAAGATTGTTCTAGAGAAAGACAACCTTATCAAAGGCCTCAGGAAGTTCCCACAAATAATCTTTCAAAAAATGAGAAAAATCTTCAAAGCAGCTAGAGGATAGGAGTAGATGACAAATTACCTTCAAAGGAGAAACAGTTTCCAACAGCAATAAAGGTAACCAGATGACAACAGAATATTTTCAATAAGCTGGTAACAAACCCAGAAACCTAAAATTCTATATTCATGAAGATATCTTTCAAGAATTAAGATAAACATATAGACATTTTGATAAAAGATAGAAGAGTTTGTCTCCAAAATATGTCACTAAAAAAAATTCTAAATGATATATTTTGGGTAGAAGTAAAGTGATTACAGACGATTGTCTAGTATGTAAGAAATATGTAAAGCTATCATGTAACAATAAAAAAAGAAAAAATTAAGAGAAAAGAAAGTCACTGCATTAGATGCCTTCTAAGTGCTTACAATACAGAAGGGGAAATAGTTACATAAGCACCATAATATACTGCAGTAAGTATTGTACAATACTTAGTCATACTTTTGTTATCAAGACTGAAAAATCTACACTGACTAAACAATGAAAATGGTATAAAGAAAGCCCAATAAATGCCAAGTAGAAAGATTTATGGAGTGCCTGTCACTTAATAGGCATAAACAATAATCAGTAAACAATGGGTGGGCAAATCAGGAGGCAATATGGCACAGGAATTTAAAAAGATAAAGCCCTGCCTACCCACTCGTGAATGAGTAAAACGAGCAAAAACTAAGATCAGGAGTGAGGGAATAGAAGAATGCCTCTTTCTTTCTCTCCAAAGTTTTCTCACAAACCCACATTTCAAAGATGAGAGGGCTGGCATATAATTGAGTAAAACTGCAAAAACAAACAAAAGCCTTTAAGAAAAGTTTCAGCTTAGCTGGGCATGGTGGTATGTGCCTGTACTCCTAACTACTTGGGAGGCTGAGGTGGGAGGATCACCTGAGTCCAGGAGCTGGGGGCCACAGTGGACTATCATCATGCCACTGTACTCCAGCCTGGGTGACAGAGCAAGACCCTGTCTCTATAAGAATGAGTAAATAAATGAAAAAATAAGAATAAGTTAATTAAGGTTAGGACTGGTGGCTCATACCTGTAACTGCAACACTTTGGAAGTCTGAGTCAAGAGAACTGATTGAGGCCAGGAGTTCAAGACCAGCCTGGGCAACACAGTGAGATGCCGTCTCTCCAAAAAAACAACAACAAAAAATTAGCTGGGCATAGTGGCATGTGCCTGTGGTCCTAGTTACTCAGGAGGCTGAGGCCACTTGAGCCCAGGAGTTTGAGGCTGTAGCAAGTCATGATCACACCATTGCACTCCAGCCTGGGCAACAGAGCAAGACCCTGTCTCAAAAATAAACAAACGAACAAATATATAAAGTGTCAGGAATGTTCAAACTGAAGTTTAAAAAAAGTTAAAGATGAGAATACAACTCCTTTTAAAATTCATGCTCATGGCAAGAAAATTAACAAAGAGAATACAAGCCTATAACTCAGAATAATATAATATTAATAAATGACAGAGAGAATGCAGAACGTCTTCTTCCACTAGCACCTAGGTAAATACATACACACAGACACAGATGCGCACACACACACTCACACGATTCAATAAGAAACTCTAAATAGGAGTGTACAAACCTAAAGAGAGAACACAAGTCCAAGATAAACCTCTTGGCAAGAGTAACAGAACACCACAGACGCAATGAATGAGCTCAAGTTAAGAAAACAGTTACAGGACTGGAGATGAGAAAACAAGTTGGATTTTTAAAGGTGGCTATCAGTGGGGAAAATTCCTTACAAGCCAGTAAGTGTGCTTACTTTCCTCAGGAAAGTAACAGAAAGGGTTATTAAACAAAGTTTAGAAGTACTTAGAAAACAAAGCTTGTTCTAAAATAAAAAACTGAATTACTAATAAGGTCATGTCAAGATAACCTCTTTTCACTTTCTGATTATTAGACTGGCAATAACATATGACAAAAGTATATGGCAAAGTAAATGATGCTTTTTGTGAAGACAGAAAATTCTGAATTGTTGATAAGATTTTTAACTGGATGAATTGTAGCCAATAAAGTACTGTTGAATGAATAAATACTAACCTGGAATAAGGATTCTAATATCAATGAGCCTATCATGAGGCTTTCTGTACCCATACATCTCTTGACAATTTCATAATTATTTTCAATTATACAAAAAAGCTAGAAGGATTTGGAATCTAATCAATCATGTTTTATATTAAGACACTGTAAGCACAGATATGGCCTAGGGCAAGTGGTTTAATCTCACTGGACCTATTTCCTCATCTAATAAGTGGACAAAATCAGTGATATTCAAACTTTCTGGCAGTCACTCATATTAACAGTAAGAAAAATGATCCAGTGCAACTAACACGTATGTGTTTAGTGTATGTAACTAAAACAAAACTTTCATAAAACAGTATGCCCTTATGACATAATGTGCCTAATATTTTCTAGTCTATTTCATTATTTTTAATGTAAGTTACAACCCCCCAAATTGATATCATACTCAAAAATGGGACATGAATAGAGATTTTGTTTATTTTTCTGAAACAGGGTCTTGTTCTGTTGCCCAGGCTGGAGTGCAGTAGCATGATCACAGCTCACTGCAGCCTCAATCTCCCTGGCTCAAGTGGCCCTTCTGCCTCAGCCTCCTGAATACTGAAACTATTGGGCACCACCATACTTGGCTAATTTTTTTTCTGTTTTTTTAGTAGAGATGAAGTCTCGCTATTCGCCCAGGCTGGTCTTGAACTCATGGCCTCAAGCAATCCTCCCACTTCAGCCTCCCAAAGTGTTGAGATTACAGGCATGAGCCACCATGCCTGGTCATGAATAGAGGTTTGAAAAAATAATGGACAAGACTTCTAAAGTCATCTATGTACAGCTGTACAATTTAATAAATAGTTCTCTAATTTAGATATCAAACAAAATGCATGATATCAAACCAGTAGATGATATATACTATATCAACATAAATAGTAATGATGATCTCACAGTGACAGAACTCAGAATTATACCAAACAACTGAACACTGGGTTGAAAACAAAATGAATCTACAGAGGTAAGGCTCTGCATTTAGGTTCAGAAATCCTCTCAACAGAGCCTGGAAGCAGGTCAAATGAACAAGTCCTGCAGGCTTTAGTTAACTTCAACCCTATTATGTGATCTTAGTGTAATTCACCAATTTATTGTCATCTATAAATAATACTGTTTTTAATAAATATGTGTGATATAAATAAATATTTTGGTACTATGCAGATCAAAGGTAATCTGAGATCAAATTTAATCTGTATCAGAGTGATCAGTTGTAGTCCCCATCCTTTTTATTACATGTAACATAAAAGAACAAAATATTGATATTATATGCATTGATATTAATATACATTTTACTGAGTATAATTTCCCAGATATAGTATGCTAAGTATTTTTCTTTATCTCATTTAATACTCAAACAATTCTATGAGCTATGTGGTGCTATAGTGTGAATGTGTCCCCCAAAAAGCACATGTTAGAAACTTAATCCCCAATGCAACAACGTTCAGAAGTGGGACCTTTAAGATGTGATGAGGCCAGGAGGGCTCTATTTCATTAATGCCATTATCACAGAAGTGGGTTCTTCATCTAAGGACAAGTTCAGCCTCCTATTGCTCTCTCTCTCTTGTCCTCTCTTTGCTCTTCTGCCACGGGATGATGGGGCAAGAAGGCCCTATCAAATGCCAGCCCCTTCATCTTGG